>NC_045427.1:517098369-517407487 GCF_902635505.1 Sarcophilus harrisii | reverse complement strand
CTAAACTAGTTGCCTCATTTTCCTCCATTATCTTGTAATAATACTTAATCAGTGCTAATCACATGCTCAAAAAATTACAAACATTTGTGTTTGAAAGCACATCTTGAAACCATTACAAACATTCTGCAGAAACAAGCTTTATTTTGCTTCTAATTCCAGAATTAGAGCTCTATTTCTACTTATATTCATTCTTCATTTATGCAATAAATAACACTAACCAGTTCATTTGAAAATCTGCCAAGTAGATAATAATAAATATAAATGGAGAATGAGCTGGTTGGTAATAAACTGGTTGGTATCACTGGGCAATTGTTAAGTAAAGTTTCTATGAGATTGTAACTAATATTCCAGTAATAGAAGAAAAGAAAGTCATATCTAAAAAGTTTCTTTTCTCATATGTATTAGTTTACATATAAATATTGCTTAAACCAAAGCAATATATGTAATTGGACTTTAAGTACATTTGTCAATTCCTCAATCTCTTTCAATGATAATCTCTGGCAAGAATCCAAGGTAGGTACTTTCTCATAATCCTTCCTTGGGACCATATTTGATCATTATAATTTTGTAGTATTTAATTCTGATTGTTTTATTTTTCTTTTCTACTAACATTATTGTAGTTTTGTGCATGTTCTTTTCTTTCCTCCACTTATTTTTTTATATTTGATAGTACAAGTTTTCCCCTGCTTCTCTGATCTCTGATGATCCCCATCTTCTCATCTCTGATGAATTTTTATATTCATCATTTCTCTTGATAACAATAAACCCAATTTGTTTAGCCAGTTCCCACCTGAAGGGTATCTGGTTTGTTTCTTTTTTTCCTACTACAAAAAAATTACTTTTAAAGCATTTCCTTGATATTTCTTCCCACCAGAAAATTGGATTCTGTTTCTAAAATCAGTGTCGGCTTTGACAGATCTGTTCTGGCCTTATTTTGTCCAAATCCAGACATATCACTTGTGGACCATCTTCACACCATAAGATTATAGAATATACATGTATTACTATCTGCCTCACTGTCCCTTTCCTAACTTCCCTTTAAGGTATTCTCTTTCCCTGTTAGAATATAAAATCCTTGAGGGGAAGCAAGGTTTTCATGCTTGTATTTAGAACAGTTATTGACAAATTGTAAGAGCTTAATAAATGTTTCTATAAGATATAATATACAAACAGTAAGAATTTAATAAATGCTTTCTATTAATATATATTATACAAATAATAAGAACTTAGCAAATGCTTTCTATAAAGATTTTGGCATTGACCTCCTTTGGCTTGTCTAACAGTGGAATCTCTGGGTCAAGAAATCTGAACACTATCATCATTTTCATCCTCTAGTTCCAAATTGCTTTCCAACAAGTCATGGCTCAAATCTATTACAGCCAGAACCAATCAATTAATCCTCAATTACTAAAACTCAATCATTCCACCATGATGAAGTATATCAACAAGTCCTTAGTGCTCAGAATATATCCCTAATTCTCTCAAGGAACTGATATGGAGTAAATTCATATCCTCCAAAGGAAGATTATCTCCCCTTAACCTCATTAAATTGATCTGGAAATTTGCCAGATTAAAAAAACAAAACATCACATTCCCTTAAATTCTCTCATTAGATATTCATTCCTTTGAGAGTTAAAAGCTTGCAAAATAAATTTTTTTAAAAGAAGAGTTCCATATTAAAATGTAATTAACTCTGGGCCAGGTGACATTAATGCTTTTATCAGTAATCACCTTCAGGTTTTTGTTTATCAGAATTTTTAGAGCTAGATCTTATAGAAACGGGACACAGGATCACAGATGCTAGAACTGAAAGGGAGCTCAAATGAAAAAAAAAAAAAAAGGAGCTGGTTCAGCCTCTTGCCATCAAGGCAAAAAATTATTCTCTTTTAACAGATTAAGCAACTGCAACCCTGCTAGTATTTCCACTGAAGACTAGAGCCCAGGTAAACGCCTCAGAAAGGCATCATCTATATAAATTTTTGGAGGGTAAAGGGGCAAGAGGAGTGAAGAGACAGACACTGAAAGGAGAGATAAAAGAGTGCCAGGGGCAAATTTTGCCAACTGTGTGGTTTGCCAAAGCCTGGCCCTGCCCAGAGGATTTGTAGCCAATCCAATTCCCTCATCATTTCGGCTCTCATTCCAGTGCTGCTGGCTTTTTGCCTGGCACTGTGTACAGCATTTGCTTGGATACCCATCTGGAAGTTTGGGTCAGGGCATTCATTTTAGAAAAGAAGCAATCTGTGGGAGGGAGGAGGAGGGATAGGGGGAAGGGGCAGCACTTGGAACACTCATCCTGTATACCATCCAGCCTTTCTGTAGAATGAAGGAGCCATATTAGGTGAACTCTGATGTCACTTCCAACTCCAAATCCTATGGACACAAAAGTCTGGGAAGGGCTAAACTCTGCTTACTCCTTTGAACCCTACCTGGTACATTCAGGAGGGAAGTGTAACCAGCAAGCAACCCATTTCCATGTTATTTCGTACAGCCCCAGTTAGATGTTGACCATTTCCAGAAAATTTTGAGTCAAAGCATTCTGTGCTACAAACAGGAATTTTGTATTAATGGGTCCTCAGAAATAGTTATAGAATATATAAAAATGGATATAATTAGAAATGAAGTAGGAGACTGTATACTGGGGTCTAGAGGAGTCTGAAGAGTATATATGCCCTCAAATGCCTGTCAGTAGATCCAGGCTCATATGGAGGTAACAGAGAATATTTATTTTTAGTGGTGATGGACATCGTGGGGAGGAAGGAAAATATAACCGATATTTTTTAGAAATTATTTTTAGCATCCTTTACAAAATTAGACTATAACACATGATTCAATTTGCCTATAAAATGTTTGGTTTATTTAGAGATGTTAAGGCCAGAGAAAAACATGGAAAAACTAGAGGGAGGGAAATATTTTTTCTTTTCCATACTCCATTTGGGGAGCAAACCTAAAAAGAATGAAAATTATTACTTTAAAAAAATTCTCAGTTTTTTTGTATTCATGTAGTTCTTGCCAAGAAGTCATTTTTGGAAGAGGTTATAGGGATGGAAATAGACACACACACACATACACACACACACACACACATACACACACACATCCCACCACCACCACACAGTAATGCAAAAGAAAACAACACTATAAAACAGCTCAACTCAAGTGAAAAACAAATGTATTACCTTTAAGGAGGTAAGTTTGCCTTTTACAAATCAATCAAAGGACCCAATTATTCAAAGCAGAAGCATTTACTAAATTAGAATAGTAAAAAACATAATATCTCCCTCATAAATCTGGAGACATTCTCTCCAAAATGTACCCAGTATCAGTGGAAAGAGTAAACACAATTAGGGTTCATAAGAAGAAAGGTACTCTGGTAGGGAAAATATTTAGAAAAAATATATTTATTCACAGGCTACTCATACTAATAATATTTCAGGAACCCTGTTCCTTGTTAGGAGAAACATCTTGGTTAGGCAAGATATTCTGCTGGGATACACTAGATTTGCTCTCGGGGACATTATTCTGTTCAATTGGCCAGTCTCTGATCACCTTCAAGAGGGTGGAATAATCAGGATCTGAGTCTCATGGAAAAAAAGGGAAAAATTCGTTGTTGTCATGGAAATGAAGGCAATCCTGGGACATCATTCTCTTTCCTAGAGGTTTTGTAGAGCTTGATAGAAAATCTGAGAATAGTTTCACAGATATCTTAGGCTTTAGAAGAACAGATTTCTTTTTTTTTATCTTATTTTTCAGTTAAGTGTTTATTTTCTTTCAACTCTTATATCAAGCTAAAATCCACTGCTCTATAACTTCCATTCATTGTTCTTCATTTTATCCTCTGAGGCATGTTATGTTAGAGTCAGCTCAAACTGGTTCTGCCAATTATTAAATTTTCACTGTAGGCATTTATACCTAAGAAATTGGCTGTATATCAACGTTTGATTTATTGTTTTGTTGATTGCCTAGACTTAAGAAAGTAGTTGAGGAAATGTTTATAACACAAATTAAACTAAAAAGTGTGTTATTCCTACATTGTTTATCCTGGTTGAGTTAGTAGTTAAATATTTACCAGCACATCCTTCTTCTGAGGCATCAAAGAGTCTGTGTGATAGTCCTTACAATTTGTGAAGTCAATTATTCTTCTTGTGAAGTCTTCTCTTTTTTAAGCTAACACCTCTGAATCTCTTCTTTTAATGACACAATGTATTTTGCATAAGAGCAGTGGAGTAGTGGACACATGAAAAGTTTAGGGGGTTAATATAGCCAAGGAGGGTGATTAAAAGGGAGAAACACTGAAAGGAGATGAGAACAGTATGGAAAGTATAAAAGTGAGAGTGAAAAACAAATCACAGAATAAATAGAATCTCAGAAACCATTTAGTCAAGCCATCTAGAATCCCCTTTACAATATAACTGACAAGTGGTCATCCAATCTTTGCTTGATGATCTTGAGTGAAAGAACTTATTAGTTTCTAAGGTAGTCTGTAAGGAAGTTTTCCATTATATCAAAGTCTAAATTTTTCTTTTTTGCAACTTCTGCTCAATGCTCCTAGTTCTGTGGTCTGGGACCAAGTACAACAAATGGAATTTCTCTTCTCTGAAGTAGGTCTTCAAGTGGACCTACCATGTCTGCTGAGAATTTTTGTTTGTTTGTTTCCAAGCTTAATTATGCCAGTTACTTCAACTGATCCTTATATAACATGAACTTGGAACCCTTCACCATCAGGTTGCTTTCCTCTGAATCCCTCCCCATCCAGCTCATCAATGTTCTTCATAAAACTGTGATGTTACCCAGAACTGGACAAAATATTTAACTCACGGGCTCAGCCTTCTGCAGAATAGAGCAGGATTATCACTTCCTTTTTCCTGATTGCTATTTTTCTTTTAATGCAACCTAATGTTGCATTGACTTTCTTGGCAGCTACTTCACTGTTGAAATACTTAGCTAACATCCCCGTTGTTTTTTTTTTTCATTTATTTATTTATTCATTCGTTTTTAAATTTATGGAATAAAAAAGTATTTCCATAACATAGTATAACAAAAAAAGATGATTGCATATGAAACTGCAAATTTATTAGGTACAACTTGCTGTTCCTTTTAAATATATTATAAAATTATCATGTAAATGTTTCCTTCTTTTTCTCCCTCTTTCCCTGCCCTAGAGATGGAAGGAAAGAAGGAAGAAAAGAAGGCAGGAAGGAAGGCAGGAAGGAAGGTAGAAAAGAAGGCAAGAAGGCAGGAAGGAAGGAAGGAAGGAAGGAAGGAAGGAAGGAAGGAAGGAAGGAAGGAAGGAAGGAAGGAAAGAAGGAAGGAAGGAAGGAAGGAAGGAAGGAAGGAAGGAAAGAAGGAAGGAAGGAAGGAAAGAAGGAAGGAAGGAAGGAAGGAAGGAAGGAAGGAAGGAAGGAAGGAAGGAAGGAAGGAAAGGAAGGAAGGAAGGAGGGAAGGAAGGAGGGAGGGTGAAAAGAAGCATTCATAAAACATTTAGCATGTGCCATCAGTGTTCTAAGCATTGTAGAAATATCACATTTCATCCTCACAATAGCTCTAGTATGTAATGTTATTATCCCCATTATCAGATGAGGAAATGAGATGAAGAGAGAGATTAAATGTTGCCCAGGGTCACAATGTGTGTGTGAGAGACTAGATTTGAATTCAGGTTTCCCTGACACTGAGCCCAGGGCTCTATCCACTGCAGTACCTATCAGTGTATGGTAGAGACTAGGACAACGTGTGATAGTAGAAAGACCTTTGAATTTTGAGTTCAAGGACTTGTGTTCAAGTACTAGCTCTGTCACTTATTAACTGTGTGACCTTGGACAGCTGATTTAATTTCCACAGATCTGAGTTTCTTCATCTATATGCCAACATACACATTTTTTCTTTCATCCTCTCCCCTCCTCTTTGCCCACCATTCCCATACCATCTGATGATGATTTCCCAGGATGTGCTGAGCAAATTAAGCATAAGATTCTTTCTTTCCTTCCTTCCTTCCTTCCTTCCTTCCTTCCTTCCTTCCTTCCTTCCTTCCTTCCTTCCTTCCTTTCTTCCTTCCTTCCTTCCTCTCTTTCTCTTTGTCTCTGTCTCTCTCTTCCTGTCTGTCTTTCCTTCTGTCTTTCCTTTTCTTATCCAATTTTCTTATTTTGTTTTGAAATCTGGATAAAAATACACTTTAGTCATTCATATTCTTTTCCAGGAAAGAAAAACAATTTAGATAAAAGTAGTGCTTCAATTGCTTGGCATTTCCAAAGATTAAGAGGCTCCACACAATTGGAACAGAAGCTTAACCCTTTATGTAACCAAACTTTAAAAATCATCTAGGATGGTAATCTTTCTACAATGTATGAGTCATTTTCCTATCTTATTAAACAGAAGAAACTGAACTTATTTTTAACCTTTCCTTGATGACTCAGCATCATCTTTTTTTTTTTTAAACATTAGTTATTGTGCTGGGCAGAACAGAGATATCTTTAGGCACTATTTGGAGTTACAGGATTTTGTCCCAATAACAATTGCTCTGGCAAACAAAAGGAGGCAGGAGTGAAATAGAAAGATATTGGATTTAGCAACAAAGGACTTGGTTTTGAAGCCTCATTTTATCATTAACCAGTTGTGAGGCTTTGGTAATGTTATTAGACTTCATTTTTCTTTTATATAAAATGAGGAGGATTGGACCTCTAAGGTCTCTTTCTATTCTAAATCTAGAATCCTGTGAACCCCAATTCTGCCATTTGCTAAATGAGCAGACTTAGCAAGTCATTTCTTCTCAATGGGCCTCAGACTCCTCATTTGCAAAATGGAAAGGTTTGACTAGGTGACTTTTGTGGTCTCATGTAGCTTTAAATCTGTGACCTTATAATGTATTATACACTTGGTCTGTGAAGTGCTAGGTGCTAGGAAATAAGAGAGGGGCCCCCTTTAAGGGAAAGTCTGGGGGAGCAGATTATGGAGTACTTCCAAATATATTTTCCCTGTCAGGCATGTAGTCTTTACTGGACTCTACTCTTTTAAGTGTGTTATCTTTACTCCTACTTTTAGGAATGCCTCCACTTGATATGTGGTTGTGGGCTGACTTTCTGTTTTCAGCTCCTGGTGTAGCTTCTTCCCTATGAGAAGAATGAGCTTTATAATATTTTGTTTGTTTGTTTGTTTATTTGGGAGTTTTTTGGATTTTTTTTTTGGGTGAAGCAATGGTTTTAAATAATTTGCCCAGGTCATACATCTAGTAACTGTCAAGTGTCTGAGGTCAGATTTGAACTCAAGTCTCTGGGTGCCACCTAGCTCCCTATATACTTTTTTGATTTAAAATACCAAGAACTTTACACAGCTCTTTTGGAGCAAGAGCCCTCAGCCACAGACTGGTAAACATTCTCCCTGGGGGAAACAAAACAAAACAAAAACATATTTTTAGTGTCAACCTTTAACTTGCAGTCTCCACTAAACATTGTTCCATTGGACAACTCACAGTTCTATATCACAGGATCCTTACAGATGTTTCTCCACTGGGTCTTTCCAGATGCTGCTCAAATGGATGCTGCTTCACCACTTGGTTGTAGTTTCCACCTCTATTTCAGACTAGTTGACACCACGGCTTAGACATGCTAGTTACTTTCAGAATGAACTAGGGCCTACATCCTAAGGTCTGAGAGGGGAACTCAATTACACCTAAAAATGTAAGAGGACACTTGGAGTTTTAAAGGTAATGCCCTTATATCTCCTTGTCTATTACTTGTGTCTTATATCCAGTAATTTCATGTAGTGGATTAGAAGAATTCAATTAGTTAGGGATCCCCATATTTTCATAAGTAACCTGAGCCTCAAAGTCCATTAGTACGAAACCTTATCCTCCTTGGCCGAGATCAATGCCTTGAGCCTTTGTGATGGGGGAGTGGGAAAGAACAGCAGAGAAGAGAGAGATAGTCTCAGACTTTTCAGTATCAAGAGAGGAGATGAAGATGTGGGAAATTCCATCTTTTCTTCAGGACCATAAAGGAAGAAAGACTCTGGGAACAAAGCATTATATAAAATTTCGATCACGTTCTTATTCTCAGTTCACTGCCTTAGAGATTTTGGAGAGTTTCCTTTTGTGTGAAATCTGGAATTCTCTTTTTTGTTTGAGCTGAGTTACTTTTTCCCAGTGGGAGAGTTCCTTCGATCTATATTGTGTGGTATATATTCTTTTATATATATTTTCTCAAATTTCTCTTTTGCTATCAACTTGGATTAATGGATTTGTTTGTTATTTGCTATGTGTGTTCATTGTGAAAATGGCATCTGATGGGAAAGAGATCAAGCTTTGGCTATAAAGCTTGGTACCTTCTTTTCCCCATTAATGAGTAGCAAGCAGGAGTTAAATTTTAACCTTAAAATTACTTCCCCTAGACCCACACTATTTAATGAATCAGAAAGATAAAATTCTAGCCCAATACTCCTCTCTGAAGAGAATGGAGTGGCCAGCCTCTGGCCCAAACCTCCTGCTTCTTCTGGCAGGAACTAAAGACTTGTTGGAGAAGGAGAGGGGGGGTGGGGAATGGAACAGATGCATGAGATATTTATTCTTGCCTCCCTGTGAGCCATATTGAGACAGCTACACTACACATAGATGGCCAGTTGAAGTCTAAATCTTTTTCAGGCTTTTAGTTCCCTTATGATTGAATTGAGCTAAATTAATGCCTAAACTGGGACAATAATCTAAATATTCTGATTCTAAATCCAGTGCTCTTATATCATGTTGTCATATGCAAGTAAGATAATTCAGAAAGCGAAAGGTTAGGAGCCTGTAGTCAGAGAAGTTCTGGATATTGAAGATGATATAAATCTTTTTTAAAATAAATTTTTATTTATATTTTTTAATATGGTCAAAAATTTCCTCTGTATTTCTTCTCCCCATCTCCCTTCCGAGAAACCCATCCTATATTCTAAACAATATTTGAAGTGATACAATTCTGAATGGTGATTTGGTTTAAAGTATTAATATGTTAATATGTGACTAAGGTTGGGTAGAGAAAGTCTTTGTACTTGACAATACTAAATGGTCCTATAAAGATATAATTTTTTGTTCTTTTTGTTTACTTTTAATAGTAAGTCAATAAGCATTTTTTAAGCACTTTGCTAAACACACTGGGAAATACAGAGTTCTGTTTTCTCTTCTCTCTCTGTTAACTGTCACTTCTTTATGCTATCATTACATCCGTCTTTCAAAGTACCTACTTACTACCTAATTTGTTTCTAGTATACTACCACAAAATTTGCTGGAACCATGCATAAATTCAGAGTCTCTCTTCTATAAAGAACCTCCACCAACTTTAGTGTGTGTCTCTTGTCAGGTCTATTTTTGGCTGATCATTTATCTGTTTCTTATTTCTTGGTGTTACTAGAGAGTTGATAGATTTCGGAATATCCCAGGATAATTGATCATTGCCAAAATGTATGAAGAGTTTAGGTGGTTGAGGAGGTAGCCATAGAAAGTATTTGTTTGAGACAACTAATGAGCAATAGTGTTAGCAACACAACTGAGTTTTCAAGACACTCTCATTCTTCTTCTAGAGATTCCTAGAATCTGTACAATCTGCATCTTCTTTAATTTATTTTTTTAAGATTTTCCCATTTTTTTATTAAAGCTTTTTATTTTCAAAATATAGGCATGAATAATTTTTCAGCACTAATCTCTGTAAAACTTTGTGTTCTGATTTTCTCTCCCCTTACCCCACCTCCTCCCCTTGATGGCAAGTAATCCAATATGCATATTCTTTTAGGTGACTGCCAGTCTGTATACCTTTTATTGAGCTCCTTCCTTTTATTTAGTGAGTGTTTCTCTTGCTTCATAATCAAGAGAAGTGAATAGAAGGGTAGTAGAGCAAAGTTTATCATAGGTTCACAAAGTGTTAAGAGAGATTAGTCCCTGTTATAAGCATCTTTTGACTGAGAGGGTTTCTAGTCTAGTCAGTAAAATACTAGTAGTATTTTACTACTTAAAATAGTAGATTTTAAGCATCCACTATGTGCCTGATACTATGCTAATTTCTGGGGATATAAAAAGGACTTAAAGGGACTCACAATCTAATGGGAGAGGCAATACGTAAACAAATATTAGAACTTTGGCAAACCAGCTCCCTTAACTTTGGGCTTCTACTTCCTTACCCATGGGGTTGGATGAGATGACCTCTGAGAACTTGGCCAACATAATGCTTTTACATACATGATCTTTCTCATTTGAACCTCACAACAATCTAGTGAAATTGCTGCTACTCATATTATTAAGTCCTTATTTACAGATGAGGGGACTGAGACTCCTAGAATTGAATGACTTGTCCATGGTCACATAGCAAGTATATCACAACCAGAATGCAATCAGTCCTAGGACTTCTGACTCCAAGGCCAATCTATTACCCATTATGTCATAGTGTTTTGAATAGTGTCTCATAAAACACTAGCCTGTGTTGAACAATAGAAACTGCACAAAACACCACATTTCCTTTTTTCCCCATTGGTTTAAAGGTCAAATGAAGGCAAGCCTATACTTCCCAGTGTGCTGAGGGATGACTCATAGGACCTATAAACAGAGAGAATATCCTAATTAGTTCAGAAATTCATCAGGTGATTGGTCATCACCACAGGGAAAACATTTTCAAAATCTAAGCTCTTCCTTCTTATACCCTTGATACACTTTAAATTTTTCTATATAACATGCTTCATGTTGTCATCTTGGAAGCAGAAATTGTGGAATTCATAAAAACAAGATGTAACCTACCCGGGGCTAAGAACCCTCGGAGATCTGAAACAATCTGATCCCAATGTTGAGGTTAGGAAGGGGGACCCCAAAAATTCCCCAGATGGTTGTTGCAAGGTGTCTCAATAGAATTTTCAGGCTTGAACTCATCTCCTAGTCAAAGGGCAAAGTTTATTGAAAGTAATGGTAATGCCATTACAAAGTAGACTGAATTCTAAGGGAATTTAATAGAGACAGAACCAAGGAGAGACATTTTATCCAGCTTCTACCATAGATATGCTAATTCTATAGCGCAAGGATAGGGCTAGCTAGGGAGTCTATCATTGGCATGTTAATTCTATGGCTCAAGGGTAGAGCTAGGGAGTAGTCTCCAAATTGAGTGGTAGTCTCCAAAATTTGATTATCACTGACCAGATCATCAGTCAGCAATAAACTGAGAAATAGTCTATTCAGAATCAGACAGATTAGGCATGAGAGTTTCCTGAGGGAGACTCCAAAACCAAAAGAGCCAGGATTTCCTGACTCACTGTCAGAACAGAAGCCTCCCCCTAAAATCAGGAAAGCACAAAATCATATTACATCACCAATATCACTCTCATTTTGGTTCATTTTATCCCATTTAGAGTTTACTCTGACAAATCTCTGATCATAGTTAATATTTCATTTTAATAACTGGGATAATAGCTAGCATCTCTATAGCACTTTAATGTTTGCATAGTACTTTACAAATACCATCTCATTTTTTTTAGATTTTCATTTATGTGGGGAAAGGGTTCCTAGAAATACTCAAGATGACAATGCTCTTACTGGATGCAAGTCTTTATTTCACTCCTAAGAAAATGCAGAAGACTGACAGGGGTTCATAGGCAATAGAGAAAACAAAGTAGTCCCAGAAATCCATAAGGAATTAATACAATTTTTCTCCTCTTGTAGGTGCCACTTTTCCATGGCACCTAAAGTGCTTTAATTCAATGCCACCCCATAATTTGGAAGGAAATTTAACTTGGGGCTTTGAGACATTAAATACCCTGAAATTCCAGTTAGTTCCTTGTTGACTGTTCAGAGACCCTGGGTGGGCTGAAAGGGAAAAACATTTGGGGCTGTTAGATAGGCAACCAATCTTCCTCTCATACCCACACGATCTAAATAATTCACTGTAATAGCAGAGTATAAAAGTCCAAATGCCTTGCTTATTCATACACAGCTTTAGTCCTCTGCCTCTGTTTCTCCCAGCACTGATGGTGTGCCTGTTCTAATTCTCCTCTTTCCTAATGCCCCCAAACCCACCTACGCTCACAGCAGATGATCTCATTTCCTATTTTACTGAGAAATTTGAGGCCATCCCATTTGAGCTCCCTCAGCTCCCCTCCTCCTACACACCTTGTTATTCTTTTTCTCCCCCTTCACATAAATGAACCCCATACTTAAAATTCTGAAGCTAATTATAGGTGATGATTGTTCCAAATAACACAATTGATATGAGTTGAAAACCACATTGAGCCACAGGCTATCAGGAAAGAAAGCTACATTTCTTTTAAAATTATTTTTATTCTTAGATTATACTCTTCTGTACTTGATCTCCTGTACAAAACACCATTTTTCTTTTCTTTTTCTCTTTTGCTTTTGGTTTAAAGGTCAGGTGAAGGTAAGCCTATTCTTCCTACTGTGCTAAGTGATGAATACAAACCTATTCAATTTTTAACTATATTTCTCATGTGACTCCAGATCCCAAAAGACCTGATTATAGGTAAGCTACCAAGACTTCAAATTCCCATGAAACATTGTGTTAGTTTTGTCAAGACAGGAAGGCTTCTTAGGGACAGGGGACAGACTCATGGAGAAGCAATTATGGTAGTGCTCAATTAAGGAAATGTATCTACATTTCTCCTGAGGCCTCAGGCCCCAAAAGAGACAGTCCTAATCACAAGTCACCAAGACTTCAAATTCCCCAAACCTAATTTTAACCGGGTCAAGACTATGAAGACTTTTAGGAATAAGAAGGGGACAGGTTCATGGAAAAGTGATCATGACAATGCTGAATTCAGGAAAGAGACAGCAGTAGCACAATCTCTTCTTGGGATGCTGAGAACAAGTTAAACAAGACCTGAGAGGGCAATAAGAACTTCCTGGGGTGACTGAGACAAGGAAATCATTAGATGATGCTTCAGACAGCAAACGAGGGAATCTCCCACCTTTCAGTCCAGCTATGTTAAGAAATTTGCCCTATCTTTCCTACAATAAAGCATGAGGCTTTCTGTCGATAAATTCCCAGAGTTTTTTTTTTTTTTTTTGTCTTCTTTCCATTTTCACTATTTTCTATTCCCCATTTGAGGATAAGATCCTAATCCTCAAAAAGTATGTAGGGAACGTGTCTTCCTTATTCTTTGTGCATAACAAATGTTGAAAGGAGGAGCAGCTGGCTGACACCATGGATAGAGCACAGTCCTGAAGTCAAAAGGACCTCAGACACTTAACATTTATTAGCCAGATGGCCCTGAACAAATCATTTAACCTCAATTGCCTCTCCCTCTTCCCCCCCAAAATGATGAAGGGAATGGGTTCAGAAAAATGTGTATGAATTGGTACAAAGTAAAGTGAGCAAAAACAAGGGCAACGATGTATATAATAACAAAGACAACTTTGAAATATTTAGGAACTCTGATAAACACAGTGATCTACCATAATGCCAGAGGACTTACAATGAAACATGTTGCCACTTCCAGATAGAAAGTTGATGGATTTGAAATGCATTTTGAATTCTCTGTGTATTCACACATACAGACATGCACTTTATTTATAGTTATTCATATATTTTATAAATATTTATCTGTTAATATCTATTTATTTTATTGTTTATATAATATATATATATATATAAGTACAATGTTATATTTGTACATATTTAGACCAATTTTGGAATTTGTTTTTCTTGCTTATGTATGTTTGTAACAGGGGTTTTATTTTTCTTACTTTTCAGTTGTGGCCAAGGAGATAAGATTAAAGGGAAAATATGGATCTGAAAAATAAAATGTAATTTAAAATAAATGATAGAATAGGGAGGTGGTTCATTATTGTCATTTTCTTTGATGAAATTATGTATTGTTTCTGTGATTTGTGGCTTGACCCACTAATTTTTAGAATTAGATTATTTAATTTCCAATTGGTTTTTAGTGTAGGTTTCCCTGGTCCTTTATTGAATATAATTTTTATTGCATTGTGGTCTGAAAAGGAAGCACTTACTATTTCTGTCTTTTTGCATTTAATCATGAGGTTTTTATGCCATAATACTTGGTCAGTTTTTGTGTAGGTGCCATGTACTGCCAAGAAAGAGGTGTATTCCTTTCATCTCTATTCAATTTTATCCAGAGGTCTATCATATCTAGATTTTCTTAGATCCTATTAGCCTCCCTAGTTTTTTTCTTGTTTATTTTATGGTTAGATTTGTCTGATTCTGAGAAAGAAAAGTTGAAGTCTTTCTAATATAAAGTTGAAGTCTCACTAATATAGTTTTTCTGTCTCTTTCTTCCTGTAAATGGCTTAATATATTTTCCAAAAATTTAGAGAATCTCTACAAATCTAGAGAATGTTCTACCATTTGGTGCATATACATTTAGTATCTTTACTACTTTATTATTTACATTACTCTTTATCAAGATCTATTTTCCTTCCTTATCTCTTTTAACTAGATCCACTTTTACTTTTGCTTTATCTGAGATAAGCATTGCAACCCCTGCTTTTTTTTACTTAGCTAAAGCATAATAAACTCTGTTCCAGCCTTTTACCTTTACTCAGTATGTGTCTCTCTGTGTCAAATGTGTCTCTTATGAACAACATATTACAGAATTCTGTTTTTAATCCACTCTGTTATTTTTTTCTGTTTTATGGGAGAGTTTATCCCATTTACATTCACTGTTATGATTACCAGCTCTGTATTTCCCTTCATCCTATTTTCTCCCCTGTATATACTTTTGTTCTCTCCACACTGTCTTTGGTAGTGTTTTATTTTTTTTAACCTGCCCTACCCATTATCTTATCTTCTATCACCTTCCTCCCTTCTCTTACCGTTTTTTTTCTCTAGTGTTTCTGCCCTCCTTTCTATCCAGCCCCTCCCTTTTCTTTCCTCTTTTTCCTTCTATTTCTTTATAAGGTTGGATAAATTTATATACCTAACTGAATGATTAAATTATTCCCTCTTAGAGCTAATGAGAGCTTCAGGCAGTGCTCATTCCCCCTCTCTTTTCCCCTTAAGTGTAATAGGCCCTTTGTGCCTCTTCATGTGATCTAATTTGTTCCACAATACCTCTTCTTCTTCCAGTACAGACTTTTTCCTACTCTTTAATGTCTTTTTCTTTCATATCACATTTAGAATCTATTCACAACCACACCGTCTGTCCATGTGATGACCCTCTCTTTCTGCCCCAGGAACAGATACAGTTCTCAAGAGTTAAAGATATCATTTTCCCATCTAGAGATGCAAATAGCTTTATCTTTAAATAATATATATTTTTTCCTCTGTTTACCTTTCTATACCTCTCTTGAGTCCTGTGTTTGTAGATTAAAATTTCTGTTTATTTTTGTTTTTTTTCCAAAGAAATGATTGAAAGTCTCTTATGTCATTGAAGATCCATCACCTCCCCCTGAGAGATGATGCTCATTTTTGTTGGGTAGTTAATTCTTGGTTGTAATCCCATGTCCTTTGCCTTCCTGATTATAGTATTCTAAGTCCTCCAGTCATTTATTGTAGAAGTTGCAAGATCCTGGGTAATCCTGACTGTTGCTTCTTGATATTTGAATTTTTTTTTTCTGACAGCTTGCAATATTTTTTTTCCTTGAGATTGTAGTTTTGGAGTTTTGCAACAATGTTCCTTGGGGTTTTCCTTGTGAGTGATTAATGGATTCTTTTAATGAGTATTCCCCCCTCTATTTCTAGAAAATCAGGGCAGTTTTCCTTAATGATCTCTTGAAGTGCTATCTAGGCTCTTTTTTTGGTTGTGGCCTTCAGGTAGACCAATAATTTGGAAATTGCCTCTTCTGGATCTATTTTCCAGGCCAAGTGATTTCTAATGCGGTATTGTGAAGTCTGGACTAGCTCCCTGGAGGCCTCAGGATCAGCCAGAGTCAAGTCCTTGATCTTTAGGGGGAGAAGTGAAAGAAGCAGGCAAACTGCCATGAGGCTCGCCAAAGATGTATCCTGGATTCTCGAGTCCAAAGTTATAACTTCTCTCCTCTTCATCCTGCTGCAAAGTCATTCTCTAGCCCCTCTCTCACCCCACCCTCAAATCCTTGTCTACTATTATCTTAATACCAAACATTCAGTAAGCATCAAACAGTGAGAAGAACCATTTATGCAAAATATATACTAATAGAGTCATTGTCTCACAGCAAATAGGTAATTAGACTTAAGTGCTCAATTGTCTGATTCAAGAACACCTTTTTCAGAGTTTCAGCCCTTTACAAAGTAGTTCACATTTTCTTCCACTTTTTTCATTCTTTTTAGTTTGTTTGACTAATTCTTCATGTCTCATAGAGTCATTAGATTCCATTTGCCCCATTCTAGTTTTTAATGTGTGATTTTCTTCAGTTAGCTCTTGTTTCTCTTTTTCCAATTGGTTAAATTTTGAAGGCGTTACTTTCTTCAGTGATTTTTTTTTTTTTGTGCATTTGGCCAATTGTGTTTTTTAAAGAATTGCACTTCTTTTTCCAAGCTGTTTTCTCTCTCTTGCATACCTCTCATTTCTTTTCTCATTTTTCTTCTACCTTTCTTATTTGCTCTTAAAGTTTTTTATGAGCACTCCCAACAAGCCTCTCTGGGCTTGAGACTATTGTTTCTCTGCTATTATTGCTCAAATGGGGTCATTTTTATGACCCCATTTGGGTTTTTTTCTTTGGCAAAGATCTTGGAATGGCCATTTTCTTTTCCAGTTCGCTTTCCAGATGAGGAAATTTAGTCAAACAGATTAAGTAATTTACTTAGGATCACACAGCTAAGTGAGATTTGAACTCAGGTTTTCCTGACTCCTGACTGTCACTCTATCATTTAGTTGCCCCTTCTCATTTGTAAAATGGGGTTAATAATAGCACCTACCTCCCAGAGTTGTTGTGAGGATCAAATGAGATGATATTTGTAAAGCACTTAGCACAGTGCCTACCACATAGTGGTCACTATATAAATGCTAGCTATTATTATTATTATTGTAAGTTGCTGTCTTTATTTCAGTTTCCTTATCTGAAAAATGAAAGGATTGAACTCAATGGCTATGGATAATTTACTTCTAACTGTAAAATTATAATCCTAAATCACTTAATATAAGAAATTACATCATATACTGTATCTTTCTAGACTAACAACATTTAACAGAACTTTTCTCTGAAAAATGAGAGGCTTAAATTCAAGAATTAAAGTCTCTTCCAGGTCTAACTTTCAGTGAGTCTCTGATGTTGGAGTGTGCCAATGAAATCTTTCTAGTTGCTGATTTATTTAAATCCAGAGGAGACTAATTGCCCATATGACCCTGAGAAAGTAATTTCCTCTCTCCATACCTTATTTTTCTTCTTTATAAAAGAACAAATTGAATTTGATCATGCTAAAGGTCCCTTCTACATTTAAATCCCATGATTCCAGTATAATATAGTATCCTTTGCAAGATAGACAAAGGAAAAAAATTAGTCATGGCCTGGCCCCCTCATTTTCCAGTCTCTCAGAAACATTCATAAGAGTTTGGGGACAGGCCAGGAACAGTATGCACTCTCAAGTTCCTAATTGTGGAAATATGTTGAATTGTATGACACAAGGTGAGCCTATATAATACCCTTCATAAAAAAAACAAATCTCACCAGCTGAGCAATACATTAAAAAAACAGCTGCAACAATCATGAGATGATTTTATGTAATAATCTTGGACTTTAGTTTGAAATACCACTAGTCTCAGATAATCAAGAAATTACATGATGTGAAAGAGTTCTGTGGTGGGTTACCTCAGCTGAGCTTTATGAAGAGCTTTGGAAGCAGCTAGTAAACCTTGAGCAGTAGACCAAGGTACAAGATGAGGAATAGATATTTTAATCAAATCTGGGTAGGGGGTGGGGAAAGGAGTTGTGCCTATAGAAGGCATGTGTGACCTTGAATTTTGGCAAACAGTAGTTGTTAAAGGGCTTTCACCAGGTTTTCTCTTCCTGAAAATAGATTTTTTTAATAGATGGATCTTGTCCTTCCAATGAACTAATTTGGGGTTTTATCAGTCTCCATCTTATGTCATTTCAGAGAAAGAAGAGTCACCATCCTTTTCCAAAGGGGCCTCAGGCTCAGAGATCAGGAAAATATTATTGCAACAGG
This sequence comes from Sarcophilus harrisii, assembly GCF_902635505.1. Taxonomy (NCBI): domain Eukaryota; kingdom Metazoa; phylum Chordata; class Mammalia; order Dasyuromorphia; family Dasyuridae; genus Sarcophilus; species Sarcophilus harrisii. Next base: position 517,389,431 of record NC_045427.1, on the reverse strand, counting down.
ATGTTTGACAAAAGAAAAAATTATTAACTAATGGGAAACCATGAAACAATAGAAAGAACTTTAAATAAAAATAATGATGATGGTGATAATGATAACAATAGTTAGGATTTATATACAGCTTTAATGTTTGCAAAATGTTTTCCTCAAGTTATCTCATTTGATACCATTATTCTAGTTCAACCCCACCATTTTACAGATGGAAAAATAGAAACTCATGGAAATGAAATGGTTTTCCCCAAGGACAAGTATCACTTCACATTTTCTTCTATTTTTTTCATTATTTTTTAGTTTTTTTTTAAATTGATATTCCATGTCCCATAGAGTCATTAGTTTCCTTTACCCTGTTCTAGTTTTTAAATGCATGATTTTCTTCAGTTTTTGTAGTTCTTTTTCCATTTGGTTAATTCTACTTTTCAAGATGACGTTTTCTTTGGTGGATTTTTTTTTTTTTTTTACAATTTGGCCAATTGTGTTGTTTTTTTAAGTAATTGCCTTCCTTTTTCAAGCTGTTGATTCTCTCTTACATATCTCTTGTTTCTTTTCTCATTTTTTCTTCTGCCTCTCTGATTTGCCTTTTAAAGTCTTTTATGAGCACTTCCAAGAAGATTCTTTGGGCTTGAGACCATTTCAAATCACTCTTTGAGATTTCCTCTGTGGACATTTTGTCCTCATGTGAGGTGGTATTTTGGTTTTTCCTGTCACCATAGTAGATTTCTATGGGCAAGATTCTTTTCTGTTTCTTGCTCATTTTCTTTCCTTTTCTTTTGGTATTTTCCTCTTTTTCCTTTCACTTTTATGGTTGAGCTCTGCTCCTGGAGTAAAGGAGATGCTGTCCCAACCTTTCTGTGCAGCTCTGAGCCTTGGCTTTGAGCACAGGGACCCCTCATGTTTGTAGGGTGGAGCTTTGCCTGTTCTTTTCAGGAAACAGCCTAGTTTCTCAGAGTTTACCTTCTGAGTTGGAACTGGAGGCTACCCCACTGATCTGCATCTCTACTGAGCTAGGACTAAGGGTTTTCTTTGCTCATTTGCTGTGATTAAGACCCTCTCATCAGCTTTTTCAGAGTTTGTCTGACCTGGACTGAACACCCTTTTACCCCAGTGAGACTGAACTTTCTTGAAATTTTCCAATTTCTTTTGAACTGGAGAGTAGTTTCATTCAGTCAGATTTGTTCAGAGGTTTGGTTTTCAAGAGAAACTGGGAGAACTAGAGCAGCTTTCTGGCTTCACTCTGCCATCTTAGCTCCACCCCCAGAAATACCCAAATATCACATCAAAACACTGGCAAAACTAGAATTAAATTCTAGTTCCTCTGACTCCAAATTCAGTGCTTGTGATAGCACATCATTGAAATTTTTATTTTAGCTGGATTAATGGTCATAATGGACAAGGAGTGACCTAAGTCTACTGTGCTTGATCATTTATCAAGAAATATTTGGTCAATAAAGCTGAGAGGAGGCTTGGTGTAATGAACAGAATGTTGACTTTAGAATCAGAGAGACCTGAGTGCAAATCCTAATTGATACATTCAAGCTGTGTTACCATAGGCATGTCCTTTAACAGTGTCTCACCTGTCCCCTTAAATTTTTGACAAGTTGAATATTAATTGTAATTGGATGTTTATACCAGTAGCTCATTACTCTGATAAAATCACAGATCTAAGAAAAATAATTATACTTATAAAAATTATATATTATATTAGAATATGATAAGTAATATATCATTATAATGTATTTTGTTAAAATATAATTTTACTTAATGTATAACCCTATGAATAATAACTGTAAAAAATAATAATTGAAAAACATTATCCCTTATAGTGAGGGATATTAACTGTGGCACATAGATTAGTATGAAATTCAAAATTAAAAATATCCCATTTTGATTGATGCTTATTATATCAGTTCATCGTATTCAACATGATTTCCATACTCTGGGACTCTCATCAGGATCAAGATCATGCCTGTTCTGTTGGTGGCTAATGGGTAGCCCATTAACGACATTGCCTGATGAAACAATAGGCTAAAAGGAAGTCATATTAGCTAAGATATATCATAGTGCCTCCACAGGTTTACCTGATCTAAAAACTGATAGGCACAAAGAGTTTGGAAGGAGTCATTTTTAAAAAGTAGACTCATGTCACCAGTAGTCAATAACAAAGCAAATACTGGTAATTTTTCTACCTTTATAAAGTATCTTCTTTATACTTCAGAAAAGTATCTTTATACTATACTTCAGAAAAGTATCCTCTATTTCTGAGTTTTAATCAAAGTGATAGCCTGACTAAAGTACAATTTTTCAGTCGGATTATTCTCTGGAGGCTGTTCTTGTCATGTCCAGTATGTCCATTGCCATCTTTGCCCTCTCTTTCCCATTCTCCACACCTGTCCACTGCAAATAGCTTGTTCTCTTCTCACATATCCAAGTTAAAATAACTAATTGGTTCAATTCAAGACACTGTACTAGGTGCTGGGAATACAGAAACAAAAATGAAATAATCCCTATTCTCAAGGGGGCTCACATTCTCTGGGGTTTGGGGGTACAATATGTATGTAAATAAGTAAAAAGCATGTAATATTGAGGATAGAGAGCATGAAGAAGAAGGATTAGAGAATATATAGTTGATGAAGGGAAATAGAACTGTGAAGGTAAGTAGCTTAGTGGATAAGACTCTGGAAAACTTGAGTTCAAATCTGGCCCTAGACATTTACTAGCAGTATTGTTGTGGGCAAGTCCCTTCTGTCTGTTTTAATTTCTTCCTTTGTAAAACTAGATTAATAGTAGCAGCACCTACCTCCCAATGTTGTTGTAAGAATAAAAAGCAATATTTGTAAAAATATTTGTAAAGCACTTTGCAAATCTTAATGCACTATATAAATACTAGCTATCATCATCAACTTCTTCATCATCGCCAGAGAGACTTAATAACAGTTTAACATGAAGGGCTTTGTCTAGATTAAATAATATGACTTTATTCTAGATCTAATTGGCATGGTGATATGACTTCCTCCAGTAATATTTAACAATTTGGAATTGTGGTTGGAGAATTAATAAAAAGCAACATCATTCTTCCCTCTTCAAAAAAACCCCAAAACACATGATCTGTGTATTTATTCTTTCCTAATCTTCTAGGATCATTCTTGAGTTTTCAAAAGTGTTAGTTTTGTCAAGATTCATCTTTCTTAAAAAAAAAAACAACAATATAGTTCTGATGTCTTTTGTTTTTACATTCCTGTCATTCCCAAACTATGCCTCCACCTTCACATTTGATTCTTCCTTGTAATTAGAAAAATAACAAAGCAAAACCACATCTGACAGTACATATAACATTTCAAATCCATAGTTTCCATGTCTAGATAAAGAAGAGGAAGTGTGTTTTATTATTTATGATTTTTAAAAAAAAAAAACCTCATCATTTGTTACATTGTTATTAAGGTTGTTTTTAGCCCTGTCTGATACTCTGTGACTCCATTTGGGATTTTCTTTTCTTTATTTTTTCCCCCATTTAATAGTATTATTTTTTTTTTACAATTATATGTAAAGACAGTTTTCAACATTCATTTTTATAAGATTTTGAGTTTCAAATTTTTCTGCTTCTCTCTTCCCTTCCCTCTTCTCAAGACAGCAAGAAGTCTGATATAGGTTATACATATACGATCATGTCAAACGTATTTCCACATTAGTTATGTTGTTGAAAGAGAAATCAGAACAAAAGGGTAAAACCATGAGAAAGAAAAAACAAAAAAAAATTTTGTCTTTAGTAAATATATACTTTTTAATATACATTATTTTATGAATCATGTTGAGAGAGAAAAATCAGAGCAAAAGGGAAAAACCATGGTAGAGATTTAAAAAAAAACAGAAAAAAAGAAGTGAACATAGCATGTGTTGATTTACATTCAGTATCCTTGATTCTTTTTCTGGATGCAGATAGCATTTTCTGTCCAAAGTCTATTGGAATTGCTTTGAATCACTGAATGACTAAGAAGAATCAAGTCTTTCACAGTTGATCATCACACATTCTTGCTGTTATTGTGTACAGTGTATTTCTGGTTCTGCTTGTTTCACTCAGCCTCAGTTTATGTAAATCTTTACAGGCCTTTCTAAAATCAGTTTGTTTATTATTTTTTATAGAACAATAATATTTCATTGTCTTCATATACCACAACTTGTTCAGCCATTCTCTAATTGATGGACATCTACTCATTTTCTAATTTTTTGCTGCCACGAAAAGAGCTGCTACAAATATGCACATTTTTAATTGAAGTTTTTTATTTTCAACATATGCAAGGATAATTTTTTCAACATTGACCCTTGAAAAAATCTTGTGTTCCAATTTTTTCTCACTTCCCCTTATTCCTCCCCTAGATATGTAATCCAATATATGTTAAACATGGTAAAAATATATGTTAAATCCAATATAGGCATGCATATTTATACAATTATCATGCTGCACAAGAAAAATCAGATCAAAAAGTAGAAGAGAAAATGAGAAAGAAAATAAAATTCAAGCAAACCACAGAAAAAAGAGCAAAAATGTTGTGATCCATGCTGAGTCCCCACATTCCTCTCTCTGTGTGTAGATGGCTCTCACCATTACAAGATCATTGGAACAGACCTGAATCATCTCATTGCTGAAAAGAGCCACATCCATCAGAATTGATTGTCATATAATACTGATGTTGCTGTGTACAATGATTTCCTGGTTCTGCTCATTTCACTCAGCATCAATTCATGTAAGTCTCTCCAGGCCTTTCTGAAATCATCCTGCTGGTCATTTCTTACAGAACAATAATATTCCATAATATTCATATAACACAATTTATTCAGCCATTCTCCAATTGATGGGCTGTCACAAACATTTTTGCACATGTGGGTCCCTTTCCCTCCTTTAAGATCTCCTTGGGAATATAAGCCCAGTAGAAACACTGCTGGGATCAAAGGGTTTGTACAGTTTGATAGCCCTTTGGTCATAGTTCCAATTTTTTCTCCAGAATGGTTGGATCATTTCACAACTCCACCAATAATGTATCAGTGTCCCAGTTTTCCCACATCCCTTCCAACATTTATTATTATCTTTTCCTGTCATCTTAGCCAATTTGAGAGGTGTGAGGTGGTACCTCAGAGTTGTTTTAACCACTAAAAATAGTGATTTAGAGTATTTTTTCATATAACTATAGATGGCTTTAATTTCATCATCTGGAAATTGTCTGTTCATATCCTTTGACCAATTATCAATTGGGGAATGACTTGTATTGTTATAAATTTGACACAATTCTTTATATATTTTGGAAACGAGACCTTTATCAGAACCACTGGCTGTAAAGATTTTTTCCCCCAGCTTTGTAGTTCCCTTTTAATCTTGTTTTTGTTGGTTTTGTTTGTGCAAAACCTTTTTAATTTAATGTAATCAAAATTGTCCATTTTGCCTTGCATAATGTTCTCTAGTCCTTTGGTCATAAATTCTTCCCTTCTCCAAAGATTGAATAGGTAAATTATCCCTTGCTCTCCTAATTTGTTTATTAAAAAAAAACACTTTTAGAAAGTGAAAATTGTATGCTTTGATTTGCATTGTCTCCTTTCTCTGGATGTAGATGCCATTTTCCATCCCAAGTCTATTGGAATTGTCTTGGATCACTGTATTGCTGGGGAAAGCTAAGTCTATCATAGTTGATCCTTTTAGGGTTTTCTGGGCAAAGATAGTGGAGTGGTTTGCCATTTCTTTTTCCAATTTATTTTACAGATGAAGAAACTGAGACAAACAGGATGAAGTGACTTGCCAAGGATTATACAGCTAAGTATTTGAGGATACATTTGCACTCAGATCTTCCTAATTAGGCCCAGCACCACCTAACTACCTCATATATTACTGTTATCATTATATTTAATAAATTTATATTAATATAATACATGGATGACTATATTAATATTAATATAATGTTATGTTATTAATTCCCCCACTCCTTGCAATATGAAAGGGATAGCTGAAATTGATTTCCTTTTAGTGGTATTTTTGCTTACATTTGCATAATTACAGTCAATCAGTCCACAAACTCTATGAGCTGGGTATGATATCAAGAACCTTTTGAATTCTGTTCTCCTTCACCCTTATTTACACATGTCTTTAGCCAGGTTTAAATACCATAATGTGCCAGAAAAAGAAATGGACTTGATATCAAAATAACTGGGTTTGTGCTGTTATTCTGCCACTAATTAGCTATGAATCCACTGTCAAGCTACCTAGACTGTCTGTGTCTCAGTTTCTTTATCTTTAAATGAGAGGAGCTGTATCAGATGACTCATTCTAAAGCATATAAAGAGCTTTGTAGTCACAGAGTGCTGTGTAAATGTCAGCTATTATTATTATTGTGATTATTTCCCAGATTGCACTTGTAGGTCTGAATTAGATAGGCCCTAGCGCCAGCCTCTGCACCTACAGGAAGCATATTAAGATAACAACTGGCTGGAAAGGAGTTTTCATCAAAATCATGGTCACCATGGTGTTTGTGTAGCAGAGCTATTGTTCCACTTTGCCTCTCCTTTCCTTTTGGTTCCTGTCTTTCCAGTCATTTGATTGCACCTTACCTTGATGAAAGTTATCTGTGCCCTTCTAAATCCCTGACTACCTGATTTCAGTTTATAACTTTACTCTGATTTTTTCCTTCCTTCCTTCCTTCCTTCCTTCCTTCCTTCCTTCCTTCCTTCCTTCCTTCCTTCCTTCCTTCCTTCCTTTCTCTTTTCTCTTTCTCTCTCTTCTTTTCTGTCTCTCTTCCTTTCTTTCTTTCTCTTTCTCTCATTCTCTCATTCTTTCCTTCTCTCTCTTCTGTCTCTCTTCCTTTTTTTCTTTCTCTCTCTTCCTCTCTCTCTTTCTCTCTCTTCCTTTCTCTTTCTTCCTTTCTCTCATTCTCATTCTTTCTTTCTCTCTCTTTCTCTTTCTCTTTCTTCCTTTCTCTCTCTCTCTCTTCCTCTCATTCTCTCTTTCTTTCTCTCTCTTCCTTTCCTTCTTCCTTCCTTCCTTCTTTTCTCTCTCTCTCTCTTTCTCTCTCTCTCTCTCTCTCCCTCTCTCCCTCTCTCTCTCTCGTATGTAATTGACTCCATATTGTTACTGGGCTCTCAGTTCTTGGCAGGACTTCATCTGTGAATTTCAGTTATTTCCCCAAATCCAGGCCAAATTCAGGTTTGTCCATGCTCTTAGGCCTGTCAGGTCTAGGCTGTGATCCAGTTCTGTTACCTTGCATCTATGACCCAGAGCTATGTTCCCTCCAAGCACTGATCTGAAGTTCTTTCTTTTTTTTAAAAAAAAAAAAACTATTATTTAGTATTTTAATCCCCCCAATTACATGTAAAAACAATGTTTAATATTTTTTTAAAATTTTGAGTTCTAAATTCTCTCTCTCTCCCCTCTCTTTCCCTCTCCCCATATTGAGAAGGCAAACAATTTAATATGTTATATATGTGTAGTCATGTAAAACATATTTTCATATTATATTGTAAAAGGAAACATAGACCCCATAAAAAAGAAAGAAAGATTTTTAAAAATATGTTTTAATCTATATTCAGACTCCATCAATTCTTTCTCTGGGGTGGATAGCATATTTCATCATAAGTCCTCCAGAATTGTCTTGGATCATTGAATTGTTGAGAATAGCTAAGTAATTTGCAGCTGATCACAATCCAATATTGTTCTCTCTGTGTACAAAATTTTCCTAGTTCTGTTCATTTCACTTTGTATCTGTTTACCTAAGTCTTTCCAGGTTTTTCTGAGAGCATCATGCTCACATGAAATTATTTCTGTAATTCCTGCAGTGCTGATAGATGAGGGATTTCTATACCCATATTGAGTATGTAAGTTATTTCCTCTTTGAGCCAATTCTTATGAAAGTAAGGTTCACTCACTCACCCCCTCCTTCTCCTTCATTGTAAAAGCTTTTTCTGGCCTCTTTTTTATGGCAGATTATTTGCACCATTTCACTTCTCCCTTTCCCTTTCTCCTAGTACATTCCTCTCTCACTTTTTAATTTCATCATTTTTCATTCATATTTAACTCACACTTGTACCCTCTGTCCATATATCTTTCTTCTAACTGTAATAATAATGAGAAAGTTCTAATGAGTTACAAGTATTATCCTTTGATGTAGGAATGTGAACAAATAAACATTAATAAGTTTTTTATGATATCACTTTCCCGATTACCTCCTTATGCTTCTCTAGAATCCTGTATTTGAAAATCAGATTTTTTTTTCATTTTGTTTTGGTCTTTTCATTATGAATGCTTGAAAATCTTCTATTTCATTGAATGATCACTTTTTTCTCTGAAGGGTTATACTGTTTTTCTGGGAAGGTGATTCTTGGTTGTAATCCTAGCTCCATTGCTCTCCAGAATATCATATACTAAGCCTGCAGTCCTTTAATATAAAAGCTGCTAAATCTTGTGTTATACTGACTCCACTATATTTGAATTGTTTCGTTCTGAATGCTAGCAATATTTTCTCCTTGATCTGGGAATTATGGAATTATGCTGGGAGTTTTCATTTTTAGATCTCTTTCAGAGAGTGATTGGTGGATTCTTTCAATTTCTGGTTCTAGAGTATCAGGATAGTTTTCCTTGAAAATTTTTTGAAAGTTGATCTCCAGACTCTTTTTTTGATCATATCTTCCAGGTAGACCAATAATTTTTAAATTATCTCTCCTGCATCTAATTTTTAGGTCAGTTGTTTTTCCAATAAGATATTTCACTTTTTCTCCTATTTTTTTCTTTTCTTTTTTTGGTTTTGCTTTATTGTATCTTGATTTCTCATAAAGTCATTAACTTCTATTTGCTCATTTATATTTTTAAAGGAATTATTTTCCTCAGTGAACTTTTATAGCTCCTTTCCCAGTTGGACAATTTTGCTTTTTAAGGCCTTCTTCTCCTTATTAGCTTTTTGAATTTCTTTTTGCAGCACTCTAGATTCTTTTCCTAATTTTTCCTGTATCTCTCTTATGCAATTTTCAAAATCCCTTTTGAGCTATTCTATGGCCTGAGCCCAATTCTTATTTTTCTTGGAGGCTTTGGATGTAGGAGCTTTGACTTTATCATCATCTTCGAAGTATGTGTTTTGATCCTCCTTGTCATAACTTTTAATGGTCAGAAACTTTTTTTGTTGTCTGCTCCTTTTCCTAGCCTATTACTCAGCTTTTCATTCTTTGTTAAAGTAGGGCTCCATTTCCAGAGTGGAAGGCGCACTATCCTAAGCTTCAAGCCTTTATGCAGCTGTTTTCAGAGATCCTTCTAGGAACTTGACCACAAGCCCTTTTTCTGTCCTGGAGGTATTAGGAGTGTCCTTACCTCACTGGAGTTGTAAGATCTATGTGCTAAAGGAACAGAGTCCTGTTTTGCTTATATCTGGGTGCCTGGGCTGCACTGGCACAACCCACACTGGGACTACATGCCAAACTTCCACTATAGACCGTCTCTGCTGACTTTCCAAGGCCTCCCTGGTGTCCCCAGGCAGAGGTCCAGAAGCCTTCAGCACTGCTGCTAATTCAGAGGTCTCACCTTGCTGACACTGGGGTCTGTGCTGGCACTGGGCCTGGGGTTGGGGAAGATTGTGCTGAGATTGTGCGCTGGGCTCCCACTCTGGTTTCACAGACCCTTTCTGCTAACCTTCTAGGTCCTCTTTGATGTCTCTGGGCTGAAAGATATGAACTCCACCAGTATTGTCACTGATTCATAGGTTGGGCTGGGGCCAGGCCAGGCCCATGTCCTAGTCTTTATTCTGTAGTCAAAAGTCACTCCAAGTTTAGTCTGTTTTTTAAGACTGGGTCTCTCCATGTTGCCCAGGCTGGAACTACAAGGACTACTCATAGGCCTGATCCCACTATTGAATGGCACAGAAGCTTTAACCTGCTCTTGTCTCCAACCTGGGCTGGTTTGCTTTTCCTCAGGCAACGTGGTGGCCTCCTGCTCCCAAGCCTCCATATTGATGCCAGACTTCCTATGAACACTAACTGGCACAGCTTGTAGCAGCTTAGAACTCCAGGGGTCAAGAGATATACTAGGCTAAGCCCTCTGGTAGCTGGAGTTATAGATCTGTGCCATCAACCATTCACTCAAGGTTTTTGAATTTGCAGTAGGATAGGGATACAACTGGGAAGATTATGAATAGATTTGATTAATAAGAAAAAGTCAATTCAATTCAATGCAACAAACATGTATTAAGCACCTGTTAAGGTGAAGGGCTCCATGCTGGATGCTATCAGGGAGACCTGAGTTTAGATATAATACAGTCCCTATCTACATGCTTATAGTTGAGTAGAGAGGAATAAAATACAAACACAGGTAATTAGGATAAACAATACTACAGCCAGATAGTGCAGTGAGTGGCCAGAGTGCTGGATCTGGAGTCAGGAAGACCTAAATTCAAATCCAGCCTCAAAATCTTATTAGCTGAGAGATCCTGTGTGTTACTTAACCTCAGTTTCTTCAATTGTAAAATGAGAATAATAACAGCACCTCCCTCAGAATTGTTAGTAAAATTAAATGAGATAATATTTACAAAGTACTTTGGAAACCTTAAAGCCTCTATAAATGTTAACTATGATGATGATAATGATACACATAAGGGAGGTGCAAAACACAGAATTTTATGAAGTCTGATGAATAATGAGGACAGGTAGTACCTGGAGACTCACCTTAAACTCATAGAGTGGCTCCTATGTAAGATGATCTGGCTCCTCAGATAAAACTGTTGCAGATTCAAGTTAGTCTATCTCTCCTCAAAACCATAGCTAATCCATGTGTTCTCCTAGCTAAAATAGTTTTGTTGTTGTTCAGTCATTTCCAACTCTTTGTGAGTCCATTTGGAGTTTCCAATTCATTTTACAGATGAGGAAACTCAAGCAAAACAGCATGAAGTTACTTGCTCAATAAGTGCCTGAGGCCAGATTTGAACCAGAGAGAGGAGTCTTCTTGACCATAGGCTTGGCGCTCTATACATTGTACTACTTGACTGATCCTAGATAACTAGAGAATATGTTCATTACTCTCTGAAGACTAGGCTAAACCCAGTCATTGTCCATTCGTGAGCTATTTGTCCTTTAACTGATAAGACCTCTGAGGCTTGGAATATCCCCATTTTCTAAATTCCAAAACTTCCATTCTCTCACGTAGATTAGTGGGCATGTGTATGTTTGTGGATGTAAAGGCACGGAAGCAAAGTGGAACCTAAGTATATGTCAGTGTCTCTTTTACCACCCCAGCTACATTGCTGGCTTTTTGTTATTTCTGCAGTAGCTAAGTCTTTTGGGTCTAACTTTATAACCAGACCTGAGGGTTTTAGAGGGATCAGGGAAGGCTTTGTGGAAGAGATGACATTTTAGAAGGGCTTTCAAGAGTGCAGAATTCAACAAGCAAAAACAATAAAAATAGGGAATAGTAAAAACAAAGACATGGGAAAAGGACCTTCCACAGTCTAAAGATGCTGATATATAACTGGGGCTTTGGGAAGCAAGAGAAATGGGAGTAGGAAAGTAGTGATATAGTGACCCTTACTCCATACTGATAGAAGTATTTTTGCCTGAAGTTCCTGGGGAGATCTGTACTAGTCTTCAAGTTGGTCTGACCCCTTAAGATGGTCCTAAAATTCATTGGTGGAGTTGCAACTAGGAAATCCACCACTTATTTAATTGTTAACCATTGGGTATTTAAAGGAAATGAGGCTGATCTGAGGAAATAGGAAACTAGTCCTTCCTCTCTGTCATCATTCCTCTATGTCTTTTTTCCCCCCATTCATGTTCTCCTTCCTGGCTTTCTTCAACACTCAACTGAAATTCTATCTTCTGGGGGGGGAGGTCTTCCCCACTCCATTGCTACTGTCTTTTCAGAGTGTACCTTCCATTTACATTGCATAATACAGAATCTTGTCTGTGGATAGCTATTTGCATGTTGTCTCCCCCATTAGAATGTCAAGGCTGAGACTTTAGTTTGAGTCAGCAGAGTTTAACATAGTGCTTGACACATAGTAAACATTAATTAAATGTTTGTTGATTGATTTCCTGTGTCCAAGTTGAGATCTTTAATAGAGATGGTCCTAGTCTAGACTGTCTATATAGCAAGATCTCTAAATTTTTGCGTGGATCTGTCATCAGAGTACTTAGCTCCATCACTAAACTAGCTGAATGATCTGGGGCCAGCTAACAGTGATAAAGAAACAGATGATCTTGAAGATCCCTTCCTGCTCCAAAGTCATAATTGTGTGAGCCTCCAAAGTTTGAGCTGTTGCTGACCACTCTATGTGATGTCACTAAAGCCCAGCCCAGTCATGCTCTGGGTGATGTCTTAGAGGTGCAGGAGAATGGGGGTGGGTGGGTGGAGTAATGTGTGAGCAATGGAGGAGGAATGAATATTTTTTGGCATTAAAAAATATAAAATAGTACTATTAAGACTTTTAATACCCAAATAAAGCTTCCAATTCCCCACCCTTCCCCAAGATATTCATAATTGAAAGAGAATTGAAGAAAGGATGATGTTTGGAGAAAAATCTAGCCACTTGAGTGAAACCCCTTTATATAGGTTTTCCTTTAAAAGACTCTTTTATATGGAGTCTTAGCTGATAGGATCTCCAAAGCACTTTACATTTTTCTAGCTAGCTATTTTCATGCCAACTGAGGTAGGCAGTTGTTGAGTCATTTCATCATTGTCTGACTCTTTGTGATCCTATTTAAGGTTTACTTGACCAACCCTAGAGTGGTTTGCCATTTACTTCTCCAGCTCTTTGTATCAATGAGGAAACTGAGGCAAAAATGGTTGTGATCTGCCCAGGATCACACAGGTAGTGTTTGAGGCCAGAATCTATTCACTGAGACATCTAGCTGCCCCTGAAAGGTGGGCAGTATTTAGTCAATAAATATTTATTAAGTTCCTACAATGTCCAGGCCTCTATTAGGGACATGGATAAAGACAGGGCCAGGGGGAGGGACTAGATCTGTGATTTCACTGGTATAGGGAAGTCCTCGGTGAGGAAACACCCTTCACCAATAATCACTACAAGTTACAGAAAACCAAGGCAATAATAGTAGCTGGAATTTATACAGCTCTTTACTATTTTTCAAAACACCATACACATGTTATCTCACTGAAATACTCACAACAAGCCCCTGAGGTAAGGTGTACATTATCATCCCCATTTTACAGATGAAGAAACTGAAGCTGAGAGCAAATAAGTGGATCTGAGGTAGAATTAGAACTCAGGTTTTCTCTGAGTTCAAACCTAGCTCTTTATTCATTACTCCTTCTAGTCTTATAACTAAGTCTAAGTCAAATAATTAGTAAGCCATAAGCTAAACCTAAAATATTCAGTTCCAAGTCTAATTTTCTTTCTGGCTCTTTTTTTTTTCTTTCTTCTAAACCCACCACAACACTTAGCTCAGGTCTTTGAGTACAGTTGACTCTTAGTATGTCATTCTTAATTTTTTTTGAATGAACATTCAGAACAGATATTAGAGAGATATTTTTCTGTGCTAGGAATCTGTAGAACTTCAAAATGTGTGAATGGGTGGGTGGGGAATGACCTAGTAGATCAATATTAACTTCTAACTTCCCTGCTTGTGGGCAAAATGTAAGAGTTTACAGTCTGACAATTTAGACTTTAGAAAACAGAGATTTTCTAACCAAAGAGGAGGAGGTTAAAAAAAGATAGAAGAGAAAACCAAAATGGCATGTCCAGTGCCAGATTCCTGCTTAAAACTAAAGGAGTTCTCAAGAGACCAATACCAGCTTGACCTCCTTCCTGAAAAGAACAGCTCAAGAGCAGTGAAGCTGGGAGCATGTGGGGTGATTTCTCCCTAGCCTGTGCATTCATTGTGAATGTTTCTATCTGGAAGGTTGGGACTTAAAGCCAGGCTAAGCTGCTTTTCTTGAAACTTTGCTCATCTTACATTTTTTTGACAAATTGGCATGTGGTGCAACCTTTTGAGAGGTTTTCCTTACTTTCCCCCTGCCTCATGCCCCCTAACAGCTAACTTATCTTTTGGATTCTGTGATTGTATTTTGTGGGGACTCTGGAGATTGCAAATATCTTTATTTGGGAAATTCTGGCATTAACACTTTCAAAAGAGCTGGCAAAAGAAGGTGAGAGGAGAGGGAAAAAGGAAAAGGGGAGGGAGAGAGATGGAGACAGAGAGAGAGAGATGCAAAGAGAGAGAGATGAGGGTGGGGAGGAGAAAAAGACACAGACAGAGAGCGACAGAGGAGACAAAGAAAGAGAGAGAGACAGACACAGAGACAAATTCACAGAGAGACATGGACAGAAGAGGAGAGAGGGAAAGAGAGAGATACACATGCAGAGAAACAGCTTATTTATTTTAGGGGAAGGGTTGGTATAAAAGTATTTTTTCCATAGTGTATTCTGCCATCTTAGGAAGGATGGCAATGATCTCACAATTTTAAAAAAATGTCTGTGGGGCTTCCTTTTCTCATAGGTATCTTCTCCTTGAAGCCTGTTTTCAATTTTCTCTTTTAAAATAACTTTGCAGATGTGTGAGTCCTGCAAAACTGAGAATTCTAAGGCCTGTTAGCCCTCAGAACAGTTGTGAAGCGAACGAAGTTTGTCTTGGGGTTTGCGTGGGGGTGGGAGAGGAAAGTGGTGTTCCCCCCCCCATTCCTTTTCTTCTAACCTTGTGCACCACCCTTTTGTCCCAATGCCCCGTGCTTTCCCTTCTCTTCCTTTACAAAATGTTTTCTGTATAAACAGGCTCTGATAATAGTCATTAATACCAGAGTGTGAATGTCAGTATTGTGTTGCTTTTCCCAGAGGCATTAGAAACCTGATCTGAGGACTGAAAGATTCTCTCATTTTAAACAAATGTTTTTTATTGTTATCTTTAATTTTCATGTCACCTTCATTTCCAGATATATCCCTCTTTCTTCTATCCATCGAAAGATCCCTTGTAGTAAATATAACTGTCCCCTGTTAGAGGCATTTCAGACATCACCAGTGAGTAGGTGTGTAGGGAGTCTGGGGCTGGGTGGGGAGGGTCAGAGAAATCATATTACATAGCTGGCTGCTCAGACGTATTTTAAAGAAGTGATCTGATTTGTATATCTGCTTGAGGAAAATAGCAAACCTGATTTTTATTTGATCTTTGCTTCCTAAAGCACTTGTTTAGTAATGAGTTCTTAATAATATTTTTAATAGCACATGACAATCTTAGGAAATACTTGCTATTATTATCCTCATTTTATAAAGAAGGTATTGAGGCAGAGAGAGGTAAAGGGATTTGTCCAGGATCACACAGCTAATAAGTTTTTGAGGCTGAATTTGAACTCAGATCTACCTAACTAACCCAGTGTTCTATTATATCAGTGCAACAAGCTTTATAGTTGAAGGAGGGAATACTAACCAATTAAACTTTTTTTGTCACCAAATTAGGTTTAGGGGGTATGAAAAAGATGAATTTGGGACCATAAGAAGTAGAATTTAGGATCGGAGGTTAAGAGGCTGGAAAAGAGCTTAGTGATCATCTGGTTCAGTGAGGGGTGGGGTTTGCAAGCATCGTTTTATTGATGAAGATACTAAGGTTCAGAGAGATGACATGTTCAAAATCAAGTCATATCGGAAGGATTTCAACCTGTGCTCTGGGACTCAGAATCTGCAGAGCTCTTCCCACCGAATCACACTGATCTCTTAACGTCTTCAGTCATAAAGGAAGTGATGATCAAATCATAACGGGATTTGGGAGCGCGGTCACAGCCGCCCGCAAGCACACCGGTGCTAAGAGTAACTTTCCCAGTCTCTGGAGACCTCCCGGGCGTACAGCTGCTGCTACTACTACCCCTGCTCTTTCCTTCCCTTCCAGAGTGAATGGTCTGCCCAGCTGATAGGACCCCTCTTGGACCTGTGCCCAGACGCGTTCTGAAGCGGTTTCGCCTGGTACCGAGGTTCTTCGGCAAGAAGAGTTCAACTCTGCCCCGGGGAAGGTGGGCTATCTGCCCTCTTCCCTCCTGCCCCCAGAGGGCTCCCCTGCTCCTCCCTGAGGGCCGCAAGCAGGTCAGGGAAGAATCCATCGGACATGATTTCTGCTCTGAATACTCCTACAATGTTGTTTTCCCTGGCTTTGCCCTTGGCTGTAAGGCCCTGGCCTATTTGGGCAAAGAAGGGGAAAAATTAAGTAAAAACTGTATATTTTAAAAGACAGTACCTTGGAGCACCAGGTCACCACTCTGAGGTTAACCTTTGGGAACCTGGATCTGTTTGGAAGTATGCTGCTGCAGCTGCTTCTTCTTCTTCTTTTTTTTTTTTAACCCAAGAGAAAAGGCAAAAAAGTTTGTTTTGTATTTTAGGATGAGGGAAAGGGATTAATTAAAAGGAGCCCTTTGTCAAGTTTGTATTATTTCTTGTTTAGTTATTCATTGAAAATTAAATTGTCTTGGTTTCTTTAGTATGATAATAAAAATAGTCTTTTATGACTGAGTATTCAATAACTGCTTTAAGAAAAATTCTCTAAATGGACCTTCCAATGAAATTCACCACACACATTTAGGAGGCTGATTACTTGAACATCTTCCTCTCCTCCTTGTCAAGTCTTATCCCTCAGTCGCAGTGTCTAGGACCTAATTCTCCAACTTCTTGGAGCATTTCCTCTCTCCAGAGTAACTTCAATCTCTTCCTTTTCACGGACTCCTTCCCAGCTGCCAGAAAACACATTCAGGTTCCCCCAACTCCATATAGCATTGCCTTAACCATTTTATCCCTACTGAATATTCTCTTTTTTCTCGTCACTTTTACTTGCAGTCCAGCTTCCATCCTCCAAACAGTACTGAAACCGCTCTCTAAAAGGGACCAATAAAAAGCAGCTATGGCATATGGGGAGCATTAGAGTTATTTGAATTAAGTTCAAATCCAAGCTTCTTTACTTTCTACCTGAAAACATTGTTCCATCTCTCTCAGGCTCATTTTTCCTAATCTGCTAAATGTTACTTCTTCTAATTGGACTATTTCACTTCAGGGCAGTTAGGTGGCACAGTGGCTAGGGTACTGGTTTTGGAGTTAGGAAGACCTTAAATTTGGCATCAGGCACTTACTAGCTGTGTGACCTTGGGCAAGTCACTTAACCCAGCTTGCCTCAGTTTTCTTATCTGTAAAATAAGTTGGAGAAGGAGATGGCAAACCACTCTGTTTAGGTAACTAGATAATACAATGAACAGAAAAACTGAGACTCAGGAAGTAATTGTTGAGTTGTTTGTTATGTCTGATTCTTGGAAACTCCATTTGGAGTCTTCTTGGCAAAGACTCTGGAATGGTTTGCCATTTGAATTGCCAGTTGAATTCCTATCCCTTCTTTAAGAATAACTCATCTCTATAACCACCCTCTGCTCCTCCTCCTTCCAGGCATAATGCCCTTTCAGAAATCAAATAATTCTTGATCTATTTCTCTCTCATGCACCCACCATGTATTATTGAGTTATTTTTGCATTCTGCCCTCCTTTTAGATTAAAGATAGGAATTGTAGTTTATTTAAGTTATGTGTCTGTGCAGCCGATAGCCCAGTGTTCTTCACACAATTGGTATTTAACAATTGTATGTCAAAGTCTAGCTAAAAAATGTTCAAAAAGGAAATAATACCATCTAGCATCCAAAATGCTGGAAGTTTAAATCTAGACACAAAGCAGGGTCTTATATATAGGTATCATAGAGGTTGGGCTAGGTAAGGGGCACATCTGTCTCAGGTTCGATGCATACATATGGTCTCATAGGTGGAAGGTCACCTGTAATGGGCTGATGTTTGAGTTGATGCACTGAGGTCCCAAGTACGTGAGGCTAAATAGTAATTGGGCTATACTCTATTAATATACATGATTAGATAAAGAATGGTCCCTGCCCACTCTCCGTGCAAGTCCTGATGTGTTGTATAGGAAATGACGATTTTGGTGGGTGGAGGCAGAGAGAGAGACAGGAAGAGAAGCTGGGAGAGATTGGGCCTGGGTTCGAGACTCCGAGCTGCTGGTTGTGTGGCTGCTGGTCGAGCTAGCTTCTTGACTCAGCTGCACACATTGCTATCGCCGATTCTCTTCCACCTCCGATCCTTCTTCACTGAGAATAAAGACTGACAGTTTTCCCCTAACCTGAATTCCTGACTCCTGCTGATTTAAAAATACATGATCTTCACAGTCACCTGTGTAGTCTCATTGTAGGGGAACCAGATAAGTCCTACTGCCCAAAAATATCTTTTCTAGAAATTCTGCCATTAATAATTCATTTCTTTGAGTTAACCACTGATCCATTGCTGTGGATCCTCTTTTTAAAGAGTTAATATGAATTGATGCAGAGAGAAATGAGTAGTATCAGGAGAATGTTGTACACAGTAACAGCAGTATTGTATGATGTCCAACTGTGAATGACTTAGCTATTTTTGGCAATACAATGATATAAGACAATTCCAAAGAAATTGAAATGAAAAATGTCATCTACCTCCAGAGAAACAACTGATATCTGAATGCAGATCAAAGCATACTATTTTTCACTTTATTTTTAATGTGGGTTTTTTGTCCGTTTTCTTTTACAATATGACTAATATAGAAATATGTTTTGCATGATCGCACATGTATAACCTATATCAAATTGCTTGTCATCTCAGAGAAGGGGGAGGGAAGGAAAATAGGGAGAGAATGTGGCACTCAAAATTTAAAAAAAGATGTTAAAATTGTTTTTAATGTAATAGGGAAAAATAAAATATTTTTAAAAAATAAAGTGCCAATGCCTCTTAGAGGATAATTCATGGAATCTCTAATATCTCAGTCTAAGTCAACTCATCAATTAACTGTCTTTGTTGACTGATAGGATTGGGGAAGCAGAAGAATCCTGGAAGTTGGAATAGGGCAGAAAAGAGGTTGTGGAGTGGGAGAGAAAAGAAAAGGGTACATCAAAATATTTTTAGTAGCAATTTTTGTGTAGCAAATAACCAGAAGGAAACTAGGTACTCACTGATTAGGGAATGACTGAAAAAAATAGTGGTACACAAAAGTAAAGAAAAGTTATTATAGCAGAAGAAACATTGAACATGAGGAATTCAGAGATTGATACAAAACAAAGTGATCAGAACTAGAGGGACAATTTATCCTAGTATGAGCATTATAAGATAGGAAAGAACAACATGGAAAAACTTCAGAATTTGGACCAATTCAGTGACTACTGATGACCTTGGAGGACTATAATAAAGCATCTTTCCTCCTTTTTGCAGAGAGGTGGGGGACTATAGGTGCAGAATGGGGCATATATTGTCAGAATTTTTTTCTTTTTTACTTAATTGTACTTCTTTGCTATAAAAGGGAATACTATTTAAGATAGGGGCTTGTGATGTTCAGGAATAGTAATAGCAAGGTAAAAATAGAGCATAGATAAACAACAACAACAAAATATGAAATGGAAGGCAGGGTCCATCAAGAACAGTTGATAGAAGCTTCACTTTTGACCAGAACTAGTGTTTAAAGAGTTGGCCCTCAAAGCAATTCCTGAGCTAAGTCTTTATAATACTTTTCAAAGAGCAAAGAAGTAAAGCCTGGGCTGTATTGTTGCTACAAACAGGGAGTGGTGGCGTGGTCTGTCCAAGCAGTTTTCTCCCCTTTCTGCTCTCCAGTGACTTTATTCCCATGCAATTTAGCCAACCAGTGATGCTGGCAGTTTTCCAGCCTTTCCCAGAACTCTCCTTACAGTTCTGACCTTTCTTTACTGATTGCTTTTTGATGGCGATAGAATCTTTCATTTTTAAATGACTTAGAAGGCAAATGTCCCTTGGTTGTTCTGGGACGTCCCATAACAAGACGCAAATAACAGGACGTAAGAACTGATAAAGAGCACAGGCTGTAATTAGCCAACAACTGTTTGTTGTTGTTCAAGTTGTACTGAACATTGTGAACTTGCTGCAGACACAGAACAATCAGCCATGTTGGAGATGTGGATCATATTTCTGCCAACAGAGAGAAGCATGAGATTGCCTCTTTCCTGAAATTTTCTTTTTAGATCGTCTCTCCATTATGTATTTGTTTGAAGAATGAAATATATCATGTACTGTAATCAAGACAACCTTACACTGAACAGAATCTGACTTTTATTTGACAGTCTTGAGATACAAGATTCTAAAGCACCTTGAGGGCAGCCACTGCTGGATGTTGTTTTAGAAGTGTGAGTGTGCAGATTGTATACTTTGTGTATATGTGTGTATGTGCCCCTCCAGCACAGAGCACAATATCACGTACATCATAAGTGCTCAACAGATACTAGCTTAGAATTTTTAATGTAGGAATATAGAAGTGATGAGATTTATGCTCCCCATTTTGCACCCCTCCTCAATCCTCTATCAGCAAAGCATCTATTGAGTCTTTACATGTCATTAGGAGATTAGGATGACATTGACTGGGCTGGAGCCTGGGTCTAACCTGATTGGGATAGAAGTATGTCAGGGAAATCCTGTGCATAATGTCCAAAAATGAACTTTTTGAGTATGAGGACTTCTTCATTTTGTCCTTATATTCCTAGCACTTAGCACTATGTCATGGACATAAGAGGCGCTCAATAAATGCATATTGGATTGGATTAGATGGGATCCCAATCCTCATTACCATCATCTGAGTAAGCCCCAGCCCAGCCTCTCAGAAAGACTGTGATGGAGAGAGAGAGAGTAAGGTGAATCCTGCTCAATTAGTAGTTTCCTTCACCAAAAGAATGTTGGGAGCACCATTAAACAAATTTAATCAAAAGGATTGTTTTTTCTGTACTTGGCAAATATCATTAAACATGGGCCTTTCCATATAAGTGAAAAAGAAGGTGGAACATAAAATCATAGGTAGCCTCCACTTTAAATATATATAAAATAAATTCACCATGTTATTTTCAACAATGGACTTGTTTGTACCTCCTCCTAAATTTCCTTTTACTCTCTTCTCTGAACTTAAAAAAAAATAGTACAATGATCATCTTTGGTTTCTTTTCTTTTATTTCTTTGTGTCATAACTATTACATATCCTTTCTCCTCCCAAATTCCCTTCCCAAATTAAAATTTTTTTCTTATATAACAATAAGTACAGTCAAATAAAACAACTCACATATTGCCTAGCCATGTCTGAAAATGTGTATCTCAATATATCCCTAGAATCCCCCATTTTTCTCAGATGGTGGCTAGAAGCCTTCATCATCAATTCTCTGGAGTAGTGATTGGTTATTGTACCAATATAGTCCCTAAATCTTTCAAAGTTGTTTTTCCATGCTATGTTGTAGTTGTATAAATTGTTCTCCTGGTTCTACTCATTTTATTCTTTATCTATGCATGTAAGTCTTTCAGGTTGTTAAGAATCCTACCTTTTTAAAATTTCTTACTATACAATATTCTATTTCATCTTATTATATAATACCATAATTTGTTTATTCATTCCCCTATTAATGGGCACTCACTTAGTTTATTTGCTGCAACTAAAATGATTTTATTAATATATAAATCCTTTCCCTCTTTATGCACTCTTATCGTGGTATGTGTCTAGTAATGACATCATTTGTCAAGTAATGGCATTGAAGCAAAAGATATGTAGAGTTCAGTGACATTTCAGTTTGAGAAATATAATTCCAAATTGCTCTTTAGAATGCTTTGAAACAATTTGTGGATCCACCAACAATATTTTAATGTCTGACTTTCTCCAACATTTCCAACTTATACTATTTCTATCTTTTGTCAACTTTGCCAATGTGGTGAATTTGAGATGTAACTTCAGAGTTGTTTTTATTTGAATTTACTGAATTATTCATGATTTTGGAGTACTTTTTCCATATGGATTTTGATAGTTTTCTTTATGTGAGAAATGCCTATTCATAGCCATTGACCATTTATCTGTTGCTGAAACAGCAAGATATTCTGAAAGAGAGACAGGAGGTAGCAACTTGTGCATGTTCAAATACTGTCATCCCATTCAAAACCTGATAGGGACAACCCAGGATCCTGAACACAAGAACTCCAGGAATAATGACATTAAATAATAATATTAAAGAAGGAGCATTAACATCTGCTTTGCTGTTGTACTCTAAGGACCACCTGACACGAAACTTAAATTTTCCATATGTTGTCTCCTCCATTAGAATGTGAACTCTTTGAAAGCAGGGACTGTCCTATTTGTAATCCCAGCATTTAGCACAGTGTTTTGTATATGTTAAGTGCCTAATATATACTTTATTAATTCATTAATTCATCTATTGGACAAAGGCTCTTATTTTTACGTATTTGAATCAGTATGTCATCTATCTTAGACACTAGACTTTTATCACAGATATTTGCTGCAACCCATTTTATTCCGAGATAATTGTTTCCCTTTTTATTTTAATTACTATGATTTTGTACATGAGGAAGATTTTCAATTTTGTCATGAAAATTGTCCATTTTATCAGCTTTCTCTTTAACTTTTCTTTGGAAGACCACCAATAGCTATCATCAGCCTTCCCTTCTTTTACTTTGATCAAATGAGTATACCCACCAAAATTCCTTCTCTCTCTCTTTTTTAAATTAAGTCTTTTCTTTTAAATTTTGTCTTTCCCTTTCCCTTTCCCTTCTTTCCATCCCCTTTCCCATCACTGAGAAGATGAGCAATATGCTCATATGAAATCATGCAAAATCATGCAAAAATTTCCATATTTTCAATAAGAAAACAAAAAATAAAGAAAATTATGCTTCAATTTGCATTCAAGTTCATCATTTCTATCTTTGGAGGTGGATAGTATTTTTTAAAAATTGTGAATTCTTTGGAATTGTTTAGGATCATTGTATGTATCACGGTAGCCAAGTCTTTCACGATTGATCTTCATTACAACATTGTAGTTACTGTGCACAATCATCTCCTAATTATTCTCACTTCACTTTGCATCACTTCAAATAGATCTTCCCATGTTTTTTTCTGGAATTACTCCCTCCCCTTGTCATTTCCCACAGTACAATAATATTCCATCACAATTATATGCCACAATATATTTGGTCACTCCTCAAATGATGAACATCCCTCTTGATCTCCAATTCTCTAACACCACAAAAAGAGCTGCCACAAATATTTTTGTATATATAGGTTTTTTTTCTTTAATAGCAATAGTACTAATAGCAATATCATTAGTAGTGATATTGCTGGATCAGAGGGTTTTATAGCTCTTTAAGTATAATTTCAAGTTGCTCTCCAGAATGAGTGGATCACTTTACAACTCTACTAACAGTGCATTAATGCCTTAATTTTCCCACATCCCCTCCAGCATTTATCATTTCTGATAGATATGAGATAGTACTCCAGAATTATTTTAATTGACCTTTCTCTAGTCATTAGTGATTTAGAACATTTTAATATAAATATAGATAGCTTTGATTTCTTCTTCTGAAAACTGTTCACATCCTTTAACTAATTATGAATTGGGGAATGACTCATATTCATCTAAATTTGACTCAGTTCTATAAGTATTTGAGAAATGAGGACTTTATCAGAGAAACTTGCTGTAAATTTTTTAAATTTTATTTCATTGTTTATGGTACCTTTTAGAAATGAAGTTCCCCGATTACCTCTTTTAATTAGATCTATTCTTGCTTTTGACTTGACAGAGCATGATTGCTATCTCTACCTTTTTTACTTCAGCTGAAGTATATTAGATTTCACTTCAGCCATTTATTTTAACTCTGTGTGTGTTTTTCCATTTCAAATGTGTCTCTTCTCTTATAAACAACATATTCTTGGATTCTGGTTTCTAATCCATTTTCCTGTCTACTTCTGTTTAAGGGTGAGTTCATTTTCACAGTTATAATTACTGTGTATTTTGTTTCATCACATTATCTTCTGTTTCTTCCTCCCTCTCCCTTTTCTTTTCTCCTCTCCCTCTCCCTCTCCTCTTACCTCCTCCTTCTTCTCCCTCTCCCTTTTCCTCTCTCTCTCCCTCTCCCTTCCTTCCTACTTCTCCTCTCCCCCTCCCCCTTTTTCCCCTTCCTTATTTCCCTCCCTCTTTCCTCCCTTTCTCTCTCCCTTCTTCCCTCCATCCTTCTCCCTCCCCCTTCTCTCTTTGTCTCCCACCTTCCCTCCCTCCCTTCCTCCTTCCCCCACCTCATCCCTCTGCAAAAGTCTATTTCATTTCTAACCTCTGCCTCCCTTAATCTTTTCTCCCCTTTCCTTTTTCTTCCTCTTCCTTTCCTATTTCCCTATTAGGTAAATTAAATTTCTATACACAATGGAGCATTTATGCATATATATATATATATATATACATATACATATATGTATACATAAATACAACACAATATTATATAAAATTCCCCTTTTGGAGACAATTCTGATGAGAATGATCACTTTCCCCTCCATTGTAAAAGCTCGCTCTTATGCACCTTTTATGTGAGAAAAATTTCCCCATTCTACCTTTCCCTTTCCCCCTTTCTCAGTGAATTCCTCCTTCTTACCCCTTCATTTTTTTTCCTGGAGATCATTCTAACATAATTGACTCACACTAATGCCCTCTGTCTATCCTTTCCATCTTCCCATATAAAAATATAAGCAGTTTAACTTTATTGAATCCTCTATGATTAATCTTTCATGTTTACTTCTTTATGCTTCTCTTCAATCTTGTGTTTAAATGTCAAATTTTTATTCAGCTTTGGTCTTTTCATTGTAGTGGTGCAGCTTGCTCTGGGATGGCACCCTGGGCTCCTACTCTGGTTCCATAGATCTTTTTTGCTGACTTTCCAGGTTTTCTTCACTAATTCTTGGTCGAGAGGTCTGGAAGTCATCAAAATTACCATTGATTCAAAGGTTGAGCAGGAGCCAGGGCTGGATCTGGGACTGGGGCTGGGTCTCGGGCTGGGCTGGTGCATTGGGACTGCCTACTGGACTACTATCCTAGTGTCACAGACCTTTTCTACTGACCTTCTAAGTTGCCTACAACTGGAAAATATTCTATTCTGCCTTTTTGCTATTTCAAATCATCAGCATTCTGATGATTTAAAATTTGTTTAGAGTCATTATTTAAAGGAATTTGGAGTAGTTTGTGGAAGAAGTTGGGTGAGTTCCTGCCTTTAATCCTCCATCTTGTCTCCACCCTGTTAATCATCACTCTCATTTCTTTTCCCAATTTTATCTCTTCTTTAATGCTTCCAGGAATTCTTGTTGGGCATAGGTTCAATTAGCAAGTTCAATTTCATAGACAATCCTTTTGTCTTTGTCTTTTATATTTAAATGTTCACATTTGTTTATGATTAAGTTCATAATAAAAAATAAAATTTAAAAAATGTTTTAAAGCCATCCTTTTTGAATCCATTCAAATTTATGTTGTCTGATCTAGACAAGGTCTTCATGGCAAAGATTTCACAAAGTAAAAATAGTCCATGTTGGAGATGTTACAGAAAGATAGGCACATGAATATACTGCCTAGAGAGATATGAATATTCCAGTCATTCTGAAAAGCAACTTGGAATTACAATTTTGGAACAGGGAACTGACCAATGAGCATTTAGTCCTGAGAATACACATTGTAGGCAATGCCGGTTGCCAACCCTGATAGATGCTTGGGAAGCCTGCTTCCAGGCATTTATAATGGGGGCTCTGCCCTCTACTTCAGAGGATATGTAGGTATCCTATGACTCTTTCCTGTTTACTTAATACATTTCTGAAAAAGAAAAGCCTTCTTCTAAGCTTCTAAGCCAAAATAGAGTGTGCATTCATTTGAGTACATAGACATGTTTACTAAATGTTTGTTGAATTGTTTCTATTGAATCCAACACACATTTTCTCATCCAGTCCCCCCGAACATCACGGACACACACAGAATAGCGCACAGGGACTCAGTTCCAATCTGTGAACACTTAGAAGCAAATTAAAAACCTGAGGCCTGAGCCCATGACCTTGAATTCATTTCCAAAGTGTTCTAATCAACTTAACTGATGAGTTATGGCATTCCTTCTTCCCTTTTCCAAACAGTACCCCAAAATCTAGTGTACTTTGTACTCCAATCTTATTCATTCCTTCAACAAACATTTATTAGATACCAAATCTATGCCAAGTGCTATATTAGGCACAGGAAATATAAAGACAAAAAAAAGTCTTAACTCTTCAGGCGTTTATGTCCTACTTGTCATTTAAAGGTTCATAGATCATAAGGAACAGTCCACTTTTAGGTACATGGGAGTCTCTGGAATCATTTGGGTAGCCAAGCATAAATATGGTGTCATAACCAACTTTACTTTTCTAAGAAGAAAAGAAAAGTGAAAAATGACCTATTGTCATGAACATTTTTACAATCTAATTTTTTTAAACTTTTAAAAACAATTGATCCTGTGTTGGATCTCTCTTTGTTTCTGTCTGTGATTCTGTCTCTTTCTCTCTTTCTCTGTCACCTTTCCTTCTTTTTTCTCCATCTATCTCCTTCCATCACTCTCTCTGTCTCTGTGACTCTGTCTGTTTTGCCTCTCTCTGTTTTTCTCTCTCCTCCTTCCCTTCTCTATTTCTTTTCCCCTTCACTCCCCAACTCCCTTCAGAAGTGA
Source organism: Sarcophilus harrisii (assembly GCF_902635505.1). NCBI lineage: Eukaryota > Metazoa > Chordata > Mammalia > Dasyuromorphia > Dasyuridae > Sarcophilus > Sarcophilus harrisii. The sequence goes on along the minus strand of NC_045427.1, from coordinate 517,362,923 downwards.
GAAGAAAGAAATAAGTACTCTGATCACATTCTCCACAGTATCACCACGGTCACTCTGCAATCACATCCAACAGTTGGGACCATAACCAAATGCACAGCATTCTTCCATTGTCCAAAACCTTCTTTGTTTGATCTTTTCCCTAGAGATGTAGGTCATGAGGAAGAAAAGCGGGGGATGGGAGAAAGGTAGTCAGGGGTGGCCAACAACACAGGGAGTATGTGAGCATATTTCCTTTGATTTCTCTTTTAAAATGTGGCTGAAAATAAAATGCTGGATTTCAAAGCCTCAGTGGGTCTGCTTGCCTTCCAGGAAAATGCATTATAGACAACGACTTGGGGAATGTTAGAGCTGGAGGGGACCATACATAGATAGCATCTAATCCAACTCTAAAATATGACAGATGAATAAACCATGGCCTAGAGAATCAGTCAGTCAACCAACAAGCATTCATTAAGCATTTACTTAGTGCAAGGCACCAGGTTAGGTTCTGGGATACAAAGAGAGGTATAAACAGCTCCTACTCTTGAGGAGTTCACATTCTAAGGGACAGACGACATGTAACTGGCTGTATATGATATCTCTGGGTATAGACAGAAGGTGATCTCAGAGAAGAAGGCACTGGCAAGGGGAAGGAAGGAAAAGGGCTTTTGTAAAGGGTGGAAGCCAGGGAAACTAAGATAGAGAAAGCATTCTAGGCTTAGTGGATAGCCGTTGCAAAGTGAGAATTGATGTGGCGTAATGGACAGTTGACCTCAAAGTCAGGAATTCCTAGGTTCAAGGCCTGCTTTTGACAACTGGCTGTGTGATTCTGGACAAGTTACTTCATTTCTCAATGCCCAGACAACTCTCTAAGACAATAACTTACAGAATATGAGCTCATCTATGTTGATAGAGCAAATTTCCTCACTGAGTGTTTCCAATACCATTAATATAATAGATATAGCCCCCAAAAAGCAGTTGAGAGGCAACATGGCAAAGTGGATGAAACACTAAATATATAGTCAGGAAGTCCTGATTTTAAATCCTTCTACAGATGGTGATCAGCTGCAGGACTCTGGTCAAGTCAGTACCCTCTCTATGACTCAGCTTCCTGGTCTGTTAAATTCTAGGATCAAGCTTGATGAGTTCCAGGATCTATGCTTTATTGAGATGGAACAGACTGATCATGTGGGGTGAATGGAGGAGAGAGATGGAGGAATGGGAAGTGATGGGGTGGGGGAGCCAAAAATAACTCTGAAATTTTGGGCCTGGGTGACTGGGAGCACAGTGGTGCTTTCAAAAATAAAAGGGAAATTTGGAAGGAAAGCGTTTAATGGGGAAAAAAAACAAAGATCCAGTGAAAGAGATTGAGACGGAGTAGTTAGAGAGATAAGAGAAGAACCAGGATAGTAGAGTGTCATGAAGAGACAATCCAAGAGGATTAGCAGATGAAAAGAAGAATGAAGAAGGACAGCAGTGGACAGAGCACCAGCCCTGGAGTCCAGGGAACCAGAGTTCAAATCCTGGGCAAGTTACTTAACCCCAATTGTATCCAAAAAAGAAAAAAAGATGAGGAATGAGAAGAGGCAATTATGAGATTACTGATAACTTTGGGGAGGGTACTTTCAGTGACATAATAAAGCTGAAAGTCAGATTGCAGATGGTTTATAAGAGAAGAAATGGATATATTTAAATTCAGTTGAGTTAGGGTTTAAAGGGTAGGGGACCACAAGTGGATGCGCAGCATGCTGTTTTCCTGTTTCTGCCAACTTCATTTAAATTAGTTCAAATAAGCAAAGTCATTACTTTAAACACATTAAGTAAATTACAACATACAAAAATAAAATAGAAGGATTAATCATGGATAATACATATAATAATAATAGCCAGAATCCAAATAGTGCTTTAGTTTTCAGAAAGTGCTTTACAAATATTTCATTTGATTCTTATAACATCCCTGGAACCCATTTTAAAAATGAGGAAAAATAGCACAGAGAAATTAAATAACTTGCCTAAGCTCACATAGTTAACAAATGTCTGGGACGGAATTTGAACTCAGATCTAAATTTCCAAATCAAAATAGCCTCTATAACAAACACATCTTTCTTCTCCCTACTCCCAAGGAAGAAACTTTTTTTAGGTTGGCTTCTCTAATTCTTTTCATCAGTTTTTCTGTCTCAGCACAAGAATGGTATAAGTTCTATATCTTATTATAAGCTTTCTATCTTTCCATGATAGGAAAGGGGAATAAAGGCAATTAAGTCATGACTGGATTAGAAAATACTGTGATTTTTATATTTCCAGTCACATGGGCAGACAAGAATCCAGGATTGTTTCTTCAGGCTCTTGGGAATTACATGTTGAGATGAGCTTATGTCCCTGACTATTCCTGTACCCTAGCACTGAACATGCCCCAGAGCCTAAGACTGGTACTGTACCTAACTACCTGACTGTCATAAATCTAATGAGGACATCAGCAAGAGGACAGATATACCTCAATTACCTTTATGGCTTTCAGTCTTTGTCTTTCCTACCCTCAAAACTTTTCACCCTTTTATATCCATAGGCCCTTAAAAAGTCATTTTAAGAACCCTTTCCCCACCCCCACCCCCAATCTTCCGGGAATTGTAGTCTTTGAGGAAAAGACAGATACGGAGCCATTATATCTACTTTTAGTCACTTTGGATGGGAATTTTTCTAAGGTGTATTAAATGATCCCTACCTTTTTCTGCATGACAAGCCATGATTATTGTTGTGTCATTCAGTTGTGTCTGACTCTTTGTGACTCCATGGACAAGTCTGTGAGGTTTTCTTGCAAAGATATTAGAGTGGATTACCATTTACTTCTCCAGCTCGTTTTTTAAGATGAGGAAATGAGGTAAATGGGGTTAAGTGACTTGTCCAGGATCACAGCTAATAAGTATCTGAGACCAGATTTTAATTCAAATATTCCTGACTCCAACCCTGGTGCTTTATCTACTGTACTACCCAGCTGCCCTATGATTGCACAATGCCATAAAATACTCATAGTCTTGAAGGCTGGTTAGGCATTTAAGACTTCTTATTTCTGTTTTAAATTGCCTCAGACTGCTGTGCTATTTGAAGTCTTCTCTTTGTTTTAATCTCCTCCTTCACTGCCAGGCTGCCCCTTTTCATTCCTTGCTTTAGTCAGAATGCCTGAATCTTAGAAACCATATGAGAATGTCACCTTTCTTTCTAATTTCCCATTTTCTCTCTCTGACTGCTGAGAAACTTGGCCACTGAACAATTTCAAATCGTGTAAAATATGAGTCAACAAGTACAAAGCTAGAGGCTCTCCTCTGAGTAAAGTAGCTAAGCTTTAATCCATGAATTTAATGTCATTTATTTTGGCAGCTCAGGTACCCTTTTCTTTCCTTCAGTGTTCTAGACTGTATCCAAGTTATCATTGTCAGTTGAGTGACTATTCCACCTCTCTCTTCCCGCATCTCCAGCCCTCTCCCACAACTTGTAAAGTGTTATTGTAACCAGTAATTAAATAAGGGCTAGGCAACAATTGTTTCATAGATTTTAATGGAAAGTTTATGAAGCTCTTCCAATATATCAGGCACTGTGTTAAGTGTTCAGGATACAAATGTAGGGAAGAACTTACATTCTAATAAGTAAGACAACATAAAAAGTGGACCTGGAAAGATACACTTTCTAGTGGAGTATATGAGAGTGGCAGGAATGATGACCAGGAAGTAGAGGACAGAACCTGGTTCAAGACAAGATAGGGCAGAAATACACTTCTTAGAGCCCAACTTCCAGGGGCAAAGTGTATGGTTCCCATAAGAAGACGAGGGTGGCTGGAGTCTCGGTAACATGGCATGAGGATGGGGATAAGCTAAGAAAAAGGGCTCACCCATTCGAGCCCAGCTTCCTAGGGACAGTGTCCATTTAGAGATAAAGGAACTATAAAAATAATATAATTCAACATTTTCACTTTATATGCAAGAAAATTGTTAAGGGGAATTGTTAAGTGACTTGCCCAAGATTAACAAATCGCAAATGGTAGAGCTGAGATTTTAAGCACATGCTTTCAACTCAGTATATTCTTTCCATTATGTTAGGGCTGGGGAATAACCTGGAAGTGGGGGTGGGCGTGGAGATGGGAACTTTCACCAGAATTACTATTGTTGGATGGTCTATTCAAAGTCATTAAGCATTGCACCCAAAGATTTAATAAAGCTGTTACTGTCCCTAAAGGAAACAGATCAGGAAAGAGGTTCCTTTGCTCTTGAAATCAGCATGAAAACGTTGGTTTATGAAGGCACACCAAGGAGTTATGAAAACCTGGACTCATCATAGCCAGTGTACCCAGGATCTTGGGATTTTTTTTTTTTTTTAATTTTAACATTTGACCTAGAGAGCCTGGAATGTGCTTTGGAATTACCAACGATGAGGTATACTTTTCATCTGAGGCCCTATTTTCCATTTTCTCTTTCTTTTATTCTGGGGTTGGCTCAAGTTTTTATATTGCCTCACAGGTGTGGGGAGCAGTCACTCAGCAGTACTTGTAAAGAATGAAATGGATTTAATAAAATAAAATCCCTTCCCAAGCTCCTGTGGATTCCAAAATTCTTGTTCAAAGGCCTGAATCAGTGTGTTTAGTTGATCAGAGATTGAATCCAAGGTCATATAATTACACACACACACACACACACACACACACACACACACACACACCTTCTTCTTCACCTATACTAATCCAAGGGTCCTTTCAAATCCCGACTCAAATTCTTTTTCTTCCAACAAGTCTTCTCAAATTACTAGAGCCAACATTGTGTAACACTCCAAAGTCTTAGTTGTTCTTTAATCATTTCCTGTCTCTTAGGCTTGTCTACTGAATAAGGTTATAAATTCATTGAAGGCAGGAATGTGGAATCAAAGGATTAAAAAAATGTTTAGAGCTAGGAAGCCCTTAGGAAATCTTGATTTGTTGGGGGCTGTTCCTTAGAACCCAACTTCTTTTTTTTTTTTTTTAATAGCCTTTTATTTACAGGTTATATGTATGGATAACTTTATAGCATTAACAATTGCCAAACCTCTTGTTCCAATTTTTCACCTCTTACCCCCCACCTCCCTCCCCCAGATGGCAGGATGACCAGTAGATGTTAAATTTATTAAAATATAAATTAGATACACAATAAGTATACATGACCAAACCGTTATTTTGCTGTACAAAAAGAATCAGACTCTGAAATTTGTACAGTTAGCTTGTGAAGGAAATCAAAAATACAGGTGAGAACCCAACTTCTTAAACTTGGTTTGTAACTTCACATGGGGGTCTTATAATTGAATGTGGGGGTCACAAAATTAGGATTTATTAATGGTAAATAGTTGATTTGCATACCTATATATCTGGGGTTACATAAAAATTTCTTGGACAAAAAGAATAACTGGTGGAAAAAGTTTAAGGAGCTATGGAGTGCAATTCAAAACCATACCTTTAGTGATTCTGATCTGTTTCTCAGTTATTTTGTTTCAATTCAATGTTTTTGAAGTGTCTATCAAGTGCAGAAAAATCATGTTAGGAGCTGGGGGAGACAAGAGGGTTTAAATAGGTAGGGGGATATGATATGATTATACTCCAAAAAACATAATACTGAGGCATCCATTATTTTTGTTTTGACCCAAATATGTTATTTCATTACTGTAAGGAACTCCTGGCATAAAAACTCCCTTCAATGGTACATATCAGCTTTTGGTCTGAAATTTATAATCTAATATAGATTTTTTTTTTTTTTGGTGGGAGAAAGGGAGGCCATAAGAGGTCACAGGACAATAGAATCTTAGACAGGGCTGGAAGGTACCTTAGAGGTTGAGTTGAACCCTTTCATTATACAGATGAAGAAATTAAAACCTAGAGAACTTTTAAGTGACTTGTCTTGTGTCACATAGCTAGTAATTATCTGTGGTGGGATTTGAATCCAGATCTTCTGAATTCCAAGACCAGTTTTTTATCCACTCTACCACTTTGGTCCTACTTTTAGTTTTTTCTTTCTTTAATTTTAAGGTTGCTTCAAGTTTTCATATTGCCTCACAGATGTGGGGAGTCACTCAGCAGTACTTATAAAAAAATGAAATGGATTTAATAATAGAAATTTAGAGAGGAAAAAAAGTATTTTCTACTTTACAGAGCCAGGAAGTCTTAGAAGGTTAGTATAGCAGAAATTAAATTGGAGTATAGAGCTCTTAGATGGTGTGGTGGATAGATCTCTGGGTTTGGGGTTAAGAAGACATCCTTCTGAGTTCAAATCTGGCCTCAGATACTTCCTAGCTGTGAGACCCTGAGGAAGTCCCTTAATCCTGCTTGCCTCAGTTTCCTAATCTGTCAAATTGCTGGGAAAAGAAATGGCAAAAATCTCCAGTGTCTTTTGCCAAGAAAACCCCAAAATGAGGTCACAGAGAGTTGGACATGACTAAAATGACTCAACAACAGATAATGGAATGCTGAATCTTTGCACTGGCCACTTTTAGGGATTCTAGGGATTTGTGTGATTCAACATTAAAGACCCTCATGCTTTGAGATAATAAAGCAATGTAAACATATCTGATCTATATTGTTCATTGAGTAAATCTCTGTTTTCCCCTTTGGGGAAATTTTAGACATGAACCAAAATCTAAGCTTTAAGCAGTTTTCTTTGGGAGTCTGGAATAGAGACGTAAATATCCAAAGAGCCAGAAATAAGAGCCTGATCCACCTTATCAGAGGTCAGACTCTTCCAGGATAGAGCTTGAAGGGGAGGGGAGAAGGCAGGGCAGAACTTCATAGATAGTGAAAGGATACTGCACCTCAACCTCCTTTGCCCCAGCTGTGGGTTATTATTGTTACCTTCAAATCACAGAATTTCTATGTTAGAAAAGACTTAGGAATTTCAACTGCCAAAATTCCCTCCCATTGTGGAAAAGTCCTCCCTATTATCTCAGATAGATGATGAGTCAACCTTTAATTGACCCTTTCCAGGGAGGGAGGTCTCAATCATTTTCAAGGCAGTACATTCCATTGTTGAGCAGTGTGTGAAAGTTTTTCCATATGTTCAGCTAATAACGATCTCTTTATAACCTCTTCAGGCCTGCCGTTGCTGATCTTGCTATCTGGAGCAACGGAAAAGGGAAGTCTATTCCAGACAAAAAGTAGACAGAAAAATGGACTTGGAACCAGGAACATCCGAGTTCATATCTTACCTTAGACACCTACTAGTTGTGTAACCCTGGCCAAGGCATTCACTGCTCTCAGCCTGTTTTCTCATCTATAAAATGGAAGTAATAATAACTCCTCCTTCACAGGATTGTGAGAACCAAAGAAAATAACATAGAGAAAACATTTTGCAAATCTCACAACACACTAACTATTATCATTATTATTAATCATTACACCAAAGAAGTAGTAAGACTGAGAATAGGTAGAACATCCCCATCCTTACACAAATCAATCTTTGTTTCCCACACTGGAGATAGGAGTTGAGAATGGATGGAGTTTGAGGGATAAGTCTGATTTTCTTATGCCCATTTCTTTTCCTTTCTCCTTTCCTTTCCTTTTTTTTTTTTTTTTTTAAACCATACTTGACAGGATAGAGCCAAAGGAAACTTGTTACAGCTACTACATAACTTGGTAAACAGGCTATGGGTTCATTGGGGGTGGTTAAGGGGAGAATTTTTCCACTAGCACCTTAACAGCTGCTAATGCAGGTGCTCTAGTGAAGGTTAGGTTAAAACTGCCCATTCTAGGCCTAAAGGGAGAGACTCAGAACTTGCACAGTCCTCAGGAGATTGGGGGCGGGGAGGGGGGGGGTAGAGGGAGGTGCATTTGTTGAAGGCAAGCCAGCTATTTTGTGGAGAGTGGAATGGAACAGGTCTTCCCTCCCTCTCACTGGTTGGTCTCTCACTCTTTAAAGTCATCCTGACTTTAAAGCTGGCCAGGGCCCCATTTTGGAGACCACTGGCCTAGCAGAGAGAGCAGAGTTTGGAGTCCGGTGACCTGGTCTGTGTCCCTGTCCTTTGGCCACTGAGCACTATGACACTAGGCAGGTCATTTAAACTGTGAGCTTCAATTTCTTCTAAAAAATGAAGGGCTTAGATTAGATACTATCCAAAGTCCCCCAGTTCTTAATCCCCATGATCCTATAATCTATTTAGTCTTTCTGTGTGAAACAGGCCCCACTCTGATGGTTTTATTATAAGAGTTCTTTGGTCATTCTGTGACCTTTGGGAAAGGAAACAGGTCTGTATTGTCACTGACAGTAGATACCCAAGAGTAAAGCCTCTGAGAAGGCAAATCCAGCATATTAAACTTCTGTCTTCCTCCCCATATTATCAAACATTTTAGAAGGCACTTTAAAAAATTACAGACAATAAAATCAAGCTCATCTAAAATCAAGCTCAGTGATGATGAAATACCCAGATAAATGAAATAAAATTTAAAATGAGCTCATATCCAAAGCTAAGATTCCAATTCATTTACAATTTTTATTTTCTTAATTTGGTTTTATTAATATAATTATTCATTTACTTTTATTTACATTTTAATTTTAATAAAATAGTAAAAAGGCTAGTTTGGGATTTATGTGCTCCACATTTGTTTGTTTGTTTTTCAGTTTTGTATCATTTTTTAAATGCCATGATCATTTTTTAAAAATAATCAGGTTCAGGTAAAGTTTTGCCCTGTTTTCTTCATTTCAACATACTGTCCCATCTTTCCACATACCTTTATATTTTTCACATTTGTTTTTTCTGATGATACAATAACATTTCATTATGTTGATATTACACTATATTATTACAGCAGCAGCTTAATTTGGAGTCAGAAAATCAAAATCACAGCTTCTTTGCAGTCATCCTTTCCCAATAGTTAGATATATAGAATGCTTCCATATTTTCCCTCTTACACATAAAATGGCTGTAAATAGTTTTGGACAAGTGGGTCCAATTGCTCCTAATATACTCTTTAGAAGTGGCATCACTAGGTCAAACAAACAACATGCATCATCCATTAGGCAAACACTTATTAAACATCTACTATTTGGGCTATATTAGGTGGTAGACAGGCAAAGACCAAATGTAAAAGCAACCTTTTCTCTCATGAAGCTTGTATCCTACTAGAGCAGACAACATGTATCTAGATTAAAAAAGACATGAGAAATTTTGAAAAGACTACCTATACATAGCAAGCAATATCTGAAATGAGCATGGAAGGAAGCTAAGGATTCTGGGGGTCAGATAGACTACAGGCATGGGACCTTTGCCAATGCAGAGGTGGGAGATGGCTTGATGAGCTAGCAGAATAACAAGATCAATGCAATAAGGAGAGTAATATCAAATAAATTTAGAAAAATAGGCAGAGTGGGGCGGGTAGGTGGTACAATAGATTGAGGACCAGTCCTGGACTCAGAAGGACCTGAGTTCAAATGCAGCCTCAGACACTTAATAGCTGTATGACCCTGGACAAGTCACTTAATCCTGACTGGCACTAAAACAAAACAAAAAATAAAAGAAAGAAGAGAAAAAAAGAAAAGCAGGCTGGAATGATGTTGTGGAAGTCTTTACCAGCTTGAGGAGTTCATGTTTTATTTGAAGGAGCTCTTAATCTGGGCTCTGTGAACTTCCTTATTTAATATTTTGATGATTACATTGCAATATAATTGACTTCTTTTGTAATCTTATGTATTTTATTATATGCATTGAAAAAACATTATTCTGAAAAGTGGCTCACTTGTATACCAGACAATCAATTTTTTTTCATAACAACAATAAAAAAAATTAAGAACACTTGTTGTAGAGACAATACAGAAAAAAAATATTTAGTTTTGTAATTTACCACATTTGCAGGAGTATGCTGATAAATGTTTAACAAACAGCTGGGAGGAGGCCCTGGGAATAATTCTACACTGTTTGGGGGGAGGAAATAAGACTTAAATGGCAAGATCACATAGCTAATAAATATTTGAGGCTATAATTGAACTCAGGTTCTCCGGACTTCAGATCTGGTACTTTTTTCACCTAGTTGCCCCCACTTTAAAGCTTAATCTGCATTTTAAACATTTTCTTAATTATTTTCTCATTTATGAACAATTAATAAAACAAATAAATCAAGCTCTGATATGCAATGTTTGTCAATGTCCAATAGACAAATGTTCACATTGAAAATTTAACAATCAGCCTTCTTGTATGAGCTAGTTGCAACCACTCTTAGATGTTTTAATCCTTTAGAAAAGGGGTTCCTGAACCTTTGCCTGAGTTTTATAGCCAGTTAAAAGTTATGTGATTGAAATTATGTATGTAAGACATGTAAAAGGGCTCTGAGAAATCACTGTTTACTTTTGTTGCATTTTACAACTGAGACCCAAAGAGAAGTTACCTACCCAAAGTCATACAGCTAATGAGGTAATGAGCTGGTCAAATTTAGCCTCAGATACTCACAAGCTGTGTGACCCTGAGTAAGTCACTAAGCCCTGATTACCTCAGTTTCCTCATCAGTAAAATGAGCTGGAGAAAAAATGGCAAACCACTCCAATATTTCTGCTGTGAAAACCCCAAATGGTATCACAGAGCGCTGGACACAACTGAATATCAGGTCTTCAGCCCCCCACTCTAGGACTGCTCTCACCAAACCACATAATGGATAGCATTACCTGGCTTCTTCATTTAATCCTATACTTTTTTTTTTTTGGAAACTCTCATCACTCACCCTGATTCTCAGCATAGTCATAAAGAATAGATTATAAGAAGTTCTTTATCAAACGGTAGCTCTTCTTTCCTCTTCTCTCTTCTCCAGCACACTGAAGGAGCCTTTTCCTAGTCTTTGATGCCAGCCGGGTTATTTTCCCTCCTCCTCAACCAGAGGCAGCTGATGATCACTGATCCTGGAGTAACAAAGACTGGTTCAGATGTGACCTCAGATACTTAATGACTAGGCAAATCACTTAAACTCTCTGGGCATCAGTTTTCTTAACTATAAAATGGGATTAATAACAGCACTTATCCCAAAGTGAGGTAAGGCTCAAAGGGGATGATATTTTTAAAAGGTGCTTAGCATAGTGCCTGGCACTTAGTAGGTGTTGGAGAAATGCTTCTTCCCTTCTCCAGCCTCAGTCCAACTGGCTGCCTCTGATAACACAGTTCTAGAGCAGATTTAAAACAATCATAAAGTCCTCCCTGCTTTATCTTCTTCTGAAGTACAAAGGAGCAAGGAGGCTAGATGCAAAAATTCTTCTCCCCATATTTCTGCCAGCCTGGCTTCTCAAATGATTTGTTTAGGGAGACCTTTTGATTCCTGTACATGTCAAAGATTTGCTCCCAGCCTCCTATAACACTCTGTTCTTTAGGATTTCAAGGACTAAAGAGCTTGTGTTCCAACAAAGCAAACACACCCAACAGGCAAAGCAGGCAAGCTTATTTCTTGGCACATTCTCCAGTTCATGGCCCTCTCCTCCAGCCTCACATTGCATGGAGGTGACATCTGGTTAGAATGAACAGCAAGGGCATCCTTGACCAGTGCATTATAGGAAATAAGCATTTAGAACAGCAAAATGTAGAAGTGTTACTAAGAGGAAGCAGCCAAAGGAGGAGAAAACATAACAAGAGAGTCACACCATGGTGATATGGAAAAAGTGCCAAATTTGGGAGTGAGAAGAAATTGAGAGTTCTGGATTCAAATCCTGTTTAGCCGATTTATTCTGTGAATCGTTTGACTTCTCCAAGACTGTCTCTTCATCCACAAATTGAGAAAAATTGGACTTGGGGGTCCCTAAGCTCCTTTCCAGCTCTAAATCTATGGTTGTGTCGAACTTCTCATGGGGCAAATAGTTGGCACAGTGGATAGAGCATCAGCAGGAGGATCTGAGTTGAAATTCAGCCTCAGACACTTACTAGCTGTGTGGCTCTGAGGGACCCCTTGCTTTGAGCAAGTCACTTAACCCAGTTTGCCTCAGTTCTTCATCTATAAAATGATTTGGAGAAGGAAATGGCAAACCATTCCTGTATCTTTGCCAAGAAAATCCCAAATGGGGTTTGACAAGAAGAGTCAAACATGACTAACATAAATTAAACAAGAGCAAGAACATATAACTTTTTACTTGGTTACTGGAGTAGGAGAAGCCTCCATAAGAAAAAGAGAAGAGGCAGAAGTTTTTTATTTAAAAACAGGGTGACTATGGAATTTTTCTTCTTTTTATCTATAACCTAGCTAGCGAAACTCCTTATATGTACATAAACATATGTATACACACACACAATATTTATATGTATGTATATGTATGTATGTGTATCCACATGAGATTTCTCAACAGGTAAACAGTTATCTTGAAGGGGGGTATGATTATATGACCTTAAATCTGGACTGCCTCACCCCACACCCCCATTCCTGTGATTCCAGTCTTGAGGGCAGCAGGAGAGAGAGCCATGAAACAAACTGTTTTGTTCTTTAGTCTCTGAGAGAACAGTATGAGACTATCTGCCCTTCCCCCATTACTGCTGGTCTAAAAGTTCAGAACAAAGCCTCTTTCCTAGCTACTACCTCTTAAAAGAAGGAAGGGTGCTACAAGCTTAAAAGCACTGGCTTGATCCCTTTCTACGAAGTGATAGTTACATTAAAAAAAATCACCTGCAATGAATGGTAAATAAATCTAGGTAAACAGAAATCCAAGTTCTATAGATTAAGATATAGCAGGAAATACACAAGAATGAATGTGCTTTCAATAGGAACAAGATGAGATCTCAATTCTGCCATAAGAGAGACCCTGTTTTTATCCAAGAAGAAAGTGCCTGAAGTCTCTAAGGAGGCAAGCTGGAATTTCAAGGAGATGTTGAGGAATCAGCTCATGTTTGCAGCTTTCAAAATCTGTCTATTTGTCTCTACACATCTGAAGCTGGTCCTCAAGAGACTCTGAATTATATGTGTCCTTTCTCTCCATGAGAGGAAAATCTCCTCTCTTTCAAAACCCTCACATCAATTCTGCCTTTCCTAAGAACCCCAGGCATTCAATATTATATCAGCATTCTCCTTACTGGTTAGGGAAAGTCTAATGCAAAATACACCAAGCTTGACTAGAACCAAGATTACATTTATAACCTTTAGTCAGTCAAAAAGTGACCATTTCTTTTATCTGTTATAATATAGAGACTTACTTGTAAGATTCTCTAGGCAGCTAATCTAAGGACATTCTGAGTAAAGAAGTGATATCCTGGGGGGAGGAGGGGCAAATGGCAAAGAGAACACATGCTTCTTTCTGAGCTCTCCTACTACCCTCACATTAATTACGCAATTCAGTCTCTGAAATAGTGCTTGACTGGCAGAATCCATGAATATTGGAAATGCAGCAAATTACCAGCAAAAGATAATTTCGAATATCATAAGAAAAGGATTGTTTTGATTGGGCACAAGCATGGGAGAAAGCCAGGCACAGGCAGGGAGGCAGAGAACAGAGGCCAGAGCAGGCTGAGCAGTCAGGAGTAGGGTGAGATCTATGAGAGGCAGAGAATCTACCACAGTGTTGGCTACTCTGCCCTGATTGCAAGCCAGTAGATCAGCAGAGAAGTTATAAAACATCCAATACAAACACAAAAGGTAAAGAGTGTATCCCAAAGCACTGGAGTCTTACAGGACATGGTCACACTCACCCAACACCAGGAGTGACTCAGTGCAAACCCAATGTAGCCACTGTCACTTCTTGGTCTGTAGAGAAAACTTGGAACCTCCTTGCCCTAAAAACAGATCCCAACATTTTTTTTAAAAAATGAGTAAAAAGGCAAAGTGAGCTTAACTACAGAAAGCTTCTATAGTGAAAGAGAAGAACACATTTCAAATCCCAAGGAGACTAAAAGCAGATTGGATCCATATGAACCCCCCAAAAGTGCTATAACCTGATCCCCACCACAAAAGGCTCTCCTAGAAGAAATTAAAAAGGATCTTAAAAAAGAGATAGAAGAAAAATGGGGTAAGGAAAGGAAAACTCTGCAAGAGGGTTTGGAAAAGATTTATAACTCATTAAAAGAAAGATGTGATAAAGTGGAAAAAGAAAACAACTCCCTAAAAAGTGAAATTGAAAAAGGTAAAGAACTCCCAGGAAAACAGAATTTGTGAATTGGAAAAGGTAAAGAACTCCCAGGAAAACAGATTTTGTGAATTGGAAAAAGAAAATAACTCCTTAAAAATTTTTGTGAAATACAAAAAAATTCCATAGAACAAAACAACTCATTTAAAAACTCAATTGGACAAATACAAAAAGAAGTAAAAAAAAAACAAAGTAAATGAAGAAAAGAATTAATTAAAAATCAGAACTGAACAAATAGAAATGAATAGCTCGATGAACAAACCCCCCCCCAAAAAAAAAGAAAAATAGAAAAAAATGTTAAATACCTACTTGGGAAAACAACAGACCTGGAAAATAGATCTAGGAGAGATAATCTAAGGATTACTGGACTCCCTGAAAATCATGATGAGAAAAAGAGCCTAGACACTATTTTTCAGGAAATCATCAAAGAGGACTGCCCAGATGTCATAGAATCAGAAGGTAAAATAGCATTGAAAGAATTCATTGAGGATGTGGCTCTCTTCAACAAAGAGATGATCCAAACCAGTTTCAATTGTTCAGTAATGAAGATAATCAGCTACACCCAGAGAGAGAACTATAGGAAATAAGTGTGGACCACAACATAGCATTTCCATTCTTTCTGTTATTGTTTGCTTGCATTTTTGTTTTCTTTCTCATTTTTGTTTTTCTTTTTTTACCTTCTTTCTAGATCCTATTTTTCTTGTGCACAAAGATAACAGTATAAGTATGTATGCATGTTTTAGACAATCTGCCATCTGGGAAGGGGATGGGGGGGAAGAAGGGGAAAAGTTGAACAGAAGATTTTGCAAGAGTCAATGTTGAAAAATTAGCCATGCATATTTTTTTGTAAATAAAAAGCTATAATAAAAAAATAAAGATATCAATTAACTTTAAAATTAAAAAAAATTCATCGAACACCTCCTGAAAGAGACCCCAAAATTAAAACTCTAAGGAATATTGGGGCTAAATTTCAGAACTATTGGACCAAGGAAAAAATATTACAAGCAGTCAGAAAAAAAAATAATTCAAATACCAAGGAGCCACAATAAAGATTATTCAGGATCCAGCAGCTTGGAATCTGATATTGCAAAAGGTGAAGGAACTTGGAATGTAGCCAAGAATAAACTACTCAGCTAAACTGAGCATTTTCTTCTAGGGAAGAAGATGGACATTCAATTAAACAGGTGAATTCCATTTATTTCTGATGAAAAAAAAAAACAGAACTAAACAAAAAAATGACCTCCAAATATAGAACTCAAGAGAAGCATAAAAAGGTAAAAAGAACTCTTGAAAACTGTATTTCTGTTAGGGGCATACATAGAGAGTACATGTATAATTTGATTTTACTATTATAATATAAAAAAGGAACTAGAGGTGGAAAGGGGATTGTACCAGAAAAAAGGGGAAAGTGGAGGTAAAAAGAAGGAAATTACATCTCATGAAGAGGCAAAGAAAACCTGTTGTATCTGAGGGAAAGAAAAGATGGGGATGAATCTTACTCTCATCAGATTTGGCTCAAAGAGAAAATATTAGACATATTTGGTTTATGGAGAAACTTCTCTCACTTCATTGAAAAGTGGGAGGGGAAAAGTGAAAAGGGAAGGGGTAGGCTAAATAGAAGGCAATACAGAAATAGTAGGGGAAAGGTATAAGAAAGGGGGAGGGACTCAAAGGAGAAGGGATTCTAAAGGGGGAGAGCTGCTTGAGGGAAGTAATGCCCCTAAGTTAAATACTGGGGAGGGGGGTAAGGAGGAAAAGAAAGAAAAAAAGTATAATCTGGGGATAACAAGATGGCAGGAAATACAGATTTAGTAGTGTTAGCCATAAATGTGAATGGGGTGAACTATCCCATAAAGGGGAGACGGATAGAAGACTAGATTAAAAGCCAGAATCCTAGAATATGTTGTTTACAGGAAACACATTTAAAGCAGGATGATACATACAGAGTAAAAGTAAAAGACTGGAGCAGAATCTATTATGCTTCAGGTGAAGTGTAAAAAAAAAAAAAAAAAAAAAAAGCAGGGGTAGCCATCCTGATCTCAGATCAAGCAAAAGCAAAAATTGATCTAATTAAAAAAGATAAGGAAGGAAACTATATCTTGCTAAAGGGTACCATAAATAATGAAGCAATATCAATACTAAACATATATGCACCAAGTGGTATAACAATTAAATTCCTAAAGAAGTTAAGAGAGCTGCAAGAAGAAATAACAACAAAACAATAATAGTGAGAGATCTCAACCTTGCATTCTCAGAATTAGATAAATCAAACCACAAAATAAATAAGAAAGAAGTTAAAGGGTTAAATAGAATACTAGAAAAGTTAGGTATGATAGATCTTTGGAGAAAACTGAATGGAGACAGAAAGGAATATACTTTCTTCTTGGCAATTCATGGAACCTATACAGAAAATGACCATGTATTAGGACATAAAGACCTCAAAATCAAATGCAGAAAGGCAGAAATAGTAAATGCATTCTTTTCAGATCATGATGCAATAAAAACTACATTAAATAAAAAGCCAGGGGAAAATAGACCAAAAAGTAATTGGAAACTAAATAATCTCATCCTAAAGAATGAATGGGTAAAATAGCAAATCATCAACACAATTAATAATTTCATCCAAGAGAATGGCAATAATGAGACAATATACCAAAATTTGTGGGATGCTGTCAAAGTGGTAATAATAGGAAATTTTATATCTCTAGAGACTTACTTGCATAAAATAGAGAAAGAGAAGATTAATAAATTGGGCTTGCAACAAAAGGGCAAATTAAAAACTCCCAATCAAATACTAAACTTGAAATTCTAAAAATAAAAGGAGAGATTAATAAAATTGAAAGAAAAAAACTATTGAATTAATAAATAAAACTAAGAATTGGCTCTATTAAAAAAAAACAACAAAATAGATAAAAATTTGACTAGAAAAAGGAAAGAGGAAAATCAGATTGTTAGTCTTAAAGATGAAAAGGGAGAATTTTCCATAAATCAAGAGGAAATTAGAGCAATAATTAGGAGTTACTTTACCCAACTTTATGCCAATAAATTCAATAAGCTAAGTGAAATGGATGAATACCTACAAAAATATAGATTGCAGATTAACAGAGGAGAAAGTAAATTGCTTAAATAGTTGCATTTTAGAAAAAGAAATAGAACAAGATACTAATCGACTCCTTAAGAAAAAATCCCCAGGACCAGATGGATTTACATGTGAATTCTACCAAACATTTAAAGAACACTTAACCCCAGTACTATATAAATCATTTGAAAAAATAGGGAATGAAGTAGTCCTACCAAATTCCTTTTATGACACAGACATGGTACTGATACCTAAACCAGGTAGGTTGAAAACAAAGAAAGAAAATTATAGACTAATCTCCCTAATGAATATTGATGCAAAAATCTTAAATAAAATATTAGCAAAGAGATTACAGAAAATCATCCCTAGGATAATACACTAGGACCAAGTAGGATTTGTACCAGGAATGCAAGGCTGGTTCAATATTAGGAAAACTATTAGCATAATCGACTATATCAATAACCAAATTGACAAAAACCAAATGATCACCTCAATAGATGCAGAAAAAGCATTTGATAAAATCCAACACCCATGCCTATTAAAAACAGTAGAGAGTATATGAATAAATGGACTTTTCCTTAAAATAGTCAGTAGCATCTATTTAAAACCATCAGTAAGCATCATCTATGATGGGGAACCATTCCCAATAAGATTAGGAGTGAAATGAGATTGCCCACTATCACCATTACTATTCAATATTGTATTAGAAATGCTAGCTTTGGCAATAAGAGATGAAAAAGAGATTAAAGGAATTAGAGTAGGTAATGAGGAAACCAAATTATCACTCTTTACAGATGATATGATAGCACACTTAGAGAAGCCCAGAGAAGCAACTTTGTTTGCATTTTTGTTTTCCTTCTCAGGTTTTTTTTCTTTCTTTCTAGATCCGATTTCAAGATAACTGTATAAATATGTATACACATATTGGATCTAATGTATGCTTTAACATATTTAACATGTATTGGACTATTTACTATCCAGGAGAAGTGATGGAGGGAAGGAGAGGAAAATTTGGAATGGAAGGTTTTGCAAGGATCAATGTTGAAAAATTACCCATGCATGTGTTTTGTAAATAAAAAGCTATGATAATAAAAAATTTTTAAAAAGTGGTATCTTAACTGTTCAATTGAAGCTTCCACCTGGACTGAGCTAACGATGCTGGAAGGTTTCTGAAGTCCCTTTGCAGAGTCTTTCTTAAGGCTTCCTCTGATCCTGAAAATAGATTTATCAGCTTCAATAAGTTATTTTTATTTCCATATTATGGTTTTCAGTGTCCTGCTGCTCTCATGATTTCAAACTAGCTCCTTCTTGGATGTGTGTGTGTTTGTGTCTGTCTGTCTGCATGTCTGTCTCTCATGTCTCTCTGTCCATCTGTCTGTCTGTATCTACCTGTTTCTCTTCTCTCCTCTCTCTCGCTCTTGCTCTTTCCTTGTCTCCCTCTGTCTCTCTCTCTCCTCCCTCTCTGTCTCTCCTTCTCTCACCCCTTCTCTCTGTCTCTCTTTCTCTCTCCCACCCTCACTCTACTTCCCTCCCTCCCTCCTCCTCTTTCATTCCCTCTCTCCCTGACTGTTTATTTATCTCTTTGTCTCTCTCCCTTCCTCTCTCTCCTTCTCCCTCTCCCTTTCTCTTCCCCTCTTTCAGAATCTCTCTCTCTTTCTCTCTTTCCCTCTTTCCCTCCTTCTCTCTCTCCCACCCCACATACACAGAGACAAAGACAGGCTAAAAACTAAGTTAAAGGTGAAAGGGATTATCCTTCTTTAGTTCAAAGTTCATTCTGAAAGAATGTTGAACATTCTTGTAAGGATTCAAAATAGGACTTAACATGTCTCCTTCTCACAATGTCCTAGAAGATATAAATCATCTAGCATCATTTCCTTCTCATGTGATATTCAACTAGAAGATATAAATGTTGGTAAAAGATTTACCAATTATTTCTATGAAAAAGTTTTCAGATTTAAGATTTAGGATTAAGGTCTAAGAAAGAGCTTCAATTATTTCTAAAGGAGAGAGATATTTTGATTTCAAAAGATTACTACGATTAAGTCTAAGATAATTAATTGAATCACTTTTTGAAAGGATAAAATATGACTTTGATTCCTCAAGAGAGTGGTACCTCTGGACTTAATTAGATACATTGAAATTAATCACTGTTTGAATTAAGTACTTTGATCCATAAGATTATAGTTTTGGGTGTGTGTGTGTGTATGTGATGTTTATATCAAATTAGTTGGCATAAACCAAAGGAAATTATAATAGTTTTAAATTACTTCTTTTCAAGACTTCCATTTCTTTAGAACAAAGATTAATAGATGCTCTAGGTTCTGTGTGTGGATGCTTTATATATCAGGTTATTGGTATAAACAAAAGAAATATAAAATACTTTTCTTTAATCTTATTTGATTCTTTCCAATACTTCTAAGCATTTTCTCATTTGATAGAAAGAATAAACCTAGATCCTCAGAGAAGTTGATGGTTTGCTCAGGTAGCCTATAGTGGTGGAGTTTAGAGAGGATTCCAGTCAGATCTCATCTAACATCAAGATCATACTTTTCTTAAATAACACTTATTAATCTCTCCACATACTTCTAAGCATATTATCCTCATTTGATAGATAAGAAAACCCAATCTCAGAGAAGTTGATGGATTTGCCCAAGTCAGCCACTCAGGTGGTAGGAGTTAGAGGCAGGATTCCCAGTCAGATCTCATCTAACATCAAGATCCAGTACTTTTTTTTGTAAATAACAAAGCTATAATAATAAAACTCTCTGTCCTATAATATCCTAGGTAGTGCTGGTTATGGGAACAAACCAGATCTTCAACAGTACAAATAAATAGGAAAAAATAATAAATAGCATATCTGTATGTTCAATCATTTTCAGTCATATATAACTTGCTGAGATCCCATTTGGGGTTTTCTTTGCAAAGATACTAGAGTAGTTTATCATTTCCTTCTCTGGGTGATTTTATAGAGGAAGAAACCGAGGCAAATTGGGTTAAGTGAGTTGCCTAACTGCCCACCTATCTATATCTATATCAATATCATCTATATCTATGGCAGCTATCTTTATTCATATTTTGGGGAGTGATTCATAAAGCATTGGACATGACTGAAATGACTGAACAACAAATTATATATCTCTATATATGAAACTTTAAGATATGAGGCAGCTAAGTGGCCCATGGATAGAGTGCTGGACTTGGTGTCAGAAAAATCTGTAATCAAATGAGACACCTACTATGTGATCTTGCACAAGTCGTTTAATATTTGCTTGCCTTAATTCACTGGAGAAGATTATCACTCCAGTATCTTTGCCAAGAAAACCCCATACTCGAATGTTAGACCTGCAAGGTGACAAAGTGTTATACATGCTAAATAAAGATATTTCATTTTATTCTCACAATAACACTGAAAGCCAGGGCTATTATTACCTTCATTTTTACAGTTGAGTAAACTGAGGCAGAAAGAGGTTAAATGACTTGCTCAGGCTTACTCAGCTGGGAAGCATCTGAGGCTAGATTTGATTCAGGTCTTCCCAACTTTAGCTCTAGGGCTCTATCCACTGCACCATCCAGGTACCTAGAAAGGCTAGTAAATCTTAGAAAGGAGAATGTTTAAGCTGGAGAGTATCTTAGAGTTCAATTTCTCCATTCTCCAAGAAATGGAAGCCCAAGCACCTGCCCAATCACAAGCTAATTACTGATGGGATTGGAACTTAGTTCTCAGGTTCCAGGTCAGGGTTCTATTTACTCCACCATTTATGTTTTCCAACTTCAACTACATGAGTCAAAAACTTACTTATGGAGCCAGAACAAAAACCAAATAACAAAACTTCTCAGGAATTCACTTGAGTTCTACTATGTGGGCCAATGAAACTCATATTCTTGGAAGTTTTTTCTTGGTTTTTTTTTTAGGCCACAAATAGGATAGTTTGGTCCAAGGACAACTCAGGTGGCTTAAGTAATGGAATGGAGAAAGTGCCTTCTGCATTAAAGTATTTATAGGTGTCAGAATTTCCCAACAGTATTTTTTTTTTAAGTTCAAGGAGAGAGAGAATTCTTTTTTGAAAAGAGAACATGACATTGGATTATTTTAAGTGGTTCAGTCCTGGCTCCTGATATTTGTCTCCTGGTAGATATAAAGGCAATGATTTCTCATTCTTCTCTCCTGACCCAGTAACCAGAAAGAGATGAAAATGGTAAAAAAAAAAAAAAAAAAAAAAGCCCACCATTTCTAGGAAATATTAAACATTCATCACCCAACGGCTTCAGAGCAATAAAATCACTTGCTCACACACCAAATTATTTATAAGAAATCAATTTACAATCCATTTATAGGGATATGTACATGTTATAATAAAAAAATGTGTACAAGTTATAAAAATAAATTCCTTTCACATCTATCAAAGGAAACACTAAAAATTCATGAATCATCCCCAATATATAATTTCCTATATCAAGCTGGTGTTCTTGAACTTTGACCAAGGTCCTACCACTGGGAATAACTGGTCTCAAAGGTCTCTTAAGGACTAGATCAATCATCTCCTATGATCTCTTACACCAAGGAGAAGGCAAAAAAAAAAAAAAATTCCTTTTGACATAGGGACCCAAGCATGGAACAGCAACATGAAGTTAAGTAAAGGAGTATTGTGTAGGAATGGGAGGTGAACTAGAAGATGATCTCCTAAAAATTCCTTCAAATCTCAGATTCTATTTTTATATCATTTCAAGTGGTACTCAAAGCACATGAGAGATTGTGGTACAATAGAAATATCTGTATATGAAGTCAGAAGCCCTGAAGCTAATGAGAATAATTTTAGTCAAACTTCACCTCTCTAAGCCTCAGTTTTCTCATCTGTAAAATAGAAATAATAACATTTTTATTTTACCTAGCCCCATAAGGATTCTGTGAAAAAAGTGAGCTACTCTCATGTCAATGTGGTAGGGTTAAATTGAAATAGTGTAAACCTATGTTTATTGACTCGGTTGTTCCTTTAGCCAATCAGCAAATATTTATCAGGGGCTTATGACATGCTAATCACTGTTCTGGGAATTCAAAGCAAGACAAAAAACACAGTCCCTCAGTAAAAGAATATAAACTCTTGACCTTATTTTCTAATGGAAAACTGAACATAACTAGATATACACAAGATCTATACATAGTAGATGGAATGTGATTTCAGAGGGGAAGACAATAATAGCTGGGAGAATAACAAAGGATTGCAGATCCTGAGATTTGAATTAAGTCCTAAAAGAAGAAAAACTAAGAAATAAAAATAACAAGAGAGGGCACAACAGGTATTGCAAAGGCATGGAGAAAAAAGATGAGATCTCAGTGAGGAATAACAAATAGTTCAGAATGGCTGGATTGTAGAATTACTTGGAGTCTAAGAAGTCCAGAATGCTAAGAAATTAGATTGTAAAAAGTTTTAAATACCAGAGATCTTTTCACTTCATCCTGGAAGTAATAGAGAATCAATGGATTTTATTGAGGGGAGGGAGTGATTCTTCAAACTTATATCTTAGGAAAATGACTTTGGTGTTTGAGTAGAAGATGGAATGGAATATACATAAGGCAGGAAGACATATTGGAAGGCTGTTGCAATAGTCTAGGTGAGAGACGATGAGGTATAAGGAACTAGGGTGCTTATGAGGAGAGAGAAGAAAACAGACACAAAAGATATTGTAAAAGTAGAAATGGCAAGATTTAGTAACAGATTGGATATATGGTTTCAAGAATAATTTATTAAGCTCCGATTATATTTAATGTTGATTCTGAAGAGACATTTTGTTTTGTCTTGCTAGAGGCAGCCGTGGGAAAGTAAGTGAGACTGTTGGGTTCATTCAGAAAGAATTCACACCTGTGACACTAGATTTGTGATCCAGGTCAAGTTATTTAACCCTTATATTGTTTCAGGCTTCTCCCTAGTCTGGTAGAGGAAGTTTCCACAATGGGACCTCCCCATGCTAACAGAAATTGTGGCTCTATACATATTTTATTTGACACAGTAGACATTGCCTAACAAATTCCCAAATAATCACCTAGCAGGATTGTGACTGATAATACATCATTTTCCATTTCTGTAATTTACCAGTTGTTAACAGAAAAGAAGAATGTGTACTTTAGATTTGATAGCACAGGGACAACATGTTCTGTGGTATTTGCCCTGAATTTTGTAACCTCATGGGACTGTCTTTGTTTATTCTTATGGAGGTCAAAGAAGCACCTGCTACTTGCCAGTCATTCTGGAAGCTACAAAAAGAGATAATCCTGCCTTCAAATGGATCACAGTCTAGTTGGGGAGGCCAAAACATGCATGTGAAATAACTAGAATATAATTCATTAATAATAAATGCCGACTGAATAATAAAGACATTAAAAAACTCAGAAGACAGAGAGAGCAAGTGGTGTGGATTGTAAGAATTTCAGAAGAATTTTTAGATTCAGAAAGAAAAATTCAGAAGAATTTTTGAAGGACAGGTGATATTTGGAGAGATGATGAAGAGGGGTGGGGAAATTCTAAGTTGTTATTCAGTCATTTCAGTTATACCCGACTCTTCATGAACTCATTTGGAGTTTCCTTGGCAAAGATACTCAAGGGGTTTGCTATTTCTTTCTCCAACTCATTTTATAGTTGAGGAAACTGAGGCAAACAGGATTAAGTGACTTGTCCAGAGTCACACAGGTAGGGTCTGAGACCAGATTCGAACTCAGGAAAATGAGGCTTACAGATTCCTGGCCTGTGCAACATAGCTGGCTCCAGCATTTAGCATAATAGTTGGCATATAATAAGTGCTTAGTAAATATTTGTTTGCTGACTGACTTAAAAATGATTACTATAAGTTAGCAAGAATTTATGAAGGACTTATGCCACATTCCTCTCATTTCTTCTTGTTCTTCTTTTCCTCATCCTTATTCTTTTCCTCCTCCTCCTCTTCCTCCTCTTCCTCTTCCTCTTCCTCCTCTTCCTCCTCCTCCTCCTCTTCCTCCTCTTCTTCCTCTTCCTCCTCCTTCTTCTTCTCCTCTCACTTCTCTTTCTGACAAGATAACTAGTATGTTCGATCCAGACAATGCTGTATTTTAAAAAGATACTTGAAGCCATAGATTACATGCTAAATAAATTTACAAATGAGATGAAATAGGGAGGAATAGCTAAATGCATTGTATGGCAGACCTGGGATCCAAAAAATCTTGGAAGGCTGGAATGATGGACTGAATGTAGCAAGAAGGAAGTCAGTAGGGATAAATACAGAGTATATTACAGCATTTAGGGTTACAAAATCAGTTGTACAAGTATCAGCTGAAGAGGCCATGCTACCTAAGGAACAACTGAAGGAACTGGAAATGTTATCTTGAAATAGAGAGGGTTCAGAAAATATATTAGCTGTCTGCAAATATTTGAATGATTGACATTTGAAAGTGACATTTAGAATTAATCTTTATGGCTCCAGAGGATAGAACTAGCACTGATAGCCAAGATTGAAGGGAGGTAGATTTCAGTGAATTATGAGGAAAATAAGGAAGCCTAATGGTGAAAGATGTTCAAAAATGAAATGATCTATGGCCCAATGTTAAGAATTGGGATTGTTACCCCAAAGGTATATAGGGATTATGGGCTTGTGTTGTGAATTATCTCAAAAGAATTTATAAGCATAGACCTACAAATCAAAGGGCAAAGATTTTATTACACTGCTAAGAGCAGGCTAAATTCCAATAGCAGTTACCTGAATAATCCCAGAAAGGAATTAGCTATAATAAGAGTATGCCATTGACTGTCTGACTGGTCCTAAAAACGAGTTAACATACTTTTGATTACAATTCTACCCCAGGTGGAGGTCTCTAGAAACTCCACTTTTCTTATATTGATGCAGTGAGTCAAGTTATGATGTTAACCCCTGAGGTTATATTTACCCTAGAAAAGATCTGCTTATACTATAGATCCTTGTTAAATTTCTATATGAATTTAGCCCACTAGTCAAGGGCATATTCCTTGTTATAGGTAAACTCCTTTTAGGATTAGCCCATCACCGGGTACTTCTGCCTCATGGTGTCTTCCCCATAATGGCATCTTCCTCCTGGTTACTACTAGGGAATTTGTCTTCTCCCTTATTAACTGCTAAAATCTCTCTCTCTTTTTTTTTTTTCTAAAAACTCTTATGGATTTATGGGGAGTTTTTTCTTTCTATTTCTTCATTTAGGAACAGTCTCTAAAGGACAGGACTGCTGATGAGACTGGTCTAACTTCTGGGATTATTCTCCTCAATCTTGGGCCAGACCCCATTCAACTAGAGAGTTTACTTCTGATTAAAATGTAAAGAGAATATAATCTAGGTGAAGTCCACTCCTCAAAAAAGCATTAGGCTCATGCACTAGAACAGTTCCTCTCCCCCTTCATTGGCTCAACTAGAATGGTCTAGTTGTAGATGGATGTCCAGATAGTTGGAGACAGCTCATTATCAGGTCATAGTTCTTAACAGGAGCAGCCAAAGGCTTTCAATCCACCTCTTCATCTACACCCCTCACTGATTGTTCACCAAGTTGATTTCCACCGTCAAAGGCACCTGCTTTTCCAAAGGTGTTTATGCCTTGGATGATTTCCATGGTCTTTGTCTTTGATTATTGAGAGAGACCATTGACCATCAATTTATTGATTATTTGCTAACAAATTGATACATTGATTATTAATTACCCAGAAACTGTCAGGTTTTCATTTGTCTCACTGAATAAGCCATAAGTAAACTTCTAAAGGAGAAAAAAAAACTCTAAGATGAGATAGATTTGCAAGAAAATTCTATCAAATACCCAAAGAACAATTGTTATTCCCAATTTTTACATAAACTATTTGAAAAAAATAGCAAAGGAAGAGATTCTACTAAATTCTATGACACAAGTAATAAACAATTGAGAGTTAAAACGGAAAGAGAATACTATAGACCAATATCCATGAAAACTATAAACTTAATAAATCATGTAATAATAAATCAACAAAAATTATGATTATATTTATGATGCAGTTAGTGGCAGTGCAGAGAGTTGTGAGAATTGGGGTGAGAATGCCCTCAGCGTGCAGGTCCAATGTGAAAGAATTCACAAACCTGAAAAGTCTGAATGGCAAAAGGGAAGTTTATTGGCACTGAGAAGCCAGCTTTGCTAGGAAGACAGATTCCTCAATGGCAAGAGGTCCTGGCAGAGAAATAACAAAGGTTATCACTTTTGTGATAGGTCTGTGAAGGTCTCTTCACAGTGGGCAGGAGTCCTGGCAGGCAGCTGTGCCAAGAAGAGAGGTCCCTTGGCAAAGCATTATCCTACTTCAGACTTCTGCAGAGATTTGGAGTTCAAAATGGTCATTTTCTAAGAAGCCTGAGAGTAGGGCTTCCACTGAATGAGATTCCTTCAATGCTGTCCCTGACCCCAGGCTCAGATCTCCAGATGAATGAGACCACTTAAGTTTGAACTAAATATTGAGTGGTCCTGGGCCAATCTTAATCAAACCACTTAACTGCCCTGAAGAGGGGTCTCTGTCAGAGGACAGTTTCAGAGCTCACCCCAGAAGTCAAGGAAGACAGTTTCAGGGTTCAACCCCATCATTAATAGATATTGAAAAGACATCTGACAAAATATAATACCCATTTCTGTTTCAAAAAGAAAAAATACCCAGGGGTAGCTAGGTGGTACAGTGGATAGAGCAGAAGCCCTGAAGTCAGGAGTCCTGAATTCAAATCTGGTCTCAGATACTTAACATTTCCTAGTGTGTGACCCTGAGCAAGTTACTTGACTCCAATTGCCTCATCAAAAAAGAAAGAAAGAAAGAAAGAAAGAAAGAAAGAAAGAAAGAAAGAAAGAAAGAAAGAAAGAAAGAAAGAAAGAAAGAAAGGAAGGAAGAAAAGAAAAATACTCACTAGAAAACTTAGGAATAAATGAATATTTCCTCAAAATGATAAATAGTATAAATCTAAAATATATTATTGGTCTTTCTTACTTTCCAGACTTTTTCTATGATGCCCTACAAACATCTTTATCATGGAAGCCTATTCTAGGCCTGGAATTCACAGTCTAGAAATGCCCTTTCAACCTTTGGCCTCTCCCTCTGATTGGATAGCTCCTCTCAAAGCTTCTATTTAAAGCAAAGTTTCCAGGCCATCCTTGTCTTCATTCCTCTCTAGACTACATTTGAGTTTCTAGACTTTCTCTACCGTGCCCCTTTGCAGGTATCGTTTCCTCATTACTCCTTTTTCAATGTTCTTTTATATGTTATTTTCTTCCATTACGATGCAAGTTCTTTGAGGGCAGGGAGTGCCTTTCTGCTTGAATTTAGTATCCTCAGCATTTAGTTCAGTGCCTGGCACTTTGTAAGTACCTAATAAATGCTTGTTTACTGATGATCAAGAGTTACCATTATATTTAATAGAGATAGACTTGACTCTTTTCCAATAAAAGCAAGAGTGAAATCAAGATGCTCATTGTTACTGATTCTATTTGGTATACTTCTAAAAATGTTGACTATAGCAATGAGACAAGAAAAAGAAATTAAGGGAATAACCATAAGAAGAAACAATATTATCACTTTTTTTGCAAAGGATGGAATGATATACTTAAAGAATCCTAAAGAGTCAACTAAAAATTAATTGAAACAATAACTTCAGCAAATTTGCAAGAAATAAAATAAATCCACACACAGCAGCATTTCCACAATGCCAATAAAAACCCAGCAGGAAGAGATAGAAAGAAAAATTTCATTTAAAATAACTAAAGAATAATACTTGAGAGTCTACCTACCAAGGTATACATAAGAACTATATAAATATAACTACAAATCACTTAAAAAATAAAGACAAATCTAATCAACTGGAAAAAATATAGATTCAATGAGTCAATATGATAAATATGACAATACTACTGAAATCATTACACTTAAACAATGTTGTACCAAACTACTAAAGAAATCATAGAATTAGAAAAATAATATCTAAATCCATATGAAGGTCAAAAACTCAGGGATGTTAAAAAAAAGTTCAAGAATCTCAAGGGAAATAATTTTAAAAGCTAGGAATAAAGGAGGCCTTATAGTGCCAAATATCAAATTATATTACAAACTTAATAATTCTCAAAACAGATTGTACTGGTTAAAAAAGAATAAATCAATTAGGGGAACAGATTAGGCACACAACATATATAAATACCTCAGTAATTAGGATACAGACTCACCATTTGATTTAAATACAACAAACTATTGGGACATTTTGTGTGGAAATATGGAAGAAACTGGATTTAGATCATTACTTTATATCTTATATCAAAAAAAAAAGAGCTCCAAATGGATGTGTAGTCTAGATATAAATGATCATATTATAAATTAGAAAAGCATGAATTAAATATGTATGTCCATATATAAGTGTGTATATATATGCATATATATATATATACATATATATACACATAAGTGTATTGCTATAAGATCATGCATGGTTCATGGTAATAGTTATGGTTCCTGACCAAACAAAGGATAGAGTATCAGAGGAGGAAAAGTGAATAATTTTGGTCTTATAAAATTAAAAAGATTTTGCCCAAACAAATTCAATAGACATAATACTAAAAGAGAAACTATTAATTGGGAGAGATGTTGCATCAAGATTCTTTGATTAAGATCTCTTTTCTAAGGTATATGAGAAAACAGTTCAAATTTGTAAGAGTAAAAGTCATTTTCTAATAGGCAAATGGTTTAAGGATATGAACAAGAAGTTTTCAAGGAAGAATTCCAGGGCAACTATAGCTATATTAAAAAATGTTTTGAATCACTACTAATTAGAGAGGTTTAAATGAAAATAATTCTAAGATTCTACCTTGGCTATCACACTGGCAAAGATAACCTTCTCATCAAAAGGAAATTGATCAATGTTGACGGAGCTGTGGGAAAACAGATACATTAATATCCACTGTTGACATGATTGCGATCAACCACTATGGGAAATAATTTGGAATTATACACAAAAACTTTCTAAACAGTGCATGTCCTTCTATATACCAATTTATTCCCAGCTATATACCACAGTGAGGCCTCTGCCCAAAAGAGATCAAAGAAATAGGAAAAGATCTTAAATGTACAAAAATATTTATAGCAGCTATTTTTGTGTTGTTGAAAAACAAACAAAAAAAGTTAAAAGGATGTCCATCATTTGAGAAACAATTTTAAAAATTGTGTTATATGAATGTGATGGAGTATTATTATGCTACAAAAAATAAGGAAATGGATGATTTCTTATGTGAACTGACATAGAATGAAATAAAATCTGAAGAGTAATATATAAAGTATATTAAAGTATTGTTAAAAATGAATAATCTGGAAGATTTTTATAAGCTGACAAAGAATGAAATGAGTAGAACTGGGAGAACAATTTATACAATAACAATAGGTTTAAATACAAACAAATATGAAAGTTCTAAGAATATGATCAACACAGTAACTGTTTATGATTCCAGAGGACCAAGGATGAAATATTCTGTTCTCAACTCCTTACAGAGAGGTGACTGATTTAAGATACAAAATATAAAATGAATATCTCATTGTACACACACACACACACTCACACACACACATTATATTAGTTATGATACATGTGGATACATACACATGTACATATCCCTGTATATATATAAATGTATTTTTCACATATTAAATATTTATATAGATATATAAATTATATGGTACTATTTATGTAGTACCATATGTACTATACTTTTATGTAATATGCTTTTATATTGACTATTAATATATTTTATTATATAATATTGATCTATTTTTTGTACTGGCTGTTTTAAACACATATACATACATGTACATAAAAACCTATTAAGAAATTTTTTTTTGATTGACTACATATATTTGTTATGAGGAACTTGTTTTTCTTTTCTTTTTTTTCCCAATGGATTGGGTGGTAGAGATACAGAAAATACATTTCTTTTCATTTAAAAAAATATTAAAAATAGAGAGATGTAAGGAATCTACATCTGTGAAACGTTGCATGCACTTTCAGATGAGATCACTGTATTGTTACTTTTGCTTAATTATTTATTTTGTTGCAAGAGGGCTTTCACAGAATGGGAGTAACTTGGAAATGTTTGTAATGTAAAACCAAAATAAAACTTCTTTAAAAGAATTAACCAAGAGCAAAGGTACTTTTTCTGAACTTTTCATTCAGAGACAGAAAATTTTAGTTACATCACTTGCATCAATATTACTCAGTTTACCCAATCTGCTTCCCAAATTTCAGACTTGTACGATCACCTACTGTTTGATCTTTCCCAAACCTTTGTGAATTAGATAAATGATTGGATCATGTAAAAGTAGTCACAGCAGAGGAGGGTGAGCTGTTGAAAGCAAGGTACAGTGACAAGATCAATGCATTTGGAGTAGTCCCTCCTGGTTCTAACTCTATTATCCTAGGATGATATCCTCTGGTTCACCTAAAGCTTTAGCCTCTACCTCAGTTTGCTATATTAACAGCAATGGAGTAGAAAGGATCTTTGCAGAATGGGTCAGGGCTAGACAGTGATCTAGAGCATCTTCACCAAGGATGCTGGATCTGAGACACTGAATTGATAGAGATACAGAGGGATGAAGATGGAGGGGCTGGCAGTGGTATGCCAAGCTGAAGAAGGACCACAGCTTCCATAATTGTGCAGAATTATCCCACTCGTGGGTGTGCTGGGAAATACTGAACAACTTGCTCTCAAGGGGAAAAAAATGTATTCTTAACACACACTTAAGCTTAATTTGCATTATTAACATTTTTCTCCATGACTTTTTTAAGTCTAGAAAATCAACAAAACAAAACATCAAGTCCGGAATTGTAGTGTTTGATGATTTCTGAGGTATGAACATTCACACTGAAAATTAATCATTGGAGCTCTCTCCCGACTTGACTCCAGCACACCAAAGTTAAAAAGAGACAGGTTACCCTCAGGATAGTCTCAGGAGTAGGGGTGTTGAGCTGCCCCTAAACATCCAGAGAATGTGTTATGTGGTTGAAGGTTATCAGACACAAACAAGAACAGCATCTCTCATGGTGTTCCATTGCACAAAATAAAGAGATGCAGATCAAATGATAGGACAGTTCAGGGACAACTGGCTCAAAAAACAAAGATTCCTTGGATCACAGATTTAGAGCTGGATGAAATCTTAAGAAGCACGTAGTCCACAAATAATAAATGAGGAAATTGAGGCTCAGAACGGCCAAACTGAGAAGGATAGATTAATTCATGTTTTCACCTTCTTCAGTCACACAAATTTCTAATATTTCATGCTAGGCAATATATGGGATGTGCTTTGCCAATCTTGGAGAGCTCTGTAAATTTCATTTACTGCTTTACATGACAGTTCCTCAAATATTTGGAGACAAGTGTCACCTAGTCTTAAGTTTCTCTCTCTCTCTCTCTCTCTCTCTCTCTCTCTCTCTCTCTCTCTCTCTCTCTGTGTGTGTGTGTGTGTGTGTTTCTCTGTCTCTGCCTCTGTCTTTTTCTATTTCTCTCTCTGTCTGTCTCTCTCTGTCTCTGTTTCTGTCTGTCTCTTCCCTTTTCTCCCTTTCTCACCCTTTTCTTCTTCCCTCCTCTTTCACTTTCTCCTTGTCTCTTTCTTCCATCTTTCCTCATTCCCCTTTCTTCCTTCTTTCTCTCGGTGTGTTCTGTCTCCCTCAGCACTCCCAGTTCCTTTATTTGTTATTGTTAGTTTATATAGATAGGGTCTCTAAATGTGGACACATCCAACTCAGCACTTGCCACATGGTAAGTGCTTAATAATTATTTGTTGAACTGAATCAAAGCATATTTTCATGCCAAAAGTGTGAATAAGAAAGAATAGCCTCTTATTCTGGATTCAGAGACCTAATCCCAAGTCAGTAAGGATACTGTGTGAATAGTGTTAAAAGACAGCAGAGAATCTAGGAGATGGGATTGTTAAACCCTAGAATAAGGCATTTCATTTGGAGTGGAGGATTAAGAATGATCGTCTTAGATCTAGAAAGGACCTTAGCAATCAATTAGAACAGAGATATCAGACAAGTACCACACATGCAAAAGTCTGCAATGTTCCCAAGTGCAGTAGAAACCAAATTAAAATGTAATTAAGAAATGTTTAGCAAAATAAATAAAAATACAACATAGGTAATATTAATTTGTAATTTTTTTATAATTAGAAATTGAAGGGATGACCATCAATTAGGGAATAGCTGAATAAAATGTGGTATGTGATTAGGATGGAATATTATTGTTCTATAAGAAACGAGGAGCAAGGTGCTCTCAGAAAACCTTGAAAATCCTCCACGAACTCATGAAAAGTAAAATGTTCTGTGTACATAGTAATAACAATGTTTTGAGATGATTGGCTATGAATTACTCTGCTATTCTCAGCAATACAATGATCTAATACTACTCAAAGAATTTATGATGAAAAATGCTGTCCATACCCAGAGAAATAATTATGTCTGAATACAGATTGAAGCATACTTTTAAACTTTATTTTTCTTGAGGATATTTTTTAGCAGGGGGTGAAGGGGAGATCTATATTTTCTTTTGCAACATGACTTTTATGGAACTGTTTTGATTTACTTCACATGTGCCTTCTTTATGAGCGGTGGGATGGGGAGGAAGGGAGAGAATCTGGAATTCAAAGTTTTAAAAACAAGCATTAAAAATTATTTTATATATAATGGAGGAAAATAAAAATATTAGAGAAAAATTTGTGACTTTCTTAGTCAATATGTAGCCTGCAGAAATCCATTTCTATTTGAATTTGTTATCATTACTTCTAGTCCAGTCCTTTCATTTTACAGATGAGAAAACTGAGGATCCTGAAGGTGAAACTAACTGATTCAAAGATCCACAGGCAGGAAGTGGGAAAGCCCAACTTCCAGTCCAGCAACCTCCAAAGCTAGCACTTCTTTTGCTGCATCAAGTTTCCTCAGCAACAGGAGCAGTTCCTAAATGATCACAGTCTCTGTGTGTGAAACCTTCTTCATTCCACTGAGTGCAGCTTTGTCACGGACTGTCATGCTAACAGCATGCCTTCCTCAATCCACAACATCAATGTTGCCATGGAGCCGGACTATCTAAGGAGACTATGGAGGGATTGTAAAGATCTTAACAAAAATGCAAGGCAGACAAGACATGTATAAAGATACTGCTCTCTTTGGAACAAAGAGTCTCAATAGGTAGCAGGCATTAGATTACCACACAGAAGGAAGAATTACAATTCTGATGAAATTAAACTATTTTTATAGACCTTCAATTTATTTTGAGGATCCAAAGCAGGGATGATCTCTTTATCTACTCTTTCTGCTCTAATCATCTTTAATTTTTATCTTCTTTGCTCTCTCTCTCTTCTTTCATTCTTTGTATATTTTTCTCAATCTCTGCATTTTCCCTCCCCCAACCCTCAATTCTCTCAAAACCCAGTCATTTCTTACTTGTCCTTAATATATTAAAGGGTGGGGTTCATATGGTTAGAAGTGAAGGACCAAATTCTCAAACAATGGCAGGTTGTGGGATCTTCAGACCTTCTGAAGTAGAGAAAAAATAGGAAACAGTATTCCTCCTAAATTAAAAGACCACTGCTACTGAGCCATTTCATTTCATTGGCTACTGAGACAAGGTTCATCACCATAAATCTTTGTAATATACTTTAAGTTTAGCTTAACTCCATTGACAGGGAAATGAATCTGATAGAGATCCCAAATCTGCTTATTCCAGATAATCAAATGAATTGCTGAGATAGAAAAAGACTGAAATCTCAATCACAGAATCAGAATGT
The DNA here is from genome assembly GCF_902635505.1 of Sarcophilus harrisii. Taxonomy (NCBI): domain Eukaryota; kingdom Metazoa; phylum Chordata; class Mammalia; order Dasyuromorphia; family Dasyuridae; genus Sarcophilus; species Sarcophilus harrisii. The sequence continues at coordinate 517,328,994 of NC_045427.1, read as the reverse complement.
TAGAGGTGATCCAATTCCCTGATTTTACAGGTGAGAACTGAGGTAGAGGAACAGTAAATTAGATTAGATGATTTCTAAAGTACTAGCCAGGTCTTTGAAGCTATTTGCTTCTTTTTGTTTTTGAGAAGCTAATTTGTCATATTTCTTTTCCCCCAGAAAGAAAGAGGAGGTCAACACATGCCAGAGATTAGCAGCATTTAACATTCCCAGAGAGAAAACATACCAGAGGCAGGAAGGGCATGGTCCAGGTGGGTAAACAGAAAGCCAGGAAGAGGTCAAAGCCATGAGTTCATGGAGGCAACCAATCTGGAGGACTAGGAAGGAAGCTGTAAACTGAGTTTGAAAGTAAAAGATCTGAAAAAAGGGAGTAGGGGAAAAGGGGGAAATCCTTAGCAAGCAAAATCAGGAAAATAGCATTGGGGAAGGGAAGGGACAGGTGGGAAGGAAGCATGTAGCCTTGCTTTGTCTTTTATAAGAAACCAGTACAATATAGCATTCTTTATGGAAATCACTTCTGGTATATGCTCCCTCATCTTCCATTTGTACATGCATAACATTGTACCCAGAGGCAGGATGATGTTATGAAAACAGCACTAGACTTGAAGTCACTGGGTTCAAATTCTAACTTATGTAGCTGTGTGACTAACTAAATTCCTCAACCTCTCTATGGTTTCCTCATCTATACAATGAAGAATATAGACGCAATTACTTATAAGATCCCCTTTTAGCTGTTACATTATGACACCATCTTTCTCTAGAATGACTCCTTGGAGTTCATGGGCCATGTTTTGGTAGAACTTCTTTGATGATCAATTTTGGGGCATGTCCACTCTGTCTGTATTTTCTCCCAAGAGCCATAGCCCTCACATTTGATCAAGTATTAGAGGTGGTCCCATTTTCTATATAAGTCTAGGATTTTTTCACTACATATTTTTTGTCCATTTAAAATTATTACATGTAAACAATGATATAATGGGTATCCACTGTCAAAGTGGGCCCATTGCAGCAAGAAGTGGTATAAAATAATGGATGCCTATAGCAAGTTGAGTAACAGCTGTTCAGCAAGCCACAGGACTCAAACTACTTGTAAGACTAGGAAGGGACCTATTACCCATTCTGTCAATTCCTGGAGAGGACAATGCCACACAAGTTTCAAGTAGCTGGGCAAAGTTTCTGATTTCCCATACCTAAGGGCTCCCCAGAAGTTTGGTGTTAGTCAGCCAATTTATACAGAGTTTTAGCCACACATTGTTGCATGAGTTGAGTGAAAACTAGGAGTGGAATCTAATTCCTATATGGCAGTGTGTTTCGATTGGATGCATGAACTATGTTGTAATAGAATTTCTGTGGTCAGCAGGATCATCTAGTCATCTTGGCAAGGGAGGATCCAATTCATGTGCAGACATTTTCCCATTAGTCTAAAGGTGACGGAAAAAAGTTGCAGTTGTTGCTTTGCCATGATTGCTAGCCCTTGACTGCTACTACCAATTGCCCTGGTCACCTAACCTAAAGAATCAGTTGACTGGAACAGTGAGCTTCATTAAATTTTCTATCTATAGATGTGGGCAAATATCTGGATATAAAAAGTTGACAAATGGAAAAAGGCTTTCTAGAACTGGTATGATCTCCATGATCAATTCTGATGAACATGACTCTTTCCAACAATGAGAGGATTAATGCTAATTCCAATGATCTTGTTATGAAGAGAGCCATCTACATCCAGAGAAAGGACTGTGGAAACTGAATAAGGATCACAACATAACATTTTCACTCTTTTTGTTGTTATTCACTTGTATTTTGTTTTCTGTCTCATTTACTTTCTTTTTTTGATCTGATTTCTTTTGTGCAGCAAGAGAATTGTATAAATATGTTTATAATTATTGGATTTTACATATATTTTAGCATGTTTAACATATATTGGATTGCTCGCCATCTAGGGGAGGGAGGAGGGAGAAGGAGGAGAAAATCCGAAACACAAGGCTAGGCAAGAGTCAATGTTGTCAAATTACCTGTGCATATATTTTGAAAATAAAAAGCCTTATTAAAAAAAACTGGTATGATCCATATTCATACATTTTCTAAGTCAATCTATTCTACTTGGTCTACTATCTTTTAGAGGTACATAAATCCCTTTTTAAAGGCCTGCTGGTCTGATTACAGGATGGCATTTATCTTGGTAATATTCTTACCTTGAGCTAAACCTCTGTCTAGCACGCTGATTCAGCTTGGGTTTATTCCATCACCACATCAATTTAAATTGTTTGTTGATTGGGAAAACACTAATTTTCAAAGGAAATAGAATTCTTGGAACATATAATAGGCCAGTGAGGAAGATGTTTGGTTCCAGGTAAGGTGGAAGAAATATTATATTTGGCAAGCTTCACTGTGGTGATGAGAGGCAATATGGTGTAGTGAATAGAGTACTGGTCTTGGAATCAAGAAGATCTGGATTAGCATCCTACCTCAGAAGTTTATTTTATTGAGTAAATCTCAGTTGTTTTATATTTAAAGTTGAGGGGGTTGAAGAAGTTGACCTCAGAAGTCCTTTCCAATCTAAATCTATGATCTGGTTTGGATACTATCATTAGATAGTACCCACTTCATGTGGTTGTTATAACACTCAAATAAATATGTTAAATGTGGGTACTGGCCAATGAGGGCCCAGTCCTTGGAACATGTTCAGATTTCCCCTTGCTAATAGACTACATAGAGCATGCACAGATATTCTCTTACTGATTCAAAGCTAACATTGAATTTTGGAAGCCCATTTCCTGCAGGGTATGGATTAGGGGCTGACATTGAGTAACAATGAAAAGTCTTCTAATTGGGGTGGCTGAGTTGGAGCTGAGTATGCATACAAAAATTATAACCTAACAATATCTCGGTTTCTATTTCTTCTCCCACCTGGGAGTAAGGCAGGGGATACTGGAAATTGGCTACATTCTTCCCTCCAACTGTCTTGTGTATGAGCATATACTGGCCATGTTTCTTTTGTGGGTTTTTCCTCTGTTCTTTTTTGAATGAATATATTTGGTCTTGTTGATCCTGAGTTCAGGAGAGCAGAGGTCCCATCAGATGTGCTATTGGTGTCTGAAGGAGGCACCAGATTATGATGCTTCACAACACTTCAGGGACCATGACCCCTTGTAATGAAGAGAAATGCTTTCTATGGACTCTAAAAGAGCACTATTGAGAACTATTCCTAAGGAGAACTTTTTTGAGACGTCCACAGAGGGAGAAAAAGACTCCAGTGTGACTTTATTCCTTTGACCATACATGTATATATACTTCCATGTGGGTCCTGTTTGAATTTTTTTTTTTTTTTTCTGTTTGAATTTTTTAATCAGCATTTAGAAGTGTTCATTACCAGAGTTATTTCAGCTAATCAACTTTTGCCTGAATGGGATCACTTTAACTTGCCATAATGGGTACTTGCTCCAGCCCTTCAGGCATACCTGATAGAATCCTAAGACTAGTAACAATGTCCTTTCTGGGGACCCTTCTGAAGGTGCCTTAGATGGAGCAATACACACTTAAAGCACTTTGCTAACCTAAAAGATGTAATAGACAAGTAGCCTGTTTTGTTGACAAAAGACCTAAAGTAGTTCTTGGTTTTGTTGACTATTTATTTATCCATAGGTTTTCTGCTCAAGTAGCCTTCTTACCCAGGTATACAAAAGTTTACTTTCCTGCATCACAGATGTAGGCTGAAGTGGTCCTCCATTAAAAATCCTGAACACTGTGGAAGGGACAAAAAGTGTCTGGATACTTGCTCTTACTGAGTAAGTGTATCTGTAAAATTCCCAGGAGTTCTAGAGAATACCAATCAACTAATTAAAAAGCAATCAATGACCATTTATTAAACAACTGCTAAGTCTCTGACATTGGGCTAAATGTTGGCAATACAAAAACAATAAATCGGGATAATGTCTACTCTCAAAGAGCTCACTTTTTAATGGGGGAAAGACTCCATATAAAGATGATCTGGAGATTGGTTGGAAAGAGTAAGGTGACAGGTAATTTTATGAGGATGTAAACTAGCAGTTGGAGAAATCAGGAAAGGTTTCATGTGAATGGTGGCTCAACAATTTAGGGATTTACAGCTCCTGGCCACTGGCAAATTCAAACCTGAAGACAACAAACAAGTGACCCTGTGGAAAGAGTGCAATCATAGAATTATAGATTTCAAACTGGAAGAGACCTTTGAGGCCATATGGACCAACTCTTATTTTACAGATGACCCATATCCTCTGACTCAAATATAGTATTATTTCCATTGTACCTTATTGATAATCAAATAAGTTCATTTGTGGTAGTGGCAAGGAGAGAGAGGGAAAAGGAGGGAAACAGCATCAATTAAATACCTACTATGTGTCAGACACTGTGGTAAGAACTTTACAAATATTAATCTGGATTGCTTGTCACAATAACCCTGCAAGTTAGGTGCCATTATTATCCTGTAAGCTGAAGCAACTAGGTTTCCTACAGTTTCCTCATCTGTGAAACAAGCTAGAGAAGGAAATGGCCAACCACTCCAGTTTCTTTGTTAATAAAACAGCAAATGGGGCCATGAAAAGTAGAACAGGACTGAAATGACTGAACAACAAAAAAACTGGGGCAAATGGAGGTTAAATGAATTCCTCAGAATCATATAACATTTAATAAGTATCTGTAGTTAGATATGAATTCAGTTCTTCCTGACTCCAGGCCCAGTATTCTGTCCACTGTCCATTGTACCACCTAGCTTGCTCTATGGAGACTCTCTGGTCCCAGATCCTGAGGTTGGATCCCCCCCATTTCTTGATCATACCTTGCAAGGGTAGTAGACACCAAATCTCACCTTCCAAGCTGAATATGCTCCTTCATGTTGACCATTAAGTTATAGGTTGGAAGTAAGGAAGAATGCAAGATGGACTATAGAAACTTTCAGAGGGATGCTGCCCAGTAAAGGTTGATGGCTACCTATATCATGTATCCTCCATTGCCTTCTAAATTGCTTCTAAATTGATTAACAAGGGCAGTTGAATTCCAGGACAAATCGTGGTATTCCATCACTGACTCATTTTCTCCTGCCATAAGTTAACAACTAAAGAGGTTTGAAATTTCGTATTGATGTTGTTGCTGTTGTTGTTCAATTGTTTCAGTTATATCTGACTCTTCATGACTCCATTTGGAGTTTTCTTGGCAAAGATACTGAAGTTGCTTGTCATTTCCTTCTCCAGCTCATTTTACAGATGAGGAAACTGAGGCAAGCAGGGTGTAATGCTTCCAAACCCAGTGCTCCAATTATTACATCACCCAGTGGAGATACCAAAAAATTCCTTGAGCTCCTGAAAGTAACCTCCCACATTGTCATGAAATAGAGGGCTGTTGTCTATTAGATCAGGGTGGTCCCTTCTGGAAATCAGTCCTCATAAGTAAAATACCCCAAACACTACCTTGACTTGTTATGTGAAAAATCCATTGTGGGCATATGGCTTGGAGTGGGGATGGGAGTATATAAGATCATAGATTTATAAGTATAAAGCCCCTTAGAGATCAACTGAATCTGCATACACACACACACACACACTTTATTTAAAAGAACTAAGACACAGAGACAGCAAATGACTTACCAAGATCATACAACTAAATGTGTCTAAAATAGCAGGATCTTAACCACATTTTTCTGATTCTAAATACAGTGCTTTAACTACCACACTGTCTTGCATCTCAAAGTGAAAGTGCATGAATAATTATCAGTCAATCAATAAGTAATTATTTGTGCTAGTACTGTGCTAAGTGCTAGGGAAACAAAGAAAGGCAAAAGTATGGTCCCTGCAATCAAGAATCTCCCATTTTCTTGGAGGAGTAGAGAGGAAAACGTGAAAAAAACTACATACAAGTAGAGAGAGCACTGAGCTTAGAGTTATAAGACCTGACTTCAAATTCAGACTCAAATATTTACTAGCTGTGACCTTGGGCAAATCCATTAACTCTAATCAGATACCCATACCCATACATACTACATATATATATATATATAATGGAACATACATATATTGCATGTATTTAATATACTAATAATTTGTGGTGTTTCCCCCTTTGCTCAGACTCATTTGTCCAGTGTTCTTGTTCTCTCCCCATCAATGCCTCTATAAATACTTTTTCCTTCATTTACCCTAAGCTGGTAAATGATTGATAGCTTATCTTGACATCCCCACAAAGGAATTTAATTTTAATCATGATGAGAAAATCTCAAATACTAAGCCTACCAGAAGGGCTGACCAATCTTGACATTATCATCATAAATACACATTCTATGTTATTATAATCTAATAACAGCACATATATAGTAATATGTTATTATATACAATCCCATTATATGTGTTACATATTATTGATGTGTGAGTATATGTGTGTACTTGTATATAAATGGAAGGCAGTAACAGTGGGGAAGAGAAGTCTAAAAAAGACCTCCTGCAAAAAAAGATTAGATCTGAGCTGAATCCTTGAGAACACTGGGGAAGCCGGCATGACCTGCCTCATGCCAGTCTTGGGAGGCCTTTTATCATCTCCAATTTAAGGGACTCTCTGTGCCACTGGTGGTGGGGGCAGCTGACTTTACTTGCTTGTCAAGGTCCAAAGCACAGCCAGTTCTTTTGTGTTCTGGGCCAACAACTGTTGCTGGATCTCCATGTTCTAAGCCTGCAAGTCCAGAGTTTCATCCTCTGTGGGACTGGAGGGCCTCATGGGGCTTGGTCATTATCTGAGCCAAGAAAGAAGGCTTATTTTTTTAAGACTAAAATATTGGGTTGTTATTCTTTATGGTCAATAAGGGAATGGAGACTAACTGATATTAGATACTAGAGGCATCAAATAGTCTGGGAAGGAGAATACAACATATCTGGCAACCAGGGGAGAAAGGTATGGCCTAAATTGAGATCCAAATGGGGCAAAAAATAGGAGTTCACAAAGCCAAAGTTCCACAGTATCTAGGCAAGAAGCTGTAAAATGAATTCCAGAGCAAAAAGTCCAACAGGGTGAAATCTGTATAGAACAAAGTCAGGAAAAACACTTGGAATGGGAAAAGGCTGAAGCATCTGCAACTGATAATTTGTTTCATCAAAGGAATCAGCCCCCAATAAGTATCCTTTTATGTCAGCTGGGTACTCTCCATGTTTCTTCTTGGCTCCTGAATAATAAAAATAATCCTGAATTATTTAAACAAGCTCTTGCACAAACTTAGGCCTGGACACAGACTGCTCAAGTTTAAGCAGCTAGATACTAGGCCTGGGACTAGAATACAGGCTTCCTGCTCTTTACGTTGCACTTTTCACACTGTCTTTCTAACAATACACACGTTTTACTTAATTAGGCAATGAACATTTCCCCTGGTACATTATTTCCTCCTTTTCATTACCAATCTCCTTCTTCAGGGCAAGCACCTTATAAATTGTCTGAAGCACAGTGGTGACTTCCACTCATACTGGGATCCAAGTTCATTGAAAGTGGCCAATTTCAGCTCTGAGCAAAATTAAAAGTAAATGAAATTCATTTTTATGAAATCCCATCTTCTGTGCCTTTGACCTCCAGTGATGGCATTCCTCCTTTCCTCCACCTCCGTTGCCCAGTGTTCTCATTCTCTCTCCTCAACACTTCTAGCAAATACTTTTCATTTACCCTAAGCTGGAAATGGACTGATATCTTATCATGACACTTCCACAAAAGGAAAAAGCCTCAAGTAGTAAGTCTACTGGAAGAGCTGAATTCTATCATTCTGACATTTTCTAGGAAGTCTAGGAAAAAAGAAGGAAGTTGGAGAAGCAAAGAAAGGCATTGATAGAGTTCTTCTTGTACCCAAAGGCAACAAGAAACATGATTTAATGGGACATTTGAATATTGTTTACTATACTGCTCATGATGAATATATGCAAAAATGCTGTGATGAAAACAATTACATTTATGGACCAAAATAGTTTGCAGAAGATGAAGTAAAGAAATTCTACAAAGATCTCCAAAAGATCCTCTAAATTAAATTGGCATATACTCTGATATTCAGTGGCTTCAATGCAAAGGTGGTAAGAGAGAACAAAGGCAGTAACCATATAATAATAGATGAGTTTAGTGAGAACTAGATCAGAAAATATGAGTCAGAAAGAAGGAATGAGAGAAGCCAAAACCATGTAGACTATCCAGAATGTTTGTGACTTTTGATCATGAATACTCTCTTTGACATACATAATCTGTAGATACTAGACATGACAGATGCTAATAAGAAAAGAAAGAAAGAGCGATGGGGGCGGAGAGGGAGGAAGGAAGGAACATTTGTTCTTCCTGATGTCCTTATGTTTTAACAAGCCAAAATAGTTCATTACTAATGTCGAAGTCCTCCCTGACTCAGGATTAGGTGAAAACTAGAAGAATAATAAGAGAAAAATATGACATAAAATTGAAATTACTAAATCCTGAATTATTTAAGCAAGTAATTGATAATTTTAAAATGAATAATGAATAGCAGGAATTACATAGACATTGATTATAATCACTCTACTCTGCACCTGAAGTTCCCAAATTTCAATTCCATAGAACAAAATAACAGTTCCAGGTTACACTCATCATATCTAATCTCATCAACATGCTAATTCAAGCCTTGGCTGAGACCACATACCTTCCTCTCTCACCACCTCTGATTGGAGGACTGGAGGGTGGAATACCAAACTCTTCCCAATGTCTGTCTTTATAATGGGCAGAAATTGGTCTTTTTTGTTCACTCTACAATACATCTGCTCTGCTGCTTGATTTCTTCTCCAAAGAACTGCATCACTCCACACTGCAGTACTCCTGGTCTTCCCTTCTTCTTTCCTACCCTCTTTTGTGTGTGTTTTCCTTCCATTAGAATGTTAGTTCCTTGAGGGCAGGGACTATCTTTTTTTAATTAGTTTTAACCCCATTGCTGATGCCATTGGTCCTCTTTAAGAACAAAATAAAAACAATAATCTGTAGCTATCCCACTGGGGACTCAACTGGCCAGTTCCAGTTGGGCAGCCTTTCTTGCTTGCTTCCTTCCTTCATTCCTCCCTCTCTCTCCTTTCCCTATCATACCTTTACCTGTAGATCCTCTGACCAAAGAAATAAATTCTGATTGCTGAAACCTCACAGGATATCTTGGTTTGCAGCCTAGATTTCTGGGGTGTTTTTCTTCCCTACTTATTTATTGTATTACTTAAAAACAACAACAACAACAACAACAACAACAACAACATTGAGACAATTCTTTTGCCATCTATAGTTTCATATATCATTTCTTGAAATATAACATGGGAAAACCAGACTATTTATAAAATTTCATTGGAATTTAAATAGAACTATTTCACCACTCTTTATACACAAATCACTTCTGACTCCCACTGACCAACAATAAATCCCAGCCCAAGTCTCACTTGGTCATTGTTTGGGCTTTGATGCTTCAGAGTGAGTGTAAATAGCAATTGTTCCTGTTTTAGCCAGAAACTCTGAAGGCCTTCTCCTCCTGGATTTATTTTTTTTTAACTAGGTAAAAGAAGTCATTTTTTTTGCCTTATTTCTTATCTAGCTTTAATCACTCAATGGAAGCTGTCTCAGAAAAATTGAGACCTGAGAAAGACCTTAGTTTAAAAAGACTGAAGTCTTCATCTCTAGTTTCTCTGATTATTGGACCCAGATGACTCTAGAGGAAAAAGTGAGGCTGGTGATTTTGCACAGTCCATGCTTACTTAATTCCAATTCTCTTGCAAGTCAAGACTTCTCCTTCCTGATGTCTTTGATGCTCTTCTAGAACAAAGGACAAACAACAACAAATAAGTCCAGTTTAGCACAGTACTTGGTACAAGTGTTTATTGTGATGGATTGGATTGTGATGGATTGGATTACAGTTATTTTGTGTAATAGTTTAACTACTGTAAGCCAAATGCCATTAACAGGGAAAGCAAAGTAATGTAAAGTGATTTGTCTATGACTATGATTATGACACAATTGCCATAAAAGAGAAATCATTCCCAAAACACCATTGGTTTAGAACATTAACTGATTTGTAAAATGTTACTATGAGTAGCATCTTCAAATGAAGCAGAGAGAGCCAATAGTGTCTTTAACATTTGTTTAGAGAAAACTAAGCAAGAGATCTAAAGTAAAGTAAAGTAAAATCATCCCCGAGCCTTTTATGGATGAAGGAAGATAGGGGAAAAAAGAGATTATGTAAGAGTTTTATAACAAAACTTTGTTACTATCAAGAATAGTAGAACCACCATACCCTGGAGTCCAAAATGTGATTTTTTTTAAAGAAGGAAGTGACTATGACTCAAAAGAAAACAATGACTGGAAAAGCAGTCAAATTGAATCAAATATACATAGAAGAGATCTATATTGGAAGCAACACATTTGTGAAGACATTGAAAGATTGATTCACAAAGTATTAAAGAGAGGAAAGATATCAAAGGAGTAGGAAAAAAAATTGTACCTTATTATATACAAAAAAGATACTCGAGACAGTAAAAATAACTAGCAGCCTATGTGCCTGTTTTCCCAGATCTACAAAATATTTATGAAACTTACCTATATATGCATTGAGGGAATCTTTAATGGGAATTTTAGTAGAAAATAGGGATACAAATAATACTCTACACTGACCCTTTACTATCTTGCCATCGACTGAAAAATGAAAAGAATACAAAACTCACACTGTGTTTGTTTATTGATTATGAAAAAAAAAAAAACACTGGATTTCATAGAGCAAAATATCACCTTAATGACTCTCTTCTAATAAGATGTCTCCCATCCAAACATAAAAATTATTCAAGGTTTATTGATAATCAAAGAATATGAATGAATACTTCCCATAGGAAAAAATGGAAAGTATTAGCAATCATATAAAAGAATGTTCCAAGTAATCAATAATAAGAGAAATGCAAATCAAAACAACCCTCAGGTTTTACCTCAAAGCAAATTTTCAACAGTGACAAAATATAGGAATATCAAAGTTAAAGAAGTTGTGAGAAAGTAGGCACATTGATGTATTGTGAGTGAAGTTGTATTCAACCATTTTTGGAAAGAAATTCCCTATATTCCCTAAAGTCCATATATCACAAAAAACTTATCACAGCAATTTTTAGTGCTACCAAAGAAATGAAAACAAAGATGCTTTTTGTTTAGAGAATGACCAAGCAAATTATGGTACATAAATATAATGGAATATAATTGTACTATAAAAAATGACTAATGTGATGAATACAGAGAAACATGAAAAGGCTTAGATGAACTGACACAGTGAAGTTAGTAGAGCCATAAAAACAATGTACATAATAACTATAATAACAAAAAAGAACAGAACAACTACCTCAAAACAATCAAAAGTGCATGTTATAAGAATACAAAGATCAAGCATGACCCCAAAGAAGAGATAGGAGACAATACCCTCATCTCACTCCTTTGCAGAGGTTCGCCATTATGGAACATACCATATATTTTCAGATTTTTACAATGTATAATTATAAAAATTACTTTTTCTCCACTTTTTTTCTTTAAAAAATGTATTTTGATATATAGAATATTACCTGAGAGGAGGAAAGGAAGGAATTCTGGAAGAAATTTTGGTAATGCAAAAACAAAAGAAATAAATGAAAAATTATAGCATAAAAAGACAGTTTACAAAGTGAATTAAACGGAAATATACATGGTGATTACAACAACATTAATGAAAGTATATATAATTATAATGATTAAGCTTGACTCCAAGGAAGAAAGGAGGAAATCTACTTTTTTCTTTTCTTACCAAAGTAGAGGCTATAGGTGAAGAGCATTACATATACTATCAGCCTCTGTTGACTGATTTGTTTTGCTGAACTGGTTCCACCACCATCATTCCTTTCTTTTTTCTTCTCTGCTACAAGAGATGATTCTCTGGGGTGAGGAGAAGGAAGGTGATATAAAATGAATTGAAAGTGATATGAAAACAAAATATAACAATAAAAAGTTCGAAAGGAAAAAAGACTCACTGAAAAATATAACAACAGAAATAACTTGTCTGGCAACTATTTGTTCATGAACATCATAAAATAGGGAGACATTCGTATGTTCATCAAAAGTATTCAATATCAAGATGGAAGAGATTGATATATAGTCCCAGTTGAAGAGGGATTTTACGTGAATGGTAAAGTCTTTTAGATTTTCATGTTCAAGTCCTAGAATGTTACATTCCTACTGGGATACTTTCATAATCTCTCAAAAGATCCACATGGAAAAGACAAAATGGATGAAGAATGTCTATTTTCTGATTATGACATGCACTTGGAGGGATAACCTAAAGAACTTTCCAGCTGTATCTATATCTGAGATAGACAATACAAACAGAATAAGATTTGATCTTAGAATTGAATTAATTTGTTTTCAGGAAATTGCAGAGCTTTTTTAATGGCCTGTAGTTCCTGTTGGAAATAAAGTCCAGTCTTTTAAAAAATTATTTTAATTAATAATCATTTATTTTCTCTCACTCTCAACTTTCCCCCCCATTAAAAAAAAGAAATAAAACTCATAACAAATATTCATAGTTAGCAAAGATCAATTTTTTTTTTTTTTGGCTGAGGCCATTGAAGGTAAGTGACTTGCCCAGGGTCACACAGGGTCAAACAGAAGTGTTAATTGTCTGAGATCAGATTTGAACTCAGGTTCTCCTGATTTCAAGGCTGGTACTCTATCCACCCTTAGCTACACCCCTTAGCTGCTCCAAGATCAATGTTTTTTTTTTTGTTTTTTTTTTGTTTTTTATTTAATAGCCTTTTATTTACAGGATATATACATGGGTAACTTTACAGCATTAACAACTGCCAAACCTCTTGTTCCAATTTTTCACCTCTTACCCCCCCCACCCCCTCCCCTAGATGGCAGGATGACCAGTAGATGTTAAATATATTAAAATATAAATTAGATACACAATAAGTATACCTGACCAAAATGTTATTTTGCTGTAGAAAAAGAATCAGACTCTGAAATATTGTACAATTAGCTTGTGAAGGAAATCAAAAATGCAGGTGGGCATAAATATAGGGATTGGGAATTCAATGTAATGGTTTTTAGTCATCTCCCAGAGTTCTTTTTCTGGGCATAGCTAGTTCAGTTTATTACTGCTCCATTAGAAATGATTTGGTTGATCTCATTGCTGAGGATGGCCAGGTCCATCAGAACTGGTCATCATATAGTATTGTTGTTGAAGTATATAATGAAGATCAATGTTTTTAAAACTGACATTCTACTGGTAATATGTATGACTGCAAAACATGGAGCAAACAAATCTTTTTTTATTTACTATTTTACCTACTATAAAGTATTTTATTTTTTCCAGTTACATATAAAGATAGTTTCCAACATTCATTTCTATAAGATTCTGAGTTCCAAATTTTTTTCTCCCTTCTACTTTTCCTTCCCCCTTCCCTAAAACATCAAGTAATTTGATCTAGATTATACATATACAATAATTTTAAACATATTTCCACATTAGTCATGTTGTGAAAGAAAAATCAGGGCAAAAGAGAAAAACCTTTTTGAAAGAATTTTTTAAAGAAAAAAAGTGAAAATAGTATGTGGTGATCTGCCGTCTCCATAGTTCTCTCTCTGGATGTGGATAGCATTTTGCATCATAAGTCTATGGGAAGGAATTGTGTTGAATCGCTGAAATGCTGAGAAGAGCTAAGTCTGTCATAGTTGATCATCTCACAAACTTGCTGTTATTATGTACAACATTCTCCTGGTTCTGCTCAGTTCATTCAGCTTCAGTTCACCAGGCCTTTCTGAAATCATCCTGCCTGTCATTTCTTACAGAAAAATAATATTCCATAACATTCATATACCACAATTTATTCAGCCATTCTCCAACTGATGGGCATCCACTCAGTTTCCAGTTTCTGGCTACTACAAAAAGGGCTGCCACAAACATTTTTGCACATGTGGGTCCCTTTCCCTCCTTTAAGATCTCTTTGGGATATAAACCCAGTAGAAACACTTCTGGATCAAAGGTATGCACAGTTTTATAGCTCTTTGGACATAGTGCCAAATTGCTCTCCAGAATGGTTGGATCACAACTCCACTAACAATGCATTAGTGTCCCAGTTTTCCCACATCCACTTCAGTATTTATCATTATCTTTCCCTGTCATCTTAGCCAATGTGAGAAATATGAAATGGTACCTCAGAGTTGTCTTAATTTGCATTTCTCTAATTAATAGTGATTTAGAGCATTTTTTCATATTATCATAGATGGCTTTAATTTCTTCATCTAAAAATTGCCTCTTCATATCCTTTGACCATTTATCAATTGGGGAACAACTTGTATGCTTATAAATTTGCCTGAATTCTTTGTCTATGTATTTGAGAAATGAGATCTTTATCAGAAGCATTGGCTGTTGTGCCCCAATTGATAAATGATCAAAAGATATGATCTATGCCCAAAGAGCTATAAATTCATGTATATTCTTTGACTTAACAGTACCATTACTAGGCATGAATCCCAAAAAAATTTTTTTAAAAAAGAAATGGACTTATGTGTACAAAAATATTATAACAGCTCTCTTCTCAGGGAAAAAATGGAAATTAAGGGGATGCCTTCAATTGGGAAATGACTGAATAAATTGTGGTATGTGATTATGATGGAATATTATTGTTCTATGGGAAATGATGAACAGATGCTCTAAGAAAAAAACCTGGAAAGTTTTCTATGAACTCAAGCAAACTGAAATTTCTGGTGTAAAAAGTAATAGAAATGTTCTGGGATGATCAGCTGTGAATGATTTTGCTATTCTCAGCAGTATAATGATCTAAGACAACTCTGAAGGACTTATGATGAAAAATCTCATCCATACCGAGAAGGAACTGATTGTGTCTGAATACAGATTGAAGCATTCTCTCCCTCGCCCTCCCTCCTCTTTTCCTCTCTTTCTCTCTCTCTCTCTCTCTCTCTCTCTCTCTCTCTCTCTCTCTCTCTCTCTCTGTCTCTATCTCTCTCTCTCTCACTTTCAGTCTCTGTCTCATTTGTCTGTCTGTCTCTTTCTCTGTCTTTGTTTTCTTTGTCTGTCTTTGTCTCTCTCTGTGAGTAGAAGATCTATGTTTTCTTTCACAACATGATTTTTATGGAAATGTTTGTATAACTCAACATGTAGTTTCTTAATGGTTTTGGAATCGGGATAAGAAAGAGAATCTGGAACTCAAAAGTTTTTTTTAAAAAAGTTTAAAAAATTGTTTTAAATGTAACTGGAGATAAAAATATCAAATAAGTAAATAAAAACACAAAAAAGAAACACTAGCTATAAAAATTGTTTCCCAGCTTTCTGCTTCCCTTTTAATTTTGGCTACATTGGTTTTGTTTGTGCAAAACCTTTTAAATTTAATGGAATCAAAGTTATCCATTTTACAATTCATAATATCCTCTTTTTCTTGTTTGGCCATAAATTCTTCCTTTCTCCAAAGATCTGACAGCTAAAAACTATCCCTTTTTCTGATTTGCTTATAGTATCATCCCTCATCACCTTTTTTGACCTTATATTGATATAGCAGTATGAGATGTTGCTCTATGCCTAGTTTCTGCCATACTACTTTTAAGTTTTCCCAGTAGATTTTGTCAAATAGAGAGTTCTTATCCCAGAAACTGAAGTCTTTGGGTTTATCAAACAGTGGTTTACTAGAGTCACTGTGTCTTGTGAACTTAGCCTATTCTGATCTACCATTCTATTTCTTAGCCAGTAGTAAATAGTTTTGATGATTGCCACTTTATTATATAGTTTTATGTCTGTTACTGCCAGGCCACTTTCGTTTACACAGATCAGTCTTCCAAAAACCAAAAATTAATGTCACACAGTAGTGAATGGAAAGATACAGGATAGGTGTGAACAGGCTGCATATATAATTAACAAGGAATTTCAAAAAAAAACTAGAGTTAAAGATATTAGGGAAACATATGACATGAAGGAGAATTGAACTGATCGTGTAGAAAGGGTGAATGAAGGCTGATAGATAATGCAAATGCTTCTCTGGTATGCTCAACTGGGATAACATCCCTCCACTGGCAAACTTATTAGGAAACATGGACAAGATTCTATATCATTAGAGTTTGGAGTGTGCTAAAACCATCTTGAATATGGCTCTTAAAAGTTAATTTTTAAATTTTTAGTGTGAGAATTTACATCTTAGAAAATGGCTAATGTTACAAGTCAGGCTTGATTTATTGTTCGTTGATTATTTAGACTTAAAAAGGGATATAGAATATTTTAATAATTCAGATTAAATTCTAAAGTGTGTCTTGCATATAGGTTTTTTCCCCCTCCAGATAGCTGATTGTTAATCATTTACCAGTATACTCCTCTTTAAAATTTCTAGGGATCACAGATCCATTTAAGTATTTGGAAAGAAAATCTTCACCTAAAGAGATGAAACTTTTATGGTGGAACGGTAATCATCAGATAGAAGATGAAAGAGCACTTGTAGGCAAGTAGTAGAATGGAATCGCCTATACCTCCCCAGTCCTCTGAAACCATGATACTTAGGTGGTTGTTTACTTAGCTTGATATGTCTTAACTTTACTCTTTGTCAATTCATATACATTTCCCATATATTTGTCATCTCTTATCATGCAATAATATTCTGTTACATGAATATAACACAATTTGTTCAGCCATTCCCCACTTGGTGAGCAACCACTATCCTTTTAGTTCTTTGCTAATACAAAAAACTACAACTATAGATATTTACTTGCTATAGTAGTAAGAAAAAAGGAATAATAAAAGGCTGACCCTGACTCTTGCTATGGTCAGCTGACCTACTATCTTTAACCTTAGCTCATTAGGATCATTTTTAAAAGCTCATAGAAATATTTTCTCACTGTAATTAGAGGCAAGGCTCAAGATTTTTCTGTTGTAAGAAGAGCTGGTAGGAAAGGCACAATTAACTGAGGCACATAATTGAAGGGTATATAAATATATCCGGTAGTAAGCTAAGGTCCTTTACCATTGGGTACTATTCTGAGTATCTGAGAGTAAAGATAGAATTATGTACAGCTTATACTGAAAATCTTTGAATATTTTATTTTTAAACATTCTGACCAAAATCTAGAGTATAGGAGAAAGCAGGCACTAGAGACCTTTGCAGTCTTACCCAAGATCCCATTCAACATCTGCTCTCATCTCCCTCCCCCCACCAAATCACCATGCTGCCAGTAATATGCCCCCATTTTAAAAAGTATGTTAATCATGAGATTGAAGGGAACATTCAGAGACAGCATGACTCCAGTCATTGAGGAGAACAATGAAAAGTTCAAAAATAGTAGTATCTTCTTGTGGAAAAAAACAATAAACATATAATTTTCAGGTAATTACCATAGTATAATTAGATCTGCCATTTTTTACATGCTCAAAGGAAATGGGGGTAGAGATAACAACTGTAACTCAGCTTAATACTTACTCTTTATATGTTTCAAAGTCAAATGAAGATTCAAAAAAAATTGACTACCAGAAATATTGGGGGGGGGGGGGATGGCATGAGGTGCCAAAGGAGAACATCACTTGATGACAATCTATTGAGAACAGTATAGAAGTGTTAAGTCCTTCTCTCTAGGATCATGTTCTTATCACTAATCAATGTGGCTCCATTAGCACTGTGTAGTTAAGCTACCTTGTAGGTCTTTAGCTCATAAATAACCTGCAGTGCATTATAAAAGCGCTTTGGATTGATACTATCAACATAAACCTGAATTGTTAACTAGTCCAACCTATCCCCAGAAGCTTAGATGCTGTAGAAAGAGACAATTTTAACACTGGGGACTGAACCAGCTAAGAGAGATAGAGACACTGAGACAGAGATGGAAAGGAAAGAGAGAGACAAAGAGGAAGAAAAAGAGAGAGAGATAAAGGAGGAAAGGGAGATGGAGGGAGAAGAAGAGAGAAAGAGAAAAAAAGGAGAGGGGGAAAGGACAGTGGGAGTGAGGGAAAGGGAAGGGAGGGAAGATGGAAAGAGAGAGAGGGAAAGAAGGAGGGGAGAAAAAAAGACAAGGATTGGGAAGGAGCTGCTTCAGGTATGGTAGTACTTGATATGGTAGGAACTATCATACCAGTTCCAGAGCATAGATCTCCAAATTGGGGATAAGTAATGAAGCAACCCATAAACCTAGAGGGTAGGGAGGGTGGGAGAGATGAGGAAGCAGGATATGTGGACCTAGAAGGTATTTTCCCAGGCTAAGGCCAACTCTGAAATTCTGTGATCAGAGAAATTCCTCTTGACTAGAAATTTCACTGGGAAAAGTTTGTAAAGTTCTGGGATTATCCATTATTATTGTTGTACTATCATTTGTCAATGGGAAGATTTGATAAAATTCATTATCAGTACTGACCTACTCTTAGTAGAATGAAAATTTCCCAAGGATAAGAACTGTTATTATATTCCTGGGACATAATAGAAGGCCTGCCATATAATGACATAATGAGCATTTATTAAACAATTGTTCATTGAATCAAAACTGAATTGTCATTGGATCAGTGTCCTGAGCATGAACAAGCTGGGGTAAAGGTGGGAGTGTGTAAGAGGACAGACCTTGCCCTATATTTCAGATCGATATACCCCCATCAGTGAGGACTGAAGATGAAAGTAAATTCACTCAGAGCAGTGACATGCACCAGGCAAATCTATACAAGATTGGCTAGGCAATTCTATACAAGGAAACAAGGACAAGGAGGAGGAAAGAGAAAAGGAAGTGGGAGAAGAAGAGAGGTTGGGAAGAAAGGAAAAGAGAGAGAGGGAGGAGGAGGAGAGACAGAAAAACAGAGAGAGAAAAAGAAAGAGAGAGAGAAAGAGAGAGAAAGAAAGACAAAGACAGAGACAGAGAGACAGAGACAGAAAGAGAAAGAGGTAGGCAAAGACAGAGACAGACAGACAGACAGACAGACAGACAAAGAGAGAGAATTTTACATCAAGGTAAAGACCATGGAAGAAGCTGGGCAATAGACAAGCCAGAAGTGTATGTTGTTTTTGTAGTTGTCACTGAAGACTATGATCAAACTCTAAGAATCTCTTAAACTTGTAAAAGGCTGACCATTTTTATGATAGCTTCTTGTCTTTCCCACCCCATAACATGTTAATCCTTTATTATTTTATATTAAATTACAACTTCAATCATAAAAATTAATGTGTTGTTTGGATGATCAAAGAGAGAGAAAGGAATAACCCCCTTGGCTTTCCCTCAAACAGGAGTATTGCTTCTATGGAACAAGAATGCTAGGGGAATTGATGGTGACAAAACCTAGTGGACAACACCAACTGGACAGATCAAGCCAACCAGAACAAAAGTAAAGCCACCCAAAGAAGTGGAGAGAGTTAATAATGACGCCTCTGCTCATGGTGGGATCATGTGGTATTAGATCCTTGCACATAGTTGATGCTGAATAAATTTTCTAAACAAAAAGAAATTTAGGGAGTGGAGAGGGAATAGCACATTTTGGTGGGAGTGGAAGGGGGTATTGGGAATAATGGAAGAAAAAGCTGGAACAGCAGACTGAAATCAGATTGTGCTGAGGGCCTTGAATGCCAGGCTAAGAAATCTGTGCTTTATTCAGTAGACTAGCAGAGGGTTTTTAGTAGGTTTCTTCAATTATAAAAGGAGAAAGATCTGACTAGATGGACTCTGAAGTTCCTTCTCGCTCAAGATTTATAATATGCCGAATACATATTCTACACAATTGATCATGATTGTGTAGATCATTGCTGAGAATATTCAATAAGAATGTGTGTACTTCATCTATAGCTGCCTCCAGATTCAAGAGCACATGAGTGACCTTGCAGAATGCCATTCATTCCCACTGAGAACTGGTGGGCTTCCCTGTGATTATTTGGCTGGCAGATAGATTCTTCAAAAATACAGCTGAACTAGAGTCTACTATCACCAGGAATTTTCTGGCCTTGAAACCCAATACAGAAAACTGCTAGCAAAAATAATAATAATAACAATAATAATAAGGAGCTTACTGAAAATGCAAGATTCTATCTGGTTTCTATAAGGATGAGTCAGCAAAAGTTGCAGGCCTTGAATATGACCCAGTGAGGTCTTTAAATATCACAGTATACAGAAAGGTATTACATAGTGTTCTAGCAAGCATCTTTTCCAGGATGGTGAGGACACACTTTTGCCATTAAACATGGCCTTCAGAGTTTAGAGTTCAGGTTATAGAATTAGACCTCATTTTAATCAAGGCAAGATAAGCACCATTTTTTAGATGGGGTGTTACTTATAGAGAATGCTAGCATGAGAAAAGGGAGCAATTCCAAGAAGTAACAGATAGGTGCCCACAAAAAAAAGGGAATGCTAAGTTCTCAATCCATCTGTCAAAAGTATATTTAATAGATTACAGAGACTTATAATGGTCAGGTCTTCTGGACTGCTACAGAAGATTATTCAGGCAAGCAATTTGAAGGGTAACCAGAATGCTAACATTTTATTTAAAAACATACTTTTCAATTTTAAAAAAGATTTTTATTTAAAGTTTTGAGCTCCAAATTTTCTCTCTCCCTTCCTTCCTGTCCTTTCCCCATTCTCCAAGATGGTAAGCAATCAGATATAGCTTATACAGAAATCTATCACTGTAACTACCATTTATATGTCCCTTTAAGGTTTGTAAAGTCCTTTATGAATATTTTGTCTGATCTTCAGAAGAACTTTTTCATATTGCTTTTTGAAATTCTGAACTTAATAAACAACAAATAAAATGAGTGTTTCCATACAATGTAGATTAGGAGGAGAGGAGTGTACATGAAACTGCAAATCTCTTTTATGGAATCAAGAAGAATTGAATTCAAATCTGATCTCAAACACTTACTAGTTATATGATCCTGAGCAAATCACTTTACCCTATTGCCTCAGTTTCCTCATCTATAAAATGAGCTAGAGAAAGAAATGTCAAATCACTCTAGTGTCTTCACAAGAAAATCCCAAAATGGGGTCACAAAGAGTCTGAAATGACTAACCAACAAAATTATATTGAGCCTGCTTTTCTTTTCAAGTTTAATATAAATTGACAATTTAACTTTCAAAGTTGTCCTGTGTGTTAATCCTTTTGATTTTCTTTCTGTTCTTCTCTTATTATAATTATCTTATTTTATTTTTTGGTGAGAGGAAACATTACCAACTTTCTTTTACCTTCTTATCATCCCCAATTGGATAAGAAAAAAAACAAAAACACAAACAAAAAGAGAACTTTTGTAACAGATATACATAGTCAAGTCAAATAAATAATCATGTTAGCTCATCCTCAGTAATATATGAGACAAATGTATGAAGTATCCTCAGATCACTTCTTGGAATAGGTGCTATCTTGATAATTCAAGATTTTACAGATGAAGCAACTAACACTTGGAGAGGTTAAGTGACTTACCTGGGGTCACACAGTCAATATCTGAGGTGAGATAAAAGGATGGATTTGAAAGGAAAGATTCTACTGAAAAAGAGACAGGTTATTGCAATAATGTGGGCAGGAGGTCATGAGGGTTTCAAATGGACTGGTCATTGTAAGAGTGGAAAGGAAGGGGCAGCTTCCAGGCTTTTTTTTTTCTGCTCTTGAGAAGCTTACATTTTTTTTATTATAGCTTTTTATATACAAAACATATGCATGGATAATTTTTCAACACTGACTCTTGCAAAAACCTCTGTCTCAATCCTTCCCCTCCCCCTCCCCTAGATGGCAGGCAGTCCAGGCATATTTTTGAAGTATAATTGGTAGAATTTGACAAATAATCAGGATGATAAGTAAAAAGGGAAGGTCTGTGCACAATGCTATTATGTGGGGTTGGGATTAAGGAAAGACAAGATAATTCTGAAGTTTCAAACCTAATTGATTAAGAGGACAATGGTGTTATCAACAATAATAGAAACATTGGGAGAACTATTAGGAATTGGAGATATCCATTTGGAAGTCATATGATTAGGGGTGGCCTCTAAAGTCGCAGAAGATGAAATCACCAAGGGAGAGTACCTCAGATGGACTCAACTAGTGTGCCCATCTTAAGATATTAAGAGGAGAAAGAGAAATCAGAGAAAAATAAGGGAAAGGAATTATTAGGAGAGATACAAGTGACAGAAACCAAGAGAATGTAGCAGAGAGAATGGTCAAGATTGTTTAATGCTCTTGAAGTTATATGATGGAGAGCTAAAACATTCAGTGCTTTTTAAGCATTTTGAGAAAACATTGCTATAAACATGCCAACTACTGCTATTAGACCCTGTGGCCTTAGCAAAAAAATCTTGTTCTGATCTTTTGTGAGCCTCTCAAATTCATGTCCACATACTTCTCAGGGAACTTTCCTTCTAATCCTCTCACTGTCCCTCCACAATTACAAAGTCCCTCCTCTACACCTTTCTTTGCTCATGCTGTCCTACTTCCCTAGAATGGACCCCTCATATTTTTCTTAATTGCAGCTTCTTTGAATCATATTCATTCCTCCAGACCCAGCTCAAATCAAATCAAACACTCTCTAGCAGCTCTGATACCTCCCACCTTTGAATTCTTACGTCAGTGAAATTGGTATCTCCATCCCATGACTATCACATTCTGCCTTACTTTGTTACTGACGTGCTTGGTTTTCCCCTCTTTTGTGACTTTTCCCCTCTGTGAGACTCCTTGAAGGTGGGGACTCGTATATTTTACAGGATGGACACATATGTAAGAGGTGGGAGAGAACAACATGTTTTGAGTCTCATGTTGATGAAGGGGACATTTGAGTACCACTGCCAAAATGCCAGAAGCCCTCATTCTAAATTTCAAGTGCCTCCTCCTTGCTGCTGCCATTAACCAGGGACTGAGTTCATTTAGTGGAGTATTAGAAACATGGCTTGGATTTGGAGTCAGAGGAAAATCCTGGCTCAATCACCAGTGACTCTGGGCAAATACCTTAATAGCTCAATTGTAGAATGAGACTTGAAGTAGTCAAGTTCAAAATTATCTTCTATTTCTAAATTCATGACCTATGAATTTAAGCCTAGCAAGGTTTTTGGATCTTCTTCATTCATTTCTGGCTAGAGAACAAAAACAGACTGTTCGCAATCTTCTTTCCTCACCTCTCTGTTCTTACTCGATCAATAATGCCAGAATTCACAAGAGAGTCTCCTTAACCACCATTCCAGCTCCTTCTTCATCTCTAGCTGACATTTGAGCTATGTCCCTTTTGCTTAAGAAAAACAGAGGAAAGGAAAGGGGACTCACTAGAGCTTACATTTATCCAAGAAGGTTAAGCCAGATGTACTGAGCTCTTTCCCTGAACTTTTCAGAAAACAACAACATCAATAACACATTTTTTTTTTTGCTGACGCAATTAGGGTTAAGTGACTTGCTCAGGGTCACACAGTTAGGAAGTATTAACTGTCTGAGGCCAGATTTGAACTCAGGTCCTCCTGACTTCCTGCCCTATCCATTGTACCACCTAGATGCCCCTCATTACCTTTCTTTAAAAAAAAAAAAAAAAAAACTAGTCAAGATGGTAAAGCCAGAAAGCTGCTCTAGCTCTCCCAGTTTCCCTCAAAAACCACATGAAATTAAGCCTCTGAACAGAGTCTGACTCAATGAAGCCACTCTCCTGTTCAAGATAGATTGGAAAAGCTTCAAGAAAGATCAATGTCATTGGGGTGAAAAGGGTATTTAGCCCAGGTCAAACAGAATCTGGGAAAGCTGGTGAGAGGAATCAGCAACTGAGACCCTTGATCCTGGCTCAGTAGAGAAACAGAGTAGTGCAGTAGCCTCCAGTCCCAGCTCAAAAGACAAACTCTGGGAAACCAGGCTGTTTTCTGAAAAGATCAGGCAAAACTACTCCCTGCAAACATGAAGGGACCTGTGCTCAGAGCCAAGATTCAGAGTTTTTCAGGAAGCTTAGGACAGTGCCCCCTCACCCCAAGAAAACAACTTGATCATAAAAGTAAAAAAAGAGGAAATACAAAAAGAAAAGGAAAGAAAATGAGCAAGAAACAGAAAAGAACTTGGACCATAGAAAGCTACTATGGTGATAGAAGACCAAAACACCAGTTCAGATGAGGACAAAATATCAACAGAGGAAATCTCAAAAAGTGAGATGAATTGGTCTCAAGCTCAAAGAGGTTTCTTGGAAGTGCTCATAAGAGACATTAAAAGGAAAATAAAAGGTAAAAGAAAAAATGAGAAAAGAAACAAGAGGTATGCAAGAGAAAGACAACAGCTTGGAAAAGGAAATCAGTTCCTTAAAAAACACAATTGGCCAAATGCAAAAAAAAAAAAAAATTCACTAAAGAAACCATCTTGAAAAGTAGAAGGAACTAATCAGAAAAAGAAATACAAAAGCTAACTGAAGAAAATCACGAATTAAAGACTAGAACAGAGCAAATGGAAGCTAATAATTTTATGAGACATGAAGAATTAAACAAACTAAAAAGAATGAAAAAAGTGGAAGAAAATGTGAAATACCTCATTAGAAAAATAGATCCAGAAGAGACAATTTAAAAATTATTGGTCTAACTGAATGACAGGACAAAAAAAAGAGCCTGGATAGCATTCTTTAAGAGATCATCAAGGAAAACAGCCCTCATTCTAGAAACAGAGGGGGAAATTCATTGAAAGAATCCATGATCACCTTCAGAAAGGGATCCCACAAGGAAAACCCCAAGGAATATTGTTGCAAAACTCTAAAACTACACTCAAGGGAAAAATAATACAAGCTGCCAAACAAAAATAATTCAAATATCAAGAAGCAACAGTCAGGATTACCCAAGATCTGGCAACTTCTTCTTCTTTTTTCTGAGGCAATTGGGGTTAAGTGACTTGCCCAAGGTCACACATCTAGAAAGTGTTAAGTGTCTAAGGTCAGATTGGAACTCAGGTCCTCCTGACTTCAGGAGGTCACTCTGCTACCTAGATGTCCAATCTGGCAGCTTCTACAGTAAAGAATTGGAGGATCTGGAATACCCTACTCAAAAAGGCAAAGAACCTGGGGTTAAACTGAGAATTAACTATCCATTGAGATCCAACATCATCTTTAAGGGAAGGAGATGGATCTTCAAAGAAGTAAGAGACTTACAATAATTTCTATTGAAAAAAACAGAACTAAACAGAAAATGTAATCTATAAACACAGAATTTAAGAGAAGTATAGAAAAGTAAACAGGGAGAAATATATATTATTAAAAGGTTAAAGTGTTTGCATAGGAAAACAATATCTATAACTCTTAAGAACTTAAGAAGAGAGTATGGTTGTGAATGGAAGGGGAGGTACAATGGGACAAATTAGATCACATGAAGAGGCACAAAAGACCTATTACAATCAAGGAAGAAGGGAGGGAAATGAGCATTGTCTGAAGCTTGATCTCATCACTTTTGGTTCTAACAGTGAATAACTTAAATCATTCAGTTGGGAAAAGAAATTTATCTAATCCTATAAAAAAAATGTAGGAGGATAAAGAAGAAAAAAGGGAGGGGCTGGATAGAAAAGAAGGTAGAAACACTAAATAAAAAAGGTAAGAGAAGGGAGGAGGGTGTAGAAAGTAAGATAGTGGGTAGGGTGGGTTAAAAACACTAGTAGGAGAAGGGGGAATTGATGATAGGAGATAAGTAGTGGGTAAGGTGGATAAAAAAAAATACTACCAAGCACAGGTTGAAAAGAGAGAACAAAAGTATATACAGAAGAGAAAATAGAATGGAGGGAAATAGAGTTGTGAATGTAAATATGATGAACTCTCCCATAAAACAGAAGCAAATAGCAGAGTGAATTAAAAAACAGAATCCTACAATATATTGTTTACAAGAAACACATTTGACACAGACAGACACATACAGAGGAAAGCTAAAAGGCTGGAACAGAATTTATTATGCTTCAGCTGAAGTAAAATAGCAGGGATAGCAATTCTGATCTCAGATAAAGCAAAAGTAAAAATAGATCTTATTAAAAGAGATAAGAAAGGAAAGTACATCTTGATAAAGGGTACCATAAACAATGAAATGGTAATGATATTAATTGTACATGCACTAAGTAATAGTGCATTCAAATTCCTAGAGAATATATTAAGCCAGTTACAGAAAGAAAGACAACAAAACTATATTAGTGGGTGACCTCAAACTTCCTCTCTTGGTATCAAACAAATCTAACCACAAAATAAACAAGAAAGAAACTAGGGAGATTAATGGGATCCTAGAAAACCTAAATATGATAGGCCTCTGGATAGAGACAGAAAGGAATATACTCCTTTCTTGGCAGTACATGGCACCTACACAAAAATTGACCATGTATTTAGGGCATAAAAACCTCACAATCAAATGCAGAAAGGCAGAATAGAAAATGCTTCCTTTTCAGATCACATTGCAATAAAAATTATATTCAATAAAGGACCAGGGAAAGACAGACTAAAAACCAATTGGAAATTAAATATTGTAATTCTAAAGAATGAATGGGTCAAACAACAAATAACAGAAGCAATCTATAATTTCATCCAAGAGAATGATAATAATGAGACAATATACCAAAACATGGCCAAAGCAGTTCTTAAGGGAAATTTTATATCTCTAAATTACTACATTAATAAAATAGAGAAAGAGGAGATCAATAAACTGGGCATACAACTAAAAAGCTAGAAAAGGAACAAGTCTAAAAACCCCAATTAAAGACCAAATTTAAAATTCTGAAACTCAAAGGAGAGATGAATAAATTTGAAACTAAGAAAATTATTGAACTAATTAATAAAACTAAGAATTGACTTTATGAAAAAAAAAAGATAGATAAACCTTTGGTTAATTTGATTAGAAAAAGTTAAGAAAAAAACTAAATCACCAGTATCAAAAATGAAAAGGGTGAACTTACCACTAATGAAAAAGAAATTAAAGAAATAATTAGGAGCTGTTTTCCCCAACTGTGTGGCAACAAATCCAACAATCCAACCAAAATGAATGAATATTTACAGAAATATAAATTGCCCAGTGTAGAGGGTCACAGTCAGTGGGGAAACTCTGGGTGAGATATAAGACCCTTCAGCCCAGAAGGAACCTGCTGATAACGTCTGGTTGGGCTCATCATCTCCCCTAAGGGCTCGTGGCCTTCTGAGAAGTCAGGGGGCATGACAACTCATATTGTGATTGAAGCAAAGTGATACAAGATGGAAGAGTAATACCAGCTGGCGAACTACATACAATAGCAAGTTGTTTATGTGGTCCCACGTGCATAGTATATACTTAGCGCATGCCCAGTGTTTAAGGGCATAAAAAGGGAAAAAATCTTGTAATAAATGGACTCCATTTTCCCACCATTCTCAGGAGTCTTGCCTCATCACTTCTCCACTAAGACAGTATATTTTAATCACCCTGGCATGAGGGCTCTAAAAAGCAATGGTACATTTTGTCACCCCAACTCAGGGGCTCTAGAAAGCAGGACACAACAATCCAGATTAACAGAAGAGGAAATAAATTACTTAAATAGTTCCATTTTAGAAAAAGAAATTGAACAAGAGAATGAACTCCCTAAGAAAAAATCTCCAGGGCCAGATGATTCACAAGTGAATTCTACCAAACATTTAAAGAACAATTAATTCCAATACTATGTAAACTATTTTGAGAAATAGATAAAGAAGTAGTACTGTCATATTCCTTCTTTGATACAAAGATGGCACTGATACCTAAACCAGGAAGAGCTAAAACAAAGAAAGAAAATTTACAGACCAATCTCCCTAATGAATATTGATACAAAAATTTTGAATAAAATATTAGCAAAGAGATTATAGCAACTTATCAGCAGGATAATACACTATGACCAAGTGGGGTTTATAACAGGAATGCAGAACTGGTTCGATATCTGGAAAAACTATTACCATAATCAACCATTTCAAAAACAAGACGAACAGAAATTATATGATGATCTCAACAGACGCAGTAAAAGCTTTTGATAAACTACAGTATCCATTCCTATTAAAAACACTAGAGAGCATAGGGATAAAGGAAACTTTCCTTAAAATAATAAACAATATGTATTTAAAACCAATAGTAAGCATTATTTGTAATAAGAGAGAAGCTGGATGGATTCCCAATAAGATCAAGGGTGAAATAAGGATGCCCATTATCACCACTGTTATTCAACATTGTACTAGAAATCTTGGCTTTAGCAATAAGAAAAGAAAAAAGAAATTAAAGGAATTAGAATAGGCAAGAAAGAAATAAGACTATCACTTTCTGCAAATGATATTATGATATACTTAGAGAATCCTAGAAAATCATCCAAAAACCTACTGAAACAATTAACAGTTTTAGCAAAATTACAGGATATAAGACAAATCCACATAAATTATCAGCATTTCTATGTATTATTGATAAAATCCACAAGCAATAGATAGAAAGAAAAATTCCATTTAAAATAACTATAGACAAAATTAAATATGTGTGTGTCTACCTGCCAAGATAAACCCAGGAACTATATATATGAAAACAATTACAAAACACTTCTCACACAAATGAAGTCAAATCTAAACAATTGGAAAAAAACAATTACTCATGGCTAGGTGGGGCTAATATAAAAAAATGACAATATTGCCTAATTTGATCTACTTATTCAGGGTCATACCAATCAAACTGCCAAAAATCATTTTACAGAACTAGAAAAAATGGTAACAAAATTCACCTATAAGATAAAAATAATACCAATGTGGAAATTTGTTTAGTATGATTGCACATGTATGATCTATATTGGTTGCTTACCATCTTGGGGAAGGAGGAGGGAAGAGAAAAAGGAAGGAAAGTTTGGAAATCAAAATCTTATAAGAAATAAATGTTGAGGGGCAGCTAGGTGGTGCGATGGATAGAGCACCAGCCCTGAAGTCAGGAGGACCTGAGTTCAAATTTGATCTCAGACACTTAACACTTCTTAGCTGTGTGACCTTGGGCGAGTTACTTAACCCCAATTGCCTCAGCAAAAAAAGAAAGAAAAAAGAAATGAATGTTGAAAACTATCTTTACAATTGAAAAAAACAAAACTTTATTTCGAAAAAAAAAGTACATGTGCAGGGGAAAGGCATTATTGATACTCTTTTTTTATATTGCTATTACTTCCAAATGACAGTTCCTTTAATAAAATTGTCCCTTATAATAAAGAACTAGAGTTAACCAAAATACATCAATATATAGGCCACATCTGATAACATACATCCTATTATGAAATTAAAGTCCACTATTTATGTTGAGAAGAGGGAAACACGCTTCCCCATTAACCCTCTTGAAATACTAGTCAGTGTATTGATCTAGGATTCTTTTGTGATTCAATGTTGTTTTCTTTTACAATATTGTGGTCATTGTACAATATGTATTCACGCACTTTGCTTACAATTCTTATCTATACTAAATACTGCTGGTATAAATATTTTCATATTCAGGACCTTTGACCTCCCTCTTATATATACCTATTAATGACACAACTGGGTTAAAGAAAAAAGTGCTCTGAAGCCAGCCTGAACCTAGCTCACAAAAGCATCAACTGTCAAATTTTCAGTATGGGAATTTGTACTTCAGAAATCAGCAAAAGTTACAAATCAAACTTGGTTTGTTTTTAGAGCTAGAGAAATAATGTAGAAAATATTAATGATACACATTAAACTTAAAAGGGTTGTGAGTATATTTTTTTTGAAAACCAATTACTGACAATTTATCAACATACCCCTAGTTAAAGTGTTATATGCAATTCAGTGATTTTTTTGTTATAATTCCAAATTGTTTTCTAGAACATAGCCCCAAAGCTACATTAATTTGAGTTTGAACCTGAGATTGGGAGCCATGATCTAGTTCAACCCTTTTATTTGGCCAAGAGATTGGATTACAGAGAAATGAATTAATTTTATGAATTGATTTGCTCAAGATCACACAGCCAGTTAGTGGAAGAACTAAAACTGACCTTAAGTGTTCCAACTTCCAGTCCATTGTATTACTCACTACTCCAGACTACATCTTCTTCAGCAGAATTATATTTTTCTATTAAAATTGAGATATTTAACTACTCCCTTCCTTCAAATTGTCTCTGACCTAAAACTGAAATGCTGAGTACTCTTGATGATTCAAACTACCCAACCATGCTGAAAAAGAACAATACCAAGATGGAATATATTTGTCATACGTCACGAGGTTGGGCACCCAGATCAGGAACTCCCTGTTCCTGGTTCCTGTTTCTGTTCAGTAAGAGGGTTTACAGTGGGAATCAGTTCAGTTTACCTAACCTTTTTTGAGCCTGCTTCCTCAATAGGGAATGATGGTGATAAATACTCTACTCTCACAGGAGTGGATTAATTAACTGGAAACTGTAAAATGCTTGGGAAAAGAAAGAGCCCTATAAATGCAAAATGTACTTTTAATAGGCCCCTCCCTCCCGATTCTTTCCCCTTTTCACCTTCATGAGGTGTTAATTTTAAACCCAAGTTAGAATAATTTAAATTAGAAGATTATTAAACTCAGCCAACCTAAGAAATGGATAGTTGGCTTGGGTCCAGACCATTTGAAAGAATGGTCTTTAAATTTACTTTGTCTCTCTGTTTCTCATAGTGATTTGGTGTTCTTTCATGTTCCAAGGAAGGATTACCTGATACTTTAAGTGATGATTCACTTTTGGAATTTTCTTTTTGCTTAATCTTTTTCCATCTCTCTTTTCTCCTTTCCATTTTTGTCTTTAGAAGAAAACAAGACTTCAGGGTGGTGGTAATTATTGTCAATTTTTTGTTCTTGCAATTCTTGATCTTTTCATAATTGACGAAGTTTTCATAGAAATGGTCCTGAGACAAGTTGTTGTTAGTTTTTGTTTAATGTTTGAGGTATTATTGTACTGGGAAGAAACACTCCTTTTTTGGTAATTAAATAAAAATATTGGGTTATAAACTCATTGGGTGTGGCAATATTTGTAATAGATAATTGTTCTTACATTTCTGTGGATCTGAATTATGTATGAGTGATGGCAAGCAACAATTTTATCTATGATACTTCGGTTCCAGCACAGTTTATCTGTTGAATTTTTAAGAATATATGAGAGTTTGTATTTATAGGACAGGGTTTTGTCATCTGTTAGTTTATAAAAGATAGAGAGTATCAGGGAATTCTCTTGACCTCTTGGAAGAGGCATGCACACACACCAGTGGGGGTCTGATGACTATGAGTCAAATATAGACCAGACTGCTGCTAAGAAAGATTACTCTCCCTGAGTAGCAGCTTCAGGTTTGTAGGGTACAGCTTTGGTTTTTATAACCTTTCAGACCCACTTAGAGTACATAGCCAATGAACATCACTCTGAAGCAACTTAAGATAAAGATATAAAGCATTTTAAAGAAGAAGGAGAGGTAAAGAAAGAGGAAAAATTAGACAAATCAGAAAAGGAATTCAGGGATTTATTATCAGAATGAGAAAACATTTCCTGTTCAAGGACAGAAGACAAGAGGAAGAGATCAAATACTTTTACAATTATGAAAGCAGTCTTTTTAGACAAAACTGTAGGTTATCTCATCTAAGGACAGTAAATAGTTGTTACAACAGTGAATAAGACCATCTGCTTTACTATGTGCTCACAGAGGGGTTGAGGATTTTCTTCCTCTAAATCAGATAGGATTAGCCCATTGAAATATTGCAGAATGATTGTGGTTCCTATTTCCCCCCAACAAGAATTTCTGATACAGAATTCTGGCCATTTGATCATGTCTTTCTAACCATTTGATTGGTAGGCAATATATTTTTGATATCTACAGCAACATGTTATCCAGAATGTGTTATACATACTGTGTAACATTTCACAATTATATGTTATACATTTTCTTGCAAAATCTGCATTGATCTGCTATTGTTGTTGCTACTATGCTGTTGTTATTATTGCATTAGACCTATGATTTCATTGATATAGAAAACTTCTGGGAAAGAAATTCTCGCTACCAAAGTAGGTTCCACATGTTTTGTTCTGTAAGGTGGACCAGCAGGCACTGAGAAGTTACTTAACTACGGTTACACTTCCATATAAGAGAAATAAAAATTTAGAACTGAAGGAGACCTTCAGTGCCAACTAATTTAACACTTTCATTTTACAGCTAAGGAACTCAGAAGTTAAGAGACTTGTCCAGCTAGTAAGTATCTAAAACAGAATTTGAAAAAAGGTCTTCCTGACTTTCTATGGTGCTACATTTGTTTCTTTATAATTATCATCTCATTTTTCATGTATTTTCAATGAAGTTCAGATATAATAACCTTATCACAAGTTATTCTAGTATTTTATATTTAATGTGATGTTGACTTATTACGTAGTTGGATAACATAACTACTTTTTGTAACTGAATGAAAGTTTAGGGATTTAAGTTCATTTTCTGTAGACTTCATCAAAAACATTTTTGGAAACAGCAGCAGCAAAATGGCACAGTGGATAGAGCGCCAGCCCTCAAGTCAAGAGTACCTGAGTTCAGATCTGGCCTCAGACACTTAACACATCCTAGCTGGGTGGCCCTGGGCAAGTCACTTAACCCCAATTGCCTCAGCAAAACTTTTTTTAAAAAAAATATTAGTAGTATAGTACTAGTAGTAATAATATTCTCATATTTCCAATCTTGCTGAAGTACTATTTTAACCTTTAGGTCAGAGTTGGGTAGGAAAGTATAATCACCCTTAGAATAGATAGATAGGGGAGGGAATAAGCACTCACAAAGCATAAACTATGTATAGATTCTGCTGTGATCTCTTTTGATCCTCACAACAACTCTGAGTGGTACAGTTGAAGAAACAAGTTTTCTAAGTCATCCTGTCCAACCCCTCCATTTAAAGAAAAAAAAAAGATCAATTGCTGCTTTTTGTTTTTAAATCACAATCATTTCTGGACTACCTCATCTATATAGTGTGCCCTCTTTTGTAACCTAAAAAAAAAACTAAAAAAAAAAACTAGTTAAACAAAATCAACTTACTTAGTGACTATACCTGATTACATATGCAACATTGCACACCCATGATCCCTATTTTCTCTTCAGAAAAAAGGAAAATGAACTTTTTTATTCTTTTTCTAGAGTCAAGATAGATCATTACCATTACTCACTGTGTTGTTGAGTTATTCAATTGTGTCCAACTCTTTTTGACCCTGTATGGAGTTTTCTTGGCAAATATGTTGGAGTGGTTTGCCATTTTCTTCTCCAGGGGATTAGATAAACAGCTCTAAGTGACTTACCCAGTATCACGCAGCTAATAAATGCTCTTGTAAGTCAGCTTGGTGAAGTTCTGAATGTGGAATTCTAAATTTAGAGTCAGAAAGACCTGAGGTCAGATTTTGCTTTTAACATATACTATGTGGGTGGGCATGAATAATGGCAAATCATTTAAAGACTTTGAGCCTCAGTTTCCTAATTTGAAAAAATGGAAGAATAATAAAGGATCTTGGTGTTTTGATTCACTATTATTACAAAGTTCAGATAATAAAATATATGTAAAATACTATATTGCAAAGTATTTTCTAAGTAGAAATCACACAAGAAAGGGAGGTCAGAATATAAGTATACTCTCAGTCTCTCTGAAGAATTCTGGAATTAATTATGAGACATAGGAGATACTGGCACAGGACTACCCGTCATGGTGTGCCTATGTCAAAAAAGGTGCTTGCTCTGTGAGCGATGCAAAATTGCAGCTCAAAAGAAATATGAGATGTGTGAATTTAAAAACATCCCCACTCCAAATGTTCATATGGACTATTTGTGCCTGACCTATGGTAGAGCCTTCAGAACTCATATTGATCTGATGAGCCACAATTGGACACATTATACCTTGACCCCAACATAGGGATATCATTTTGGTCCTCTTCAAGAAGGACAAGAATCAATCAACTTTATAAGTATTAATTATTATTATCATATCCACCTTCATTTCCTTTCTCCCCCCAAAACCCTCCATAGAGGCTGAAAAGATTTCTCATCCCAAGACTTAATACAATATGACATCAAGGCAAGAAACCCTTGATCTTTCTTTTATTCCTCCCTCTATTCTTAGTGAAGGAAATCATAGCCCAAAAAGTAAGAAAAGTCATAGAAAATGGAAGTATTTAAAGCAGGAGTTCTTAATCAGGAGGGTTTTTTGTTTTTTTTTTTGGTTAAAAAAAAGTTTTAATTTATTGCAACTATTTTTTTTAAAATAAGTTTTTCTTGATGTCAGTTTTATTTTTACATTGCCATAATTTTCTCCAGGAAATTCCAGAGAGCTTCCAGAGAGCTAAACCATACATAAATACATATATTTGTTTGTTTGTTTTTGCAAGACAGTTGGGGTCAAGTGACTTGGCCGGATTCACACAGCTAAGAAAAGCTAAACTATTTAACAATTATTTTTAAAGAGAGAGAGAGAGAGAGAGAGAGAGAGAGAGAGAGAGAGAGAGAGAGAAATCAGCATAACTGATCCTTACACCGAAAAAAAATTAAAATATGTGTAATGTACTGCCCTTATGCATCTCTCACTTCTGCAAAGGAGTTGTCTTCTCTTATCTCTTCTTTTGGATCATGCTTGTTGTCTAGATTTCACAACAATCACTTTCAATCATTATATGGTTATATTTTTTTACATTTAAATTATGGTTGTCATTGTATATTATATTGTTTTCTTGGGGCTGCTTACTTCACTGTTATCAGTTCAGGCAGATCTTTCTGTTCTCTGTATTCATCATCTTCTTCATTTTGATAACTATTTCAATATCATTGGTTTCCTTTGCATTCCTGAAATATTTCATTTTGTGTTTTTAAAATATTATTCTATGAAGGAGTTCATATATTTCACCAGATTCACAAAAAGACCCATAGCACAAAAAACTTGAGGAACCCTTGATATGAAGTGGGCATAGTTGAAATCTCTACTGCTGGATAAACTAAGACTGAGCTGGGGAGTTCTGGCCTGCAGTGGGCTAAAATCAGTCTGGTATATATATATATATATATATTATTTAACACCAATATAGTGAGCTCCCAAAATTGGGAGAGGGAAGGGGATTTGGGAAAGGGCACTTAGGTTCCAAATAGGGAACTTAATAGGGAAAAAAAGCAGTTCAAAGCTCCTTTGCCAGTCATTAGGATGGCCTATAAATGGTTGCTATCCTTCTTGACTGGGCCTAATAGGAAGACTCAATTTCAAAATATATATGTTTACTCTGGGAGATAGCCATAAAATGATGGGAACTGAAGTCTATGCCACATGAAAATGGGTTGAAGAATCATGGCCTATTTAACCTAAACAATAGAAGATATAAGGAATCCATAATAATTGCATTTAAGTACTTGGAAAAAATATCTTGTGTAAAAGTATTTTGGGGAGGTTTGGTGTTGTTTTGTCCCAGAAGATAGACCTAGAAGCAGTAGACATAAATTACAGAGAGAAGGATTTAAACTTACTATAAGAACATATTTTCTATCGATTAAAGCCATCCAAAAGTAAAATGGGCTGCTTTGGGAGATAGCATCTTTTCTGTCTTTAGGAGGACACTAGATGACATTTTGTAAAACAAATTCTATTTTGGAGACAGATTGGATTACAATGAGCTTCTGAAGTTTCTCCCAACTCTTAAGATTCAATGAAGAGAATTCTCCAGAACCTGCTGAGCTTCCAATAATGCCTTCAGAGTCTCCTCCCTTTGTAAGTTTGGTAAGCATGGATTGTGTATACAATACAAGAATGGATGAATAAATATCCTGGTTGGACTGAATCTGTGTTCATATATATACTAGGCTGAGGAAACTTCTAAACAAAGAGACTCTTATGAGCTAATCAAATTTCAAAACTCATTATTGTGCTCCTAATTTTGTCCTATTTGACTAGCTCAGCCAATATTTTATGAATGATACTATCAGTTGTCAATAAGAACTTCTGACTAGAATGAAGTGAAATAATTACGCCATTTTCCAGAGCTGTAATTAGGAAGGATTATTCTTCCAATGTGTGTGTCCTAGGTGGGGATGGAGGATAAGGGATCTTATTCTCTCTCATCCCCTTTTAGTTGAGTATCCAACTCCACGATGCAAAGTTCTCTGGGTTTGAATGAAAGAAAGTGGCTCTGAGAGATAATAAGAGCGTGGTTGTTGGCAGTAGAGTTAGGAGAACACAAATAGAGTACAGCAGTCCACCTTACCCCACAATAAAGACAACAAGAGTACCATCTTTCTTGATTTCAGGCTCAGGCTAGATTTGCTAAGACTTAATCCTTTCCATCCATTTTCATTAGTCCCAGGTGCCAAGATTCCTAGTTGTAATTCTACTTTTATCTACAATAGACATTGTTAACATAGGTATATGTTAACTTAGAAAATCAGATATTAACATTAGAAATGTCTTATTGTATTTTTATTCTGTTAAATATTTCCCAATTATCTTTTAATCTGGTTCAAACTTCACTTGCCAGTGTTGTGGGCCACATGCTTGCAGATGACTGTGTATTTGACACCTCTGATATACTTAATGTTCTTGACTGGTTGAAAAAAGGTAAGAGAAGTTCTATGATAATATTTGACTGGAAGGTGATTTTACTGCTGTGCTTGTGTTGTGACCTGGCTTTTGTTTTTGAGCTTTATATGAAGTTTTCTCAAAACAAGATTCAATGATAATGTGAAATTCTCTTCACTGGAGAGGTGAACTATATGTAAACTTCAAAGAAATCCCAAGGATGTGAAAATTCCATCATCTTTATTTATGAGGTTTTTGTTGCTTTTTTCATTTCATTTCCCTTTGCCTGGCAGATTTATTTCGGACAAGTCAAATGACTGCCTCATTTGTCAGTTGAGAATGATAATAACCAGAGATCAAGTGAGATAATGTAAATAATTGGCTTTGGAAGGCTAGTGTAAGAGGGAGGATTTGGATTCCTCACAGTTCCATTGATGTAGTAGAAGATGATGATGTGTTAATGTATTAACAAAGTATTTAACACCCAGTGATCCCTTCTCTAAGTATGAATATCCTTAAAAGATAGTTCAAGAATAATTTTGAAGGGATTTTTAATAAAAGCCTGCAGTAGAAAAATAATCTGGCTCCTGAGAGGAGATTGCTCTTGGGAAGGAAGAGGGGATTTCCCTCTCCCCTCCTCTATCCCCTGAGTAGCCATGATTTCCAGAAATAGAGTTACTTCCTGAGAAAATCAGGATAAAGATTTATCCAGCTGTTGCAGAGTAAGTTCTAGAAAATTAGAAGAACATTTGAGGGGGGAAGAGACACAAACTACAATGGACATAGAGAGGTAATCACTGCTCATAGTTGGAAGAATTCAACCAAGCCTATCAATGGTATACACCCCAAAAAGACACTGTTGTTGTCCTTTGTACTTGAAGAGAACAAAATGACGTTACTATGTTAGAATCAAGTTAGAATCAATGTGTCCGAATGTGGCTGATGAGACCAATAAAAGCTCAGAATGCTCTGCCGAGGTTGGATACAAATAGTCCAATCAACATTTGGAGTGACTTCTCTAACTTTATACATCTCATATTTCTTTTGGGCTAATTCAATTCTGCTTTGCTCATAGAGAACATGCCTCTTTAATGAGGTCATGCCCATGTTGGGCAGTCCTGTGCCAATATCTTCCATGTCATAAAATCAATTCTAAAGTTCTTAAGACAGACCTTGAGAGTGTCCTTGTATCACATACCCCAAAAAGACACTGAGGAAATAGAGCAATGCATCAGTTGAAACTACATGTGCAGCAGTCATCGTAAAATCATTGTAGACTAACCACCAGTGAAGGTAAGATCACCAAAGCAATGTGCCCAGTAGACATGACAACACAGCAGGGGAAATATCTACCTAGAACAATGTAATGACATTACTAGAAGATAATCAGGGAACTGTACCATAGTTGGGAGTTGCCCCTCTAATTATATTGCCCAAATTTGCACTTCTTGTGAGTGATCCATATGTATGCTCATTCTTCACTGATACTATGTATATTTATGGGATGGTAGTTTAAGGGAGGGGATAATCTTATAGAATATTTCATTGTAAGAAATGAGGAAATAGATTATTTCAAAAAGATATGCAGAAATTTTATAAACAAATGAAAAATGAAATGAGCAAAACTAGAACAATTTATACAACATTGTAAAAACAGACAAAAATGTAAGAGAATGGTAGAATGAAATAAACAATTTTTGAGCCTATGTTCTCTTTTTTTTAAGTTTATTTTTAATACACTTTGTTTTATGAATTATGTTGGGAGAGAAAATCAGAGCAAAAGGGAAAAACCATGGCAGAGATAAGGAAAAAAATAGAAAAAAGAAGTGAACATAGCTTGTGTTGATTTACATTAAATCTCCTTAATTCTTTTTCTGGATCCAGGTGGAATTTCCTGTCCAAAGTCTATTAGGTTTGCTTTGGATCATTGAACCACTGAGAAATTCTTGCTGTTATTGTGTACATTGTATTCTTGGTTCTGCTTGTTTCTGAGCATTTTTTCTGAGTTCTCTCAACAACTTAAAAAGTATGTCAAACCAAATTCTGATTGGGATAACCAACAAAAAGTAATAGTGAGTTGTTTTTCAAGCCCAAGGTGGCTTAGGAAGTATGATCTGTAGACACTAGGATAGAGGCTGTCTAGGACCTCAGAGCAGTGAACATGGCATAGGCTGTGGGTCTTAAAGGCAGCGTGGTGGCAGTGGCCCCCAGCAAACAGGGATGACAAGGGGTTGGAATAATTGATCAGAAAAAGATTCAAGAAGGACCCCTTTGCTAGGGATCCTGAGCACAGGAATGGTCACCATTTGACAGCTCTGTTCCCCATTACCTAGTTCCAAATTGTAGTTTCAGGGAAGAGAAGAATGTCTAGGATCATAAGGAAATAGGGGTTCTACCCAGATAAATATTAGAGAATAGACTCAGAAGGCAGTGATCAGAACTCTCCCAATCATACCATCTTAGAAACATCAAAAACCTATAGGTCCTGAGACCTAGCTATGAAAGCAGTAGGATATAAAAGATTAAAGCTCAAACTCATTCATCCCACAAAAGTTAGCAGAGCCCAATTCTAATATAAAGTCCAAAGTCAATAAAGAGACTAGAAAATGAGTAAACAACAACAACAAAATGACCATAAAAACTGCAATAGTGACAAAGAAGCTCAAGATACAAACTCAGAGATACTACTACACACCTTTCAGATTGGCTAAGATAACAGGAAAAGATAATGCTGAATGTTGGAGGAGATGTGGGAAAACTGGGACACTGATACATTATTGGTGGAATTATGAATACATCCAGCCATTCTGGAGAGCAATTTGGAACTATGCTCAAAAAGTTATCAAACTGTGCATACCTTTTGATCCAGCAGTGTTACTACTGGGCTTATATCCCAAAGAAATCTTAAAGAAGGAAAGGGGACCTGTATGTGCCAAAATGTTTGTGGCAGACCTCTTTGTAGTGGCTAGAAACTGTAAACTGAGTGGATGCCCATCAATTGGAGAATGGCTGAATAAACTGTGGTATATGAATGTTATGGAATATGATTTTTCTGTAAGAAATGACCAGCAGGATGATTTCAGAAAAGCCTGGAGAGACTTACATGAACTGATGCTGAGTGAAATGAGCAAGAGCAAGAGATCATTATATACTTCAACAACAATATTATATGATGATCTGACGGACATGACTCTTTTCACCAAATCAGTCAATAATGAAGAGAACCTGCTACACCCAGCGAAAGAACTCTGGAAAATGAGTATGAACCACTACATAGAATTCCCAATTCCTCTATTTTTGTCTACCTGCATTTTTGATTTCCTTCACAGGCTAATTGTACACTATTTCAAAGTCCAATTCTTTTTGTACAGCAAAATAACTGTATGGGCATGTATACATATATTGTATTTAACATATACTTTGACATATTTAACATGTATTGGTTTACCTGTCATTTTGGGGACGGGGTGGAAGGAAGGAGGGGAAAAGTTGGAACAGAAGGTTTTGCAAGGATCATAGCTGAAAAATTACCCATGCATATATCTTGTAAATAAAGAGCTATAATAACAATGATGATGATGATACAAACTCAGAAGAAAATAACTAGAAAATAAGTACAAAGCCTCAAATAAAAGATATGGATTAAACACAAGTCAACAAGAATTCCAACAAGATAAAGACAGATCTTTTTTAAATAGTAAAAAAATAAAAATAAAAAAGATATCTTTTTAAAATAAATCAAATAAATACAGTAGAAAGTGGGAGTAAGAAAAGAGAGCAATGCAAAAAAAAATTATGAAGAGAATTAACAGCTTGTTAAGAGTAACCAAAAAATACCAAAGAAAATAACTCCTTAAAAAATCAGAATTGACCAAATAGTAAAAAAGTAGAAAATTTCACTAAGGAAAATAACTCCTTAAAAATTGACTTATGAGACATGAACAAACCATTTAAAAAGTCAAAAGAATGAAAAAAAAGAAAAGGTGAAATGTTTTTTTTAATTTTAATTTTATTTTAGCTTTTTATTTACAAAACATATGCATGGGTAATCTTTCAACACCTTCTTGCAAAACCTTCTGTTCCAAATTTTCCCCTCCTTCCCTCCACCCTCTCCCCTAGATGGCAGATAGTCCAATATATGTTAAATATGTTAAAATATATGTTAAATCCAATATATACATATTTATACAGATATCCTGCTGCACAAGAAAAATTATATCCAGAAAGAATAAAACTTGAGAAAGAAAACAAAAATGCAAGCAAACAATGACAGAAAGAGTAAAAATGCTATGTTGTGGTCCATACTCAATTCCCATAGTCCTCTTTCTGGGTATAGATGGCTCTCTTCATTACTGAGCAATTGGAACTGGTTTGAATCATCTCATTGTTGAAGAGAGCCACGTCCATCAAAATTAGTCATTGTATAGTCTTGTTGTTGCCATGTATAATGATCTGGTTCTGTTCATTTCACTTAGCATCAATTCATGTAAGTCTCTCCAGGTCTCTCTGCAATCATCCTGTTGGATATAACTTACAGAACAATAATATTCCATAACATCCATATACCATAATTAATTCAGTCATTCTCCAATTGATGGGCATCCATTCAGTTTCCAGTTTCTAGTCACTACAAAGAGGGCTGCCACAAACATTTTTGCACATGTGGGTCTGTTTCCTTCCTTTAAGATCTCTTTGGGATATAAGTCCAGTAGAAACACAGTTGGATCAAAGGGTATTCACAGTCTGATAACTTTTTGAGCATAGTTCCAAATTGTTCTCCAGAATGGTTGGATCTGTTCACAGTTCCACCAGCAATGTATCAGTGTCCCAGTTTTCCCACATCCCCTCCAACATTCATCATTATCTTTTCCTGTCATCTTAACCAATCTGAGAAGTGTGTAGTGGTATCTCAGAGTTGTCTTAACTTTCATTTCTCTGATCAATAGTGATTTGGAGCACCGAAAAGATGAATTATCTCATTGAAAAAACAACTGGTCTAGAAAATAAATTGAAGAGAGCCACATCATATTTCAAGAACTCATAAAGGAAAGCTGCCCAGATATCTTAGAACTAGAAGGCAAAGTAGAAATTCAAAGAATCTACCAATCATCTATAGAAAGAGATCCCCAAATGAAAACTTCCAGGAATGCTAAAGCAAAATTCTAGAACTTTAGACTCGAGGAAAAATGCTAAGAGCAGTCAGAAAGAAATAATTCAAATACTTTGGAAACGTAGTCAAAATCACACATGATTGAGAAGCTACTATGATAAAGGAGTAGAGGGTTTGGAATATAATATTCTGAAAAGCAAAGAAACTAGGATTACAGCCAAGAATAGAGTACCTAGCATAACCCAATATAATCCTGCAGAGGGAAAAATGAATATTTAATGAAATAGAAGACTTTCAAGTATTCTTGATGAAAAGATAGATCAGCAATGAATAGAAAATTTGACATTTAAACATAAGACTCAAGAGAGGCATAAAAAGGCAAGCATGAAAAAGTAGTTATAAGAGATCTAATAAGATTAAACTGTATTTCTATATGGAAAGATCATTCATGTTACCTCTAAGAACTTTGGGACAGGTAGGAATTGATCTAGAGGACATGGCTGTATGTTTATTATGTCAAGATAATCACTAAAACAAAACAGAAGGATGAAAAAGAGGGGTACATTGAAAGAAGTTTGAGAGGAAAGGGAAATGGGGGAAATTGTCACATATTTTAAAAGCAAGGAATAGTTTTTTAAAAGGGTGAGGAGAATGAGAAGTGAGTAATATTTGAAATGCTTATCTGAACTGATTCAAAGAGGAAATTGTGTGTGTGTGTGTGTGTGTGTGTGTGTGTGTGTGTGTGTAAATTCATCATACCCAAAGGAGAGAGAGTATGAGAAATGGCAGTGGAGAGAGCAGGAGGCATATGAGAAAAGGTAAATTAAAGAAGGGAGTGGTCAAAACCAAAAGAGACTTTTGAATAGGGGGAAAAGTAAAAAAAAAAAAAATAGGATGAATGATAGAAAATAAGATGGAGAAAAACACATGGCAATTATAACTGAATGGATTGAATTCATCCACAATGGATGAAAATGAAGAGAATCCTACAAGATGTTGTTTTTGTTTTTGTTTTTAACAAAAGATACAGTTGAAAACAGATACACAGAGTTAAAATAAGGGGCTGGAAAAGAATTTGTTATGCTTCTGATGCAGTTAAAAAAAAAAAAAGGCAGAGGTATTGGAGCAGCTAGGTAGTGCAGTGGATAGAGAACTAGCCCTGAAGTCAGGAGGACCTGTGTTCAAATCTGGTCTCAGACATTTAATACATCCTATCTGTGTGACTCTGGGTATGTATGTCACTTAATCCCAATTACCTCTGGAAAAAAAAAAGGCAGAGGTAACAATCATGATCTCAGACAAAACAAAAACAAGAAGACTTAATTAAAATTAATTAGGGAAACATTTTGATAAAAGGTATCATAGAAAATGAATTAATATTAATACTAAACATATGTGCACCAAAAAGCATAGCATCCAGATTCTTAAAGGAAAAATTAAAGGAATTATAGGAGGAAATAGATAGTAAAACTATACTGGTGAGAGAACCTCAATTTACCCTCCTCAAATCTAATTAAATATAACCATCATACAAACCAGAAAAAAAAAGTTAAGAAAGTAAACAGAATTTTAGAAAAGTTGGATATAATAAACCTCTGAAGAATATTGACTAGGAATAGAACTAAATAATATATACATATACTTACATACACAAAAACTGACCATGTATTAGAGCATAATAGCTTCACAGATAAATGCAGAAAAGAAAAAATATTAAATGTATCCTTTTCAAAACATAATGCAATAAAAATACATTCAATACAGAATTTTTGAAGCATGTATTAAAAAATAATTGAAAACTAAATTGGTTGTTTCAAAGAGAACCAAAATGACATCACCATAAGTTTTAGTGTGTCTAACTATGGTTGATCAGACCAATACAAGCTCAGAATACTCTACTGTACATAGATTAGGCACAAATTGTCCATATGAACATTTAGGATGATTCTCTAAATTTGAGCGTCTCGTGTTTCTTTTGAGCTTATTCAATTCTGTTTTCCTTATAGAGCACAACACCTTCTCTAAAGAGAGCATGCCATGCTGGGCAGTCTTATCCTAGAATCTCCCAAGTCACACAATCAATTCCAAAATTTTTAAGAGAGATATTGAAAATAACCTTATATCTCTTTTTCTGATCATTATGTGAGTGTTTACCCTGTGTGAGTTTTCCATAAAATAGTCTTTTTAGCAAGCATATGTTTGGAAAACAAATAATGTGGCCAACC
Source organism: Sarcophilus harrisii (assembly GCF_902635505.1). Taxonomy (NCBI): domain Eukaryota; kingdom Metazoa; phylum Chordata; class Mammalia; order Dasyuromorphia; family Dasyuridae; genus Sarcophilus; species Sarcophilus harrisii. The sequence goes on along the minus strand of NC_045427.1, from coordinate 517,285,227 downwards.
GATTCAAGTTGCACTCTGTAGTAGTGTTTGAATGCTTAGCTTATTAATTCAAGAAGGGACCTCAGTGTTTGGTATCTTATCCTTCCAGGTGATCTTCAGAATCTTCCTGAAATAATTCAAATGGAAACAATTCAGTTTCCTGGCATGGCACTAGTATACTGTCCAAGTTTCTTAGGCATGTAACAATGAAGTCAGCACAACAGTTCTGTAGACCTTCAATTTGTCAGTCAGTCTAATACTGTCTCTCACACTTTCCTTTGGCGTTTCCCAAACACTGAGCTACCTCTTGCAATATGTATGTCAACTTCATTATTAACTTAATATCCTGGAAAATATTCTGCCAAAATAATAGACATATCCACAGCATAAATATATCTCCACACCAGCCTGGAGTCAGGAGGACCTGAGTTCATACCTGGCTTCAGACACTTAACACTTTCTAGCTGTACAAGTCACTTAACCGCAATTGCCTCACAAAACAAAACAAAACAAAAACAAAAAGCAAACTTCTCCATCTGTTGGAAATAATGATTCCACATATGGATGATGTGCTGGCTGATGGAGCACCTGTGTTTTGTTGTTGTTTTGGTTAGTTGTTAGGCCAAAATTAGCACCACGACAAGAGAATCATCTGAACTTCAGAAGCTGCATTGAGTGCACAATCATCTGCAAACAAAAAAATCATGTACCAACACCTCCTTCACTCTAATCTTGGCTTGTGGCCTATTCAAGTTGAAGAATTTACCAGCAGTGAAATAGTCATTGAAAGTGTTTAACATCAGGGCTGAAAATCTCATTCTATGATAATAGATGGAAATATGTTTAGAAAAATTGCATGTTTAACCTATATTGGATTGTTTGTTCTCTAGGAGTAAGGTGGGTTAGGGAGGGAAGGAGAAAAATTTGGAACACAAGGTTTTGCAAGGGTGAATGTTGGAAACTATCTTTGTATATATTTTTAAAAATAAAAATAAAAACTCATGCTAAAAAACATGGGAACAAGACCATAGCCTTGTTTCACTCCATAGGTAACTGGGAAAGTGCAAGAGCACTGTCTATTATCCAGATTCCAGTAAAGCACACCATGATAAAATTGACATATAGTAATTTTGAACTTCTCGAGGCAACCAAATTTTAAAATTATTTTCTATAAGCCCTCACAACTTGGTCAGACCTACAAATGTTGTACAAATAGACTTCTGTTCTGCTCCTGCATTTCTCCTGGAGTTTTCAAGCAGCAAATACCATATCAACTGTTCCTTAACCTTTTCTGAAGCTACATTGGCTCTCATATGGATGACAATCTTCTAAATGAAGGATCAGCCTGTTAAGGATGAATCTGAGGGGCAGCTAGATGGTGTAGTGTATAGAGCACCAGCCCTGAAGTCAGAGGACCCGAGTTCAAATCGGGCCTCAGACACAACACTTCTTAGCTACGTGACCTTGGACAAGTCACTTAACCCCAATTGCCTCAGCAAAGGAAAAAAAAAAGATGAGTCTGGCAAGAATCTTCTCAGCAATGACTAAGAGAGAGGTTACCCCCTTACTTTCTCTCCCCCATGTTCATATACCAGGATAATCTATTTCCTTTACCTGTGTAGAGATGAACAACAGAGGCATCCTTGAATTGAGGAATAATCTCCTCTTGCCATATAACCTGGAAAATTTCAGTCAACTTTGTATGAGCAATTGACTCCTCACTTTATAAATCTCTATTATCAGTACCAGATTCTGCCTCATGAAAGGAACCTAATAGTGTTCAAAACCTTTTCTTCAGTTGGAACTTTAGCTAGGGAGAGATTAATTTCAACCTGAGCTAAATAGTGAATGGCTTCAGCATTGATATGATAGTCTGAGAACAGTATGGAAGTGATCAGTGCATCTCTCTAGAATCATATCCTTATCACCAACCAATGTGGCTCCATCAGCACTGAGTAGTTGAGTTTCATTGTAGTTCTTGGGCACATAAATAGCCTTCAGTGCATCATAAAAGTGCTTTGTATTGTTACTATCGGCATAAAACTGAATTTCATCTGCCTTCTTACTGGCCAAGAATTCTGCATCTCTACATCACCTACAAGTTTCACTTGTAACTTACTTTTGATGGAATTAAATGCTAACTTCTTAAAGCTGGATGAACTATACTGCTGGTAAATCCTGTGGTGTTCACTTTTCAATTAGCAGCTTCAGAATTTCTCCATCATTTTTATCAAACCAGATGTTTAGGAGTATTTTGATCCAAATGAGCAAATCTAGTGCTGTACAACAAATCTCTGAAAGGTGCCCACTCCTTTTCTTTTCCATTATTCCAACTGTGTGTTGGCTCAACTTTCTCTCCAAATTGACCACAAATTGTTCCCACATTTTGAGGTAAACACCCCCCTCAGTCACCAATGGCTTTGAGACCCTTCAGTCATCCTCAATTTTGTTTAATCTGTCTGATGAAACAGTTTACTTGAATGTGCTATAGCTTCTTGGAACCACAAATGAAAGTTAGGTAGATCCAATGAACACCAAAAGTGGAAAGCAGGCCAGAAAAGGGCTTAGCAGAACTCAAACCAAATCTAGGTACTAGTCTTCCCTGAATACACCCTATATGCCAATCCTAATCAATCCTAAACAATGAACGGATCAAAGAACAAGTCATTGATATAATCAATAATTTCATTAAAGATAATGCCCAATAATGAGACAGCATATCAAAATTTATGGGATGTGGCCAAAAAAGTATAGGAGAAACTTTATTTTTTTTAATAGCCTTTTATTTACAGGATATATGCATGGGTAACTTTACAGCATTAACAATTGCCAAACCTCTTGTTCCAATTTTTCACCTCTTACCCCCCCACCCCCTCCCCTAGATGGCAGGATGACCAGTAGATGTTAAATATATTAAAATATAAATTAGATACACAATAAGTATACATGACCAAAACGTTATTTTGCTGTACAAAAAGAATCAGACTCTGAAATATTGTACAATTAGCTTGTGAAGGAAATCAAAAATGCAAGTGGGCATAAATAGAGGGATTGGGAATTCAATGTAATGGTTTTTAGTCATCTCCCAGAGTTCTTTTTCTGGGCATAGCTGGTTCAGTTCATTACTGCTCCATTGGAAATTATTTAGTTGATCTCGTTGCTGAGGATGGCCAGGTCCATCAGAACTGGTCATCATATAGAAATATTGTTGAAGTATATAATGATCTCCTGGTCCTGCTCATTTCACTCAGCATCAGTTCGTGTAAGTCTCTCCAGGCCTTTCTGAAATCATCCTGTTGGTCATTTCTTACACAACAGTAATATTCCTTATTCATATACCATAATTTTTCAAATCCTCAACTGATGGACATCCATTCAGTTTCAGTTTTACCACTACAAAGGGCTGCCACAAACATTCTAATACAGGTCCCTTTCCCTTTTTATAATCTCTTTGGGATATAATCCCAGTAGTAACACTGCTGGATCAAAGGGCATGCACAGTTTGATAACTTTTTGAGCATAGTTCCAAACTACTCTAGGAGAAACTTTATATCTCTGAATATTTACATAAATAAAAGAGAGAAAGAACAGTTCAACAATTTGGGCAAGCAACTTTAAAAAAAAAAAGAAAAACAACAAATTAAAAATCTCCAATTAAACATCAAAATAGAAACCCAGAATATCAGAAGAGCAATTAATAAAATTGAAAAATTTCTTTATTGTGTATTCCAGTTCCTTTTGATGCCCTTTGAGCAAAACCAGGAAAACAAATAACAATAATATTATAAAGATAATCAATTGTGAAAAACTTAGAAACTCTGATCACTGGAACTCCAAAAGACTCATGATATAAAATGCAGTCTACCTCCAGATAGAGAACTGATTAATGATCTGAATTAATTAATCTGAATTGCAAATTGAAGCTTTCTTTTTTCTTCTTTTTTTTATTTTCCTTGCTTTTGGGATGGGTGGGAACATGACTAATGTAGAAATGTTTTGCATGACTTCATATGTATAATAGGTATTATATTTCTTCCTTCTCAATGGGTGGAGGGGGGTCTGGAAGGAGAAAATTTACAACTGAAAAAAAAAAGTTACAAGAACTATGATCAATACTGTAACAAGTCATGATTCCAAAGGACTAATGATAAATTATGCTACCATTATAGTATGTGCATATAGATTACATATTTGTGTATGTGTATACATATACATAAACATATATAGCTATATACATATATACTTACATACACACACATACACACATATATATTCCTACAAGGCCTTGAAAGAATTTGTTTTGCTTGATTATGCATATTTGTTCTGAGAAATTTGTTTTTCTTTTCTTTTTTCTTCTTCATTAGAATTGAGATGGGAGCAAGGGAAAATACTTTCTGTTAACTAAAACAAATAGAGAGGAGAGTTGCTACAGATGTGGAATGCTGCATTATTTTCAGATGAAGTCACTATTATTAGTTTTACTTAATTGTTTTACTTTGTTGATAAGAGATCTCTCACAAAGTGGGACTGATCTGTAAATATTTGTAATGGAAAAATAATACATCAATAAAACTTTTAAAAAGGGAACATCTTAGATGTGCTCTTTTATTAAAAGCCTTTGCTTTGAACTAATAATATGCTCTGACTGACTAGGAAAAAAATTAAACACATTGGTAATCTATTATTTTGAATGGATATAGATCCACTGAGGACTTTGGACTCCTTATAGCTGTTCAAGGGACCTTATTGTGAAAGGAGGTATCCTATTAATATATGTAAAGTCCTACGTAAATATATGAACTTTTAAAATTTTCATACACTATAAATTGATTGTGCAATCCTTTGGCAAGCAGAGAGATATGACAGCCAAGGATAACAATGGTTTGAAGTACAAAGTCTTTTCATAACTTTTTGGGAGGTGGATGAGTGAAAGTCTCACAGTATCATTTCAGAAAATGTCAAAAAGTAGATGAAGAGAAAACAAGCTTGCTAAGAACTTAGCCAGATCATTTATAGATAAAATGAGAAGATTATAGAAAATAAAAATAGAAAATAATTTTGGCCTTTTTTGGGTGACATTTTCATTAATTATGGAAACTACATTGAAATCTATTACTTCAGTACCAAATGCATTATAAGAAATAGAAGAAGATGAAATTAGCATGAGCAGCTGAATCTAACTAGATACATACAGAAGGAATTCACACTAATTTGATCATTTTAAAGGCACTCTTGGATTGGTGCTTAAGCTACTAGCAAGGTAGAAGTAGGGTGAGGGTAGGAAGGGGAAAAAGATTTTGAAATGAATGGGAGAATTTATGGATGATATTAAATGGTATTGCTTATTTAAAAATTTTATTATAAACTTGACAGTTATTAAGAAACATGAATAATTCTATATATAAAGGACAGGGGAAAAGATTACACATGAAACTGTCTATCACATAAATTATTTAAAAAAGTAAACATCAAATTTAACATGGTAGAACCAATACCTTTCCAAGAGCTTCCAAGCTCTTTTCTACTCTTTTCTGTATATTTTTAGATATTTCATTAATGCTCTTTTTAAAAATCATTATCACTATCTCCCATTTCCCCTCACAACATTCCCTACTTCTTTAAATAAAAGCTTTCTTTTGCAGCAAATAAGTATAATCAAACAAAGAAAACCCTGCATTTTATTTGTCAAGTCTGGAAATGTATAATTTGTTCTGAATCTATAGTCCATTTATATTAAGAATTATGAAATGTATTAATCAGAGAAATGCAAATTAAGACAACTCTAAGATACCACTACACACCTGTCAGATTGGCTAAGATGACAGGAAAAAATAATGATGATTGTTGGAGGGGATGTGGGAAAACTGGGACACTGATGCATTGTTGGTGGAGTTGTGAACGAATCCAACCATTTTGGAGAGTAGTTTGGAACTATGCTCAAAAAGTTATCAAACTGTGCATACCCTTTGATCCAGCAGTGTTACTACTGGGCTTATATCCCAAAGAGATTATAAAGAAGGGAAAGGGACCTGTATGTGCACGAATGTTTGTGGCAGCCCTTTTGTAGTGGCTAGAAACTGGAAACTGAATGGATGTCTATCAGTTGGAGAATGGCTGAATAAATTGTGGTATATGAATATTATGGAATATTACTGTTCTGTAAGAAATGACCAACAGGATGATTTCAGAAAGGCCTGGAGAGACTTACACGAACTGATGCTGAGTGAAATGAGCAGGACCAGGAGATCATTATATACTTCAACAACAATACTATATGATGACCAGTTCTGATGGACCTGGCCATCCTCAGCAACGAGATCAACCAAATCATTTCCAATGGAGCAGTAATGAACTGAACCAGCTACGCCAGAGACAGAACTCTAGGAGATGACTAAAACCATTACATTGAATTCCCAATCCCTATATTTATGCCCACCTGCATTTTTGATTTCCTTCACAAGCTAATTGTACAATATTTCAGAGTCTGATTCTTTTTGTACAGCAAAATAACGTTTTGGTCATGTATACTTATTGTGTATCTAATTTATATTTTAATATATTTAACATCTACTGGTCATCCTGCCATCTAGGGAGGGGTGGGGGGTAAGAGGTGAAAAATTGGAACAAGAGGTTTGGCAATTGTTAATGCTGTAAAGTTACCCATGCATATAACCTGTAAATAAAAGGCTATTAAATAAAAAAAAAAAGAATTATGAAATGTTTCATCATTACTTTTCTGGAGTTGTAACTAGTCATTACTCAGATCAAAGTTCTTAAACTGTTCAAAGCTGTTTTTCTTTATATTGGTATATTCATTGTGTAAATTGTTCTTTTCATTCTTTTAACTTCTTTATCAGTTCATACAAGTCTTCCCAGGTTTCTCTGACTGTCCTTTTCCTCATTTCTTATGATGCAATAATATTCCAATGTTCATGCCTTATCATTTATTTATTCATTCCTCAATTGATCCACCTTGTTTTTATTTCTGTAGTTTTTGAATATATGGATTTTTTCCCGTCTATCTTTAATATCTTTGAAATATGAAGGCTAATAGTGGTAGTGGTAAGCCAAATTGTATGCAAAGTTTAGTAACTTCCTGGGCATAATTCTGAATGCTTTCCAGAATAACTGGACCATTTCACAATGCATTAGTATGCATTCCCACAACTTCTCCATTGTGTCATTTTTATTTCTCATCATCTTTGATCACTTCCATATATATCTCAGATTAAAACATTATCAGTAATTTACTGAAAAGATATCCCCCCACAGATTGTTTTCCATTAACTTCATTGATTTCATTTGTACAAAATAGTTTCAATTTTATGTAATCAAAAATGTCCATTTTATCTCCTGCAATTTTTTTTAACCCTTGGTAAATCAAAAACACTTCCCTATACATAGTTGTGAAAGGTATCTCATTTCCTAATTCTCCAATTTGTTTATAATATCACTTTTTATATCTACATTGTATATCCACTTGAAATTTATTGTGGTATATGGTATGAATTATTAGTCAATATACATTTATTAAACATTTACTATGTAACAGGCATTGGCTTAGCAATGGGGATACAAAGAATAGTCTAAACATAATTATTCCTATACTATTTTCTAATTTCCCCAGTAGGTTTGTTTATGTATTTGGGGGAGAGGTTGTTTTGATTTGTTTTTTTTTAATAGTGCATCCTTATCCCAGTAGTTGGTTTCATTGGGTTTATCATTATGTTCAGCCTCTATTGACTCTTTTAAACTTAATCTGCTTCATTGTCTGACTTTTCCATTTTTTTAACCATTCACAAATAACTTTTGATAATTATTTCTTTATAATATAGTTTGAGATCTGGTACTTCTAAGCTGTCTTCCTTTCCATTTCTCCCTGCCCCCTCTTTCCATTGAGTTTCTTAATCTTTTTTCTTCCAGATAAATTTTATCTTTATTTTGTTTAGTTCTACAAAGAAATCCTTTGATAGTTTGTTTGGTATGGAATAGAATAAGTAACTGATTTAAATATTGTTGTCACTTATATTACATTGGCATGGCCCAACACTGACATGATGATGTAATCACCAATTATCTGTCTTCCTTTATTTCTGCTGAGAGTTTTTGGTTCTGTAGTCATATAATTCTTTGTTTTTATTTGTCTTGGTAGGTAGACATCCAGACATTTTATACATTTTGTAGTTACTTTTTAATAAAATGTCTTTTTCTTTGTTCTTCTGAATTTTGTTAGTAATATGGAAAGCTATAAAATCCTACTTGGTTTTAATCTCTTTCTAGTCTGGATATACAATAGCTGGATACCTTGTTCAGGGATCCATGGCTTCTTGCTCAGCTTCCTGATTGTTCAAATAAGGTTCAGGGCCCACTCCTGTCTTCTTCTCTTTGCATATTCTGCAAATTGGAGTTGACTTTAGTCATTGTTGTAATCCTGATAAACTCCAATTGGAGATTCTTAATTTTCATTGTGGTAGATCTCCTATAAGACGCTCAATGGTTTTGCTGCTTAGATATTATGCTGGTTCTTTCTCTCGTTGTGTTAAGAGCAGGTTGTGTGGGTACTGTTCTTGGCTTCACTTTTACTGTTCTGATGTGGGCTGCTTGTGCCCAATACTATTCTTATTTCTTATTGTGGCTTTGGGGAAGAATTACTGGTCCCCCCTCAATATATTAAAAGAATGAGAACATTTCCAGGATATTGGGTGAATCCTCTATGAAAGTTTTATGCAGAGACATTGGTGAGAATTGCAGAGAACAAAATATTGATGAGAAGGTCCTACTTTGCATCAATGAACAAAGTATCCACAATGGTGAAATTGCTGATCTACCAAAGGTTAGAATTAGCATGATAATGAAAACATAAGAGATCAAATTTACTCATCCTAAATTGTTCTCTTACTGACTAGCCCACGTCTCTCTGCCTCTTTCCCCAAAGCTTGAGATCCTTGGAATCAAGATGTGAGCTGAATTGGACTTTATTCCAACTAGGCAGAGGTGCTGGGATTTCCTCAGGTAGTGGGGCCTGGAATCCAAGTCAGCAAATGGTAGAAGTTATTCAAACTTGTAAGCAGGATTTCTGGGGCTATGCAGAAAGTAACAGCTATTTGGTCATGCCATGTCAAATAAAAAGGAGAAAGGGATCAATGCAAGAAGTAGCAGATGAGATCCTGGGACAGAATGAAGAAGGCAGACTAAGCGTTTCACACAAGTGGATAAACTAAGAACAAGAAGATAGAAATGAGATATTCAGATTGATCAGAAGAAAAATTAAGTACCAAGGTAAAGAGCAAGTAATTGGAGTATGACCTTCATTCTGGATTTTGCTCAGGATTGGGGCTACAAATGATTGGAAGTTTTATTTATTTCTTTTTTCCCCCTGAGGCAATTGGGGTTAAGTAATTTGCCTAGGGTCACACAGCTAGTGTCTGAATCCAGATTTGAACTAAAGTTCTCCTGCCTTCAAGGTTGGTGCTCTATCTACTGCAACATCTAGCAACCCTGAGGCTATGGGTTGGAGATGGAGGCCTCCCAAGATGGCAACTGATGTTTTACTACCTGGAGAGCCAGAAAATGCTGTGAAGAGAAGGTTCCTGCTCAGGGAAGGAACAGGAGCACCAGCTGAATTGTATACAACTTGGACTTAGTTACCTGAGATATATTAAGCCAAATAGCCAAAAGCAGAAGATAGGACCTGAATTAAAAACCCTGAGTCATTATATGAGTCAATATGAACTGAGGTGAGTTTGTAGTCCAATTAGGAAATAATGAGAAGAAAAATGATAAGAGCAGTAAATGTAGGAAAAAAAAAAAAAGACAATGACGATGATGACAATGATAATGATAATTATACTAACTCCTCAAAACCTGATCCATTGTCCATGTCATAGTTGGGGTGGGGGTGGGGCAGAGAAAAAGGCAATGGCAAAGTAAGAGAATTCGCTCCACAGTGTTGTACAGCCTTGATATTGTGTGGATGATGTGTCAAGAACCCTGAAACAGAAACCAGAATGGGTTCTAGCAATACCAGCCCAGGAAAATGTGATGTAAGTGATGCTATGAATCTAAGGGACAGTCAGGGTGACATAGGGGTTCTAAGACAGTTCTATTAAGAAACATTTTAATTATCATCCTGACCCTAAGGATAGCAGAACAAGCAACATTACTTTATGTTCTGATACCATTAGAACACATCAGAAATACAAATATCCTGTCTGCTGTTAATGCTTTAGTGTAGCTAGCATTGACCATCCACTCCATACAAACCACAAATGTTCCTAGAACGGACTGAAGATATGGAAATGTTCATTATATGTCAGCACTACACCAAAGTAAGTTGATTCAAGGGTAAGGGATTGAGGGAGATGAACAATAAATCAATCACTGCACCTCACTTTAAGTAATTAACAAAATATTCTACCTCTGATACCTTTATCAGATAAGCATACTTTTATCTAAAGCAACCAATCTAAAGTGTCCAAATAATATATCACCACATGAGTCCTGTGAGTTTTTATACAAAATGGCAAACTAGTTCAGAACCAAGTATTAAGTATTTGTCAGCTGAGAGAAAATAATTCTTGTTTCACTCACTACCAGGGAAGAAAATTCTATTTTGTCTTTGCTTTTCATATGAAAGCTCAATTCTGGTTCAGTGGTCAATTAAAAGGTTTTTCATCACCTCTTTATAAGCCTAAAGGTAATACTTATAATATACTTGTGTGTACTTGCTCTGAATTGGGAGGATGCTTGAATACATCACTCAAACCCAAATCCTTGTGGGGTTGATATTGGCAGAGATAATACCCATGGTCTAAGGATTGTCCCCTCATTAGATAGTCTTCTTTTTCCACTGGAAATAGATCTAATTAATTATAACCAAGGATTTTATAATGTTTTTTGTCAATGACATCCTCAGTGCAAAGTTATATAACCAATGCATTACAAAATAGTAGTACAAGTCAAGCATAATAAATAATTTAATTCCTAAACTTATATTAGATAAACAAAACTTAGAAAGATTAACACTTCTTCATCAAAAAGATTTTCTAGTAGCTGTTTTCAGAGTATAGGATAAATAGATTTTAAAACTTACATAAGTATTTTTGGAACAAACACACCTCATTTCACAAAGCAATAGTGAACACTGGCAATAGATATTCTTTGCTAGATTGGTTGAATGTAACTGAAAGCATTTGATCTCCAGATAGAATCTGTGAAACAGATAAAATCCAAAAGTAGTAATAAAAGTTCCTCCAAAGGCCATATCCACATGAATATAATCAACAACATGGCCATAAAGAATAAAAGAGATGATTGAATCTTGCAGAATGGTTTATAGAAATAGAGGTTGTGATATGATCAGGGTTTCCCTTTTCCATACATCAAAGATTTGTTTTCCATAAAAGGCAACAAAACTGTTCCTGAGTCTTGATTGGTCCCTGCCTCTTTTGTAAGTTTCCTGTTCATTTTAGGGTCCAAAAAAGTCCTAAGGAGTTAGGGTCCCTCCTATTTGATGAATTTCTAAAGATCACAAAAAGTTACCATACCCTTTTCTATTATCAGATACATTTGAAGAAGCTAATGGATACTCTATCCTTATCATATATTATTTATTATTTAAATATTATTTATCACATACTATTTACTATTAAAACACCTGCTTTAGAGCAAAAAAATCTTTTTTAAACAAATTAACTCAAAGTTGTTCTTCTTTATAGTAGTTTTATTGTAGAAGTTGTTCTTATTCTACTCACTTCAATCTGGATCAGTTCATAAAGATTTTCTTTGAAACTGTCCATTTTGTTTTTTCTTACAGTACAATAATATTCTATTACATTCATATGTCATAAATTGGTCTTTTCCCCTAATAGGTGGACACATTTTAGTTTCAATTATTGACCACTACAAAAAGATTTGCTCTAAATATTTTTTTGTAGTTTTTAGGTTTTTTTCTTCTTTCTTTGATCTCTTGACCTCAAAATATCCTTGAGAATTCAGCAAATAATTTTTTTTATTAAAGCTTTTTATTTTCAAAAATATGTATGGATAATTTTTCAACATTGACCATAACAAATTTTCCAAATTTTCCCCTCTTCCCCACCCTCTCCCCTAGATGACAAGCAATCCAAAAATATGTTAAACATGTTAAAATACATGTCAAATCCAATAAATCCAATGTATATATATTTATACAATAATCTTGCTGCACAAGAAAAATCAGATCAAAAAGGGAAAAAATGAGAAAGAAAATAAAACACAAGCAAACAACAACAAAATAAATGAAAATGCTCTGTTGTGATCCACACTCAGTTCCCACAGTCTTCTCTCTGGGTGTAGATGGTTTTCTTCATCATAAGATCATTGGAACTGGCCTCAATCATCTCATAGTTGCAAAGAGTCATGTTCAGAAGAATTGATCATCATATAATCTTGTTGTTGCTGTGTATAATAATCTCCTCGTTCTGTTCATTTCCCTTAGCATCAGTTCATGTAAGTCTCTCTAAAATCATGCTGCTGCTTGTTTCTTATAGAAAAATAATATTCCATAACACTCATATACCATAATTTATTCAGCCATTCTCCAACAGATAGACATCCACTCAGTTTCCAGTTTCTTGCTACTACAAACAGGGCTGTCATAAACATTTTTGCACATATGGATCCCTTTCCCTCCTTTAAGATCTCTTTGGAATATAAGCCCAGTATAAACACTGCTGGATCAAAGGGCATACACAGTTTGATAACTTTTTGAGCATAGTTCCAAATTGCTCTCCAGAATGTCAGCAAATAAATTGTATTACTAGTAACCAGAACCATTACTAAAGAAAAAAAGTGTTACCTACAATTCTTCAGATATATATACATATATATATATATATATATATAATTGATCCATAAAAAGTTTTAGGACTCTCTTTAATAACTGTCATCATGCTGAATATTCATAACCTCCAAACTACATAGATTGTAAAGAGACCTAGCATAAAAATTAAAACCATGTGGGAACAAGATGAGGGACATATTATGAAAATTTTCCTATCTGCTACAAGTTGTTCAAAAGATTCTTTCAGAGATAAAATTTATGTTCCAATACTCTTAATCAATGATAAGAATTGTTTTATCAACCAGTGCAATACTTTGCAGAACATCAAATAAACAAGAAGGATATAGCTGGATAATTACTTAAATTTCTATCTGAACCCCATCCAAAAAATCAGAGATAATAGTAATAATTTTAAAAATAACTTACATAAGTATAGCTCTTTAAAGTATACAAAGTACTTTATAAGTATTATCTCATTTAATCTTCAACAGCAACCTTGTTAGGCAGCTACAACTTATTATTCAAGAATAAAGAAGCTAAATGACTCACTTATGATCATACACAGAAGTAAATTAAAGAGGGAAGTTTTAAATCTGTCTTCCCAACTCTAAGTCCATCACTGATAGTAAACCTCTAAAAATAGAAATCATAATTTGAAACCCTTCAAAAAGGAATTGCAGCAAATAATTTGGGATTTTCCCAGATAAAGTTTGTGGGGTCTGCTAGTAAAGTTCAATCTTGTAGTTCAACATTACAAGAAAATTTCTCTCTTTTTAAAGAAGAGGAAGGTGAGCTGAAATATATAATTAGCTTTACAAATCAGAATTTAGCCCCTTGAATCACATCTAAAATCAATTCAGTATTTTAAGTTGTTCCCATAAAGTCTTCCAAGATGGGTGAACACTCTTGACAGGCAAGTAGGAGGGCTAACCTTGCCATTTTTATTGTCCTTTCTCTGCATTCTTGGCCCTCTGTGATACTCTGTACTCTTTAAGTACCTTCGGCTTTATTTTGCTTTGTGGCTGTGGCTTGGCTCTATGTCTAGAACCTCATTTTAAATTGGTCATGGCCCATTGCTATTGCTTCACATCTCATCCTTCATGTTTCTTCCTGTATTACTTTTCTAAGTTGTGAGATGGGATAATAAAGTCAAGATAAAATCACATCCAGTCATTTGCAGCTCTGAGAAGCTGGTATGTTGTTGTCAAAAGCTGGCTTGAAGCCATGCAGAGTAGGAAATGTTCTTCTATGTAACCAGCCTTATCGAAAATCCTAACAACTTCTTGCCAAAGAGGCTTTTTTTTTTTTTTTCAAATTTAGGAAAATTAAGATGCATTTCCCTCAGGCAGTCCTGAATGCCTCTAAAGGTAAAATCCTTACAAGGCTTATTGAGCTCATAAATATGTTCTTCTTTATAGGATGAAGTCGGCAATACTAACATTCTCTTGTGAAATACCTGCATTTTAATTTTGGAGCATAGTTTATGTATCCTTGTCATCAGCACCATCAATTAACATTAATTGAAGGTCCACACTGTGCTAACCATTGAGTACTAGGATAAGATCTAGACCTCTGATTTCTTTGGTATAGGACTAGGGGAGGAATCTCTCTCTACCAGTGGAGGTTGACACTTTCTTTGTAACTTAGAGCTTAGTTTGTCTATAGTGTTGCAAGGCTAAATGAATTTACTCAGGAATTACATAACCAATATGAGTCAGAGATAATCCTTGAATGCATGTCTTCCAGTCATCTCTCTTTCCACTACTCCACATTGCCTCTCATCTAGTACATATTCATGTACTGCCTCTCATTTGGCACATTCTCGTGGAATTAATTACTTGAGACTTTTCACTATGGAAATGGTCTTTTAAAAAAATTATTATACTCCCAATTCATGGAATAAAACAAACATTTCTATAAGATAGTACAATAATAATAATTTTTAAAATGACTGGACATGAAATTACAAATAACTTTCTATTCCCTCCAAATATACAACAGAATTATTGTGCAAATTTCTTTTTCCCTCTTTCTTTCTTCTCTTTTCCCTCCCCAGCTCTAAAGATGACTACCATTAGACATAAACAGGTGTGTATATATGTAAAATTATTTTACTCATGCCTCTATTTATCAATTCTTTCTCTAGATGCAGATAGTATCTTTCATTCTTCTTGAGATTAGGATCGATCTCTGAAACACTGATCAGTAATTTACTCAAGTGTCTCATTAGTACCTATGTATCACTTATGCCCAAATAATCACTTAATTAATTCAGATCCACCTTCCCCTCATCCAATTTCAGTTAGTGACTGTTGGGTCTTTTGTAGACCAAAAAGATGATGGGTGGGATTTCTATATTTTCAACCTTTCACTAGGGGAGGAATGGGGTATTATAAGATATGCTTGCAAATGTATCTTCAGTTCATGTATCTATCAGCCAGCAGATATTTATGGAGCACCTCCTCTGCATCCAGTCTTAAATATATTAGGTGCATATTATTAAAAAGACAAAAATTTACTCCTTGCCCTGCCAGAGTTTAGAATCAATTTGGAAAGGCAATTCGATTCAATTTATTTAATAAACTTTTGTTAAGTATCTATGTACAAGGAATAAGATACATATATATAAAAAGATACTTTTGTGAATCATTACAAGGCTTTTCTCTCCCTTCATGAGTCCGTACTAGAAATACTTAGCTCTTTTCAAAGCTTAGTACAGGGGCCATCACCCATAAGGACTCTTGTTTCCTGATGCCCTTGGTGGTTAGTGCTTCTCTGCTCCCTTACTTTGCATTTACTTTGGGTATTCTTTACATCTGCATATATATTTTATTTCCTGTAGAACTTGGTTGTTTTGGTTTTAAATTTCAACATAACTTTGTAATCCTATGTGTTTTATTTTATTAAATATTTTATTAAATTTTAATGTTAATTTTAATGTCTCTCGAGAGTAGGGACTAGGTTTTGCCTTTGTTTTTTCTTAAGAAGAGTGCTTTGTACATAGTATTTACTTCATAAAAGTAAAATTTATAAATTTATAATTTTCTTATTTTATGAAATTTACTTTATAAAATTGTAAAGTTAATTTATAAAATTAACTAAAGTAGTAGAGTGGATGAATATTAGAAGTGCCAGCTGTGCTGTTCTTAGATCATCTGTGAGACCTTAGGCAAGTCTGTTCTATTTTAGGCCCTCACTTTTATCATCGATCAAATTAGGGGGTTAGATTAGGTAATTTCTGAAGTTCTTTTCAGCTCTTAACATTCTGTTATCCTATTTGGATTAAAACAGCAACAACAAGATAGAAGACAAGACAATATAGTGGCAAAGGTTAGGTGAGTGGTACAATATTGCAACATTGTTAACAAGTAGTTTTGCATCCAAGGCAGACTACAAATTTAAACCATTCTCCCTACCCCTATCATAATGGCATTGTGTGCTTGGGATAGTTAATGTCTATTTTGCATATTTTTCTGTGCCTCTAAGCTTTGCATGCCTGACCCAAGTGTCTTCCTTGCTTCACCTTTGTTATAGCTCTACAACAAAATGCCATAGGAGAAGAGAGAAAAATCATGTTAGGGTGAAGTGGTTTGATGAACGTATATTTGGGGATCTAACCAACTTGGAAATGTATTTTGTCGGACTATACCTATTTGTTACAAGGGTTTTCTTTTTTTCTTTTGGCAGGGTGGAATGGAGGGAGGGAGGTGGAAAAAAGAAAATAAATTCTTGTTAATTTTTTGAAGTACTTTAAAATAAAATAAGAAATAGGGTTTGGGAGAAGGGAATTAAAGGAGCAGAGGAATAGAGATTCAAAATGGGGAGACAAACAGCACAAATAAGCAG
Source organism: Sarcophilus harrisii (assembly GCF_902635505.1). Taxonomy (NCBI): domain Eukaryota; kingdom Metazoa; phylum Chordata; class Mammalia; order Dasyuromorphia; family Dasyuridae; genus Sarcophilus; species Sarcophilus harrisii. Next base: position 517,268,579 of record NC_045427.1, on the reverse strand, counting down.
AGTTATGATTGTGCCAGGTAGGGTTTGAGGACTGTGAGAAGATCCCTCTGACTTAAATGGAGGATTATTATAGGGAAATGGTAAGAAATAAGATGTTTTTCATGACTTGTTTTACTAGTTAACTTTCTATATTAACCAGTGAATCACTATAAGCTCAACATTGTGGTAGAAGGTGCAAATGAGTTTAACACATAATCCTTGCCTTTAAGTAGTTTGGCCTCTCCTTCAGTCTTGTTGGAGAGACAAGACTCAAATATTAAAAGATAATTAACAAAGTAAAGCAGCTTAGCATAATTGTCAGATGAGTGGTAGAGACAATAAGCAGTAACTAGATCAGACAGATGGGTGTTGTTGACCTAGATCAGAAGTAGAAATTGCAGTGAGATTAGATAGTTAGAAAAGACTTGGGCTGATCAGTGAAAAATAGAAAAGGTTTAGCTAGTCTAAAAAAAGCATTTATTAAGCTCTTACTATGTACCAGCTCCTGTGCTGGAGATGGTGGGGGGAGGGTGGGAATGCAAAGAAACAAACCAAAAATCAGTCCCTGCCTTCCTGCATCCCGGGCCACTGCCAATCATCTGGACTTGTGTCTTACCACTGGACTTTGATGATTCTGAAAAGAGAGTGACTGATAGTGTTGCGCAACTGCCTCACTTATATCCAATTTACTAGCAAGTCAAGAGAACACCCCTCATGATGTTATCGGTCCTCTTTGAAAATAAAGGATGACAACAGTGTTACTACTGGGCTTATTATCCCAAAGGAAGGGAAAGGGACCCACATGTGCAAGAATGTTTGTGGCAGCCCTGTTTGTAGTGGCCAGAAACGGGAAAGTGAATGGATGTCCATCCACTGGAGAATGGTTGAGTAAATTGTGATATATGGATGTTATGGAATATTATTGTTCGGTAAGAAATGACCAACAGGATGATTTCAGAAAGGCCTGGAAAGACTTACATGAACTGATGCTGAGTGAAATGAGCAGAACCAGGAGATCATTATATACCTCAACAACAATACTATATGAGGATGTATTCTGATGGAAGTGGATTTCTTCGACAAAGAGAAGATCTAATTCAGTTCCAATTGATCAATGATGGACAGAATCAGCTACACCCGGAGAAGGAACACTGGGAAATGAATGTGGACTACTTGTATTTTTGTTTTTCTTCCCAAGTTATTTTTACCTTCTGAATCCAATTTTTCTTGTGCAACAAGAGAACTGTTCAGTTCTGCACACATATATTGTATCTAGGATATACTATAACATATTTAACATGTATAAGACTGCAGCTATCTAGGGGAGGGGGTGGAGGGAGGGAAGGGAAAAGTCAGAACAGAAGTGAGTGCAAGGGACAATGTTACAAAAATTACCCATGCATGGGCTCTGTCAATAAAAAGTTATAATAAAAAAATAGTAAAAAAGAAAAAAAGAAAATAAAAGATGAACAACAATTCTAATTGGGGAGAAAACATGTAAATATCTAAGGACATCTAAGACATATACAAATAGATAGAAGATAGTTTGAAAGAAGGTAGCATTTGCAGCTAGAAGAGTCAGAAAAGGCTTCCTGCAGAATTTAGGCTTTAAGTGGCGTTCTTAAAGGGAGCTAGGGAAATTAAGAAGCAGAAGTAAAGTGAGGGGGAAGGCACAACATTTCAGGCAAAGTAGGATGAACAGAACATTTTAGGCAAGAGGAATGGAATATAGAAAAATGAGTCAGAAAAAGCATATTCCTAGGAGAGTGAGGATGCTAATCCTGTCTGACTAGTGTATATATGCATATAGAAGTAGTGGAGACACACTATTGAAAAGGTATAAACTATGCCACACTATGGAAAGCCTTGAATGCCAGATTCAGGAGTTTTGAATTTAATCTATAGATAATACTTGATGAGTAATTAAGAAGAAAAATTTTGCTCAATAGTTATAAGAAATACTAAAAATATATTCTTTGTTTCATATTACCAATTAAACGAGAGAGCCAGACAATTAAAGATAGGGAGAGAGAGAAATGCAATAAGTTCTAACATTTGTTAGTGTTTGTTGGAAATAAATGCTCTACTCTCATATTGCTATTTTCCGAGGTAATGTACCTGGTGAGCTTTTAACATTTGTTCAAATTATGGGCTTCCACCCCCACATTCTCTAGACTTTGTTTTCACAAATGGAATCAGTCTTAGAGGGGCATAGTTCCTACAAATCACTCTTAGACTAATGTTTAAGGCTTTACAGAGGTGGGTAAAAAAGACCCAGCTAATGTGCACACAAAGATACTCATACATGTGCCTGTTATACATATATACAATATGTATGACTATAAAGATCTAAATATTAATGTAATATATAATTATCATTGTTAATAATAACAATATCAAAGCTATTAAAAGCTTAAACTGCAAAAAGATTTTTAAAGCATTCTGTTTCTTGGGGGTAGCTAGGTGACATATTGGCTAGATCCTAAGATCCGGAATAAGCCTACTATCATTCTCTTGTTCCTCACTTGTGTCCAACTCCTCGTGACCCTATTTAGGGCTTTCTTGGCAAAAAATATTAGGATAGTTTGAAATTTTCTTCTCTAGCTCATTTTACAGATGAAGAATGAAGGCAAATGGGGTAAATGATTTGCCCATGATCACACAGCTACTAAGTGTCTGAGACTTCCTGACTCCAGGTCCAACACTCTATCTACTTTTGCCACTAGGTACCCTGGAATCAGAAAAACCTATATTCAAAAGTGATCTTAGACTCTCTTAACCTCTGTCTGCATTGGTTTCCTTAAGTGCAAAATGACAATAATAATAATAATTAACTCAGAGTTGTTGTATGGATACAATGAGATAATATTTGTAAATTGCTTATTTATAATACTTACTTCATAATTGCTTGTTTCTTTCCTTCCTTGGTTGTGGAATAGCCTTTATGTTCTCTCATAGTAAGAATGTACTTCTCTCTCTTCACCAACAAAGGATTCATAAGAGATCATAAACAATTAAGACAATGCTTCTCCTATTTTTGGTGAATCCTATTTCCCTCTCCAGGATCAATACTCCAGGCTCAATCACTCTCCAGGAATGAGATCCTCCCAGATGGAAAATGCATTTGAGGCTAATAAAAAGATAACTGCCTCTTCCTCCACTGAGTCTTACCTGATCATAGTTATATAAAGTCATATAGATGTAGAACACTATTCAGATGTGAAGTTCCTGTGAAGAAAATTTTATATTTGAAATTTTTAGAGAGTAATTTCTGACCTTATCCATTCCAGAAAATTATAGAATCCTGATAAAAAACAGTGTAGCAAAATGGACAAACCAATTTTGTTGGTACTACAACACATTTACTTATGATTTGAAATCAGAATCTAGTTTAAATAACCACTACTAACTGTCTTATTCTTCCCATGCCCTTAGCCTTTTATATAAAAGCAAAAAGTAGCATTATTTTTTTATACTTGCTGATTTGAATTGGTTTGATTTCATACAGATCAGTGACATGACTGTGAGTTAGCTCATAGCCTCTGCATCCCAGAAGTGATTTAATGACACTTATTAAGAGACTATTATAGTACTCTGAAAAGATGGTAGACTGGGTCAAAAAATTCTAAGCTCTCCAGAAGTTTCCTACAAACAAAACAAAATTTCACTTGAGAGTGAAAATAAACTAGTGAATAACAAATAAACTTGAGGCAGAAGAGGAGAAGATCAAAGAAAGAAGCCTCTCATGAGGAGGTTTGGCCCACAAAAGTATAAAAGCCGTCAGACTAACACTGATGTAATAAGCCAGGAGCCCTGAGGCTAGTTGAATCCACAGGTAGCCTCAACCCCCAAAACAGAAACTTTCACCTTCCAAAAGGTGTGGGGACTGGAGGTCTGAGTTGGGGAAGACTGAGGAAACCTCTGGTGATAAGGAACACCAGGTTCAACTGTGTTGTTGAAAAAGTGTCCTGGGCAAGAAGAAATCAGCACAGGCTAGTGAATGCAGAAGCAATAGGTTACTTATAGGAGGATGGAGTTCTTGATTTGGGGTTCTAAGCCAGAGAGAAGAACTAAAGAAATACCTAAAGCAGAGGTACCCTTCCCCTACCTCAGGATCAGAGTTGATTATATTAACAATATGCTACAAAATGAATAGGCAAAGGAAGAACTACTAATTACTTTGAGAATAAGGAAGACTGGACTTTGTCTTCAGGATACTGAAATTAAAAAAGCCTTTCCTCCTCCAAAGACAAATGTCAAATGGTTATATATCCAAAAAAATTCATAGAAGAACTCAGAAAACTTTAAAGATCAAAGGAGAGGGATTGATGAAAAAAAAATTTTAAATAAGAAGAATTGAAGAAAAACAAAATTATGAAAAGTCAACCAACTGGAAAAGAGATCCAGAATCTTAAGAAAATAACTCTTTGAAATTAGAATTTGACACGGGGAAGCCAGTGAAGTTATGAGACCAAGAAATAATAAAACAAATCATAAAGAATGAAAAAATAGAAGATAACATGAGACATAAGAAAAACAAGAGATCTGGAGGAGAGATGAAAAGGAGAAAACATAAGAATAACTGGACTACCTGAAAGCTATGACCAAAACAATAATGTAAGAAATAAAGAAAATTGTCTTGAAGCAATAGAACAAGAGGGAAAAGTAGAAATAAAAAAAAATCTACCAATCACCACTTGAAAGATATCTAACAAGGAATATCACTGCTGCATTTTGAAACCCCAAATCAAAGAGAAAATTTTACAGGCAGCAATAACATCAAAAACAATTCAAACAAGGGGGAACTACCATTAGAGTCACACAAGACCTATATCAGCAGCTATGATAAAAGACAGCAAGTCCTGGAATATTCTATATCGAAAATCAGAAGAACTAGGGTTGCAGACAAAAATATAATAGTGAATTTTTTAAAAAAAGAACATTCAATGAACTATCAGATTTTCAAGATCTTGTTGCAAACTCAATAGAAAATTTGACCTATAAAAGCCAATATCAAAAACTTAATTTCAAGGGACACAATAAGGACAAACCGTTTATGTTTTATATGTAGAAATGTAAATCACATATTTAAGATTGTTATTAGTAATTGGGTAATCCAAAAGAAATATTGGATAGAGCTGAGTATGATGTGATTCTCAAAAGGTACAAGCATAAGAACCAACACAAAGGAATTAGATGGGGGAGGAGAGCTAATATTTCTAAAATACTACTCACATCAGGAATGGGTTAAAGAAGGAACAATACATACATACACACATACATATATACATAGAAGGGTATAGCACCCTCTAAAACTTACAAAGAGGTGAAGGAATAGAATAAATTGGGGTATGGAAGAGTATGTAGATTGATGAGAAAGAGATAAAGAGGGAAGGAAAAGAGTTGTAGGAGGGATCCTTAGGCAGGGATAGGGGGAGCAAATTAAGCAAGAGCAAAGCAAAAAGTAGAAGAGTTAGTAGGGATAGGAAACAAGAGATATATACAAATACAATGATAAAAACTATATATATATAGATAGATATATATATACACAAAACAATGATCAGCAGATGAATCTATTAGAAAAAAGGGGGATAGCAATCATTAATCTCAGAAAAAGTCAAAGTTTAAAAAAATGTAATCAAACGAGAGAAATCTACATTGTATGTCAGTCATTAATATTGTTTTAGATGTATGGGAATTTATATATATGTGTGTATAAATGTGTGTGTATATGTGCGTGTGTGTATGCATGTATGTATGTGTACACAAATATATCTGCTTGGGGGAGGTAGAGAGGAGGAAAGGGAAAAAAAGAATAAAGTAAAAGTACAGAGTAGAGAACAAAAGAAAAACTACAAGGAAACAAAGAAAAGATGGATAGTTTAATATGTCTTCTATTATTATATATGCTTTCCTGAAATGAAAATTTATTTTTAATATTTTAATCCTCTCTCATCTTCTGTTGTGCACATAACTATATCTTTTTTCTATTTTCTTTTTTTTTAATTTTGCATTTAAGTTTTAAATAAAGAAAAAAAAAGACTATTATGAGTAAGACACTCTGCTAAGCACTAGGAACTACAAAGATAAAAATAAAATTTTCCACGTCTTCAAGAAGTTTTTATTACATTGGCAGAACAAATGCAGTATAAAAATAAGTTAATACAAAATAATTTGCAAAGAAAAAGAACTTAGCCAGAAGTGTTATGTATGTGTATATATAATATATGTGTGTGTATATAGATGCACATGTACATATTTTGTTTTAATTAGTGTAGATTCACATTGTACTCTCTCACTGAGAACCTAAGATAAAAACAACTATATACATTTATAGTCTATCAAAACAAATTTTCATATTGTCCAAGTCCTAAAAAAATATTTGGCATTCTACCTTCTGAGAACTTTACCTCTCTATCAGGAAGTAGGTAACCTGTTTCATTATTAGTCCTCTGGAATTTGTGTTGACCTATTCCCTAAGAGGTCAGTATAATAGTATTCTACCATATTTTTTTTAATGAAATTGCTTTTTATGTTTTGGAATCCTTCTCTTCTGCCTTAGTTTCTTGAGCACCCTTGTCCATTCTTCCACACTACTTCCTGCCCTCAGACTTTATATTAGGCCTGGTTTCTGTGGCACTTATGGAGTGAAGTTCTGAACAGATATGGGGGGTTTTGAGTGTTGTGTTATTACAGGGATCCTCAAACTTTTTAAATAGGGGGCCAGGTCACTGTCCCTCAGACTGTTGGAGGGCCAGATTATAGTAAAAACAAAATCTTCGTTTTGTGGGCCTTTAAATAAAGAAACTTCATAGCCCTGGGTGAGTGGGATAAATGTCCTCAGCTGCTGAATCTGGCCCACGGGCGTAGTTTGAGGACCCCTGTCTAGGATCTCAGGAATAGGCTGGGGTCTTATAAGGTTTCAGTGCTTCCAAAATACTCTTATCAAGGACAAAATGTGAGTGCTTTTCCTGGTCTGAACTCTATAAATTGCTGCTGGATTTGGGTATCAGCAAGAATATTGTTTCTCCTTTGTTCTCAGAGAGGACCAATGACATCAGGAGGGGCATGTCTTGACTTGGGAGTAAATTGGATTCGAGTGAGGTAGAACTTCCCAAAGTCATCAGTCTCACTCTCTTCTCCACTCATCACAGTCTAGTGGAAACACAAAAGTCAAGATGCCTGGCAATGGCCTGGGATGCAGTGGATGACCTTAGCCATTCTAAATTAAGGTTTCTCACACTGCTTCTAGATTCCTCCCTGATCTATGAGTGAACTGGAAAGATTGTTGATTTGAGTAGTAGAATTATAAGTTTTCTTTTTGATTTGGGATTCCCAACCAGGTCATTCACCTGCAGGGTAAGCTAGGTATAAGGAACACCCTGCTTTGTTCTGAGGTCTTAGACATGCCACTTCTACTGCTGCTAAAGCTGCTAGCTTCTGAGCTTCCTTTGTTTGTATACTGTTCACAACCTCCTCACTGGAAAGATCACTGGAGATCCCCTTCACACTCTGCCATGGATCTGTGACCTGGAACTGGGTAGTGGATGACAAAAACTTCCAGTTGGCACCCATTCCCCAGCAGTATCCATGGTGTGAGTTTGGGAATATCCAATTATGGATCTGAGATCTCTCGTCATGGTTTACAGCTTCCCCCTCAATTCTGGAGTATTCTGCTCACAGAGTGCTCCTAACTTGACCCTGGTCTCCTTTCTATCTTCTCGGGCCCAGATAAGTTAGATGACTCACTGTGACTTTTCCTAGATTTCCCCCTTACCATTGTTCTGTTTTCTTTCTGTTAGGAAGATGTTATGGATTGATCCCTATAATTCTATTGGCTTATCCTCCTCCATCAATTAGGAATGGATGAACTATTTGTGGTGTATAAATGTGATGGGGTATTGTTGTGCTATAAGAAATAATAAAGGGAATGGTTTCAAAGAAACCTGAGAAGATCTATATGAACTGATGTGAAGTAAAGTGAGCAGAATCAGGCAAATAGTTTATACTGTAACAAAAACATTGTAAAATCATACAACTTCAAAAGATGAGATACAATACAGTTATCTAATCTGGTTCCAGAACACTGATGAAAAAAGAAAGCTACCCACCTCCTGACAAAGAAATGATACACTAAATATACATATTGAAAACCTTTTTAATATGGGAATTTGCTATACTTGAATATGCATATATGTCAAAATTGATTTTTTTATTCCTTTTTCCCCCCCTAAGGAGGTAATAGAAGGAGTGAAGAGAGAAAATAAGTGCTTGCTAATATGAAATTTTATTTTAGAAATCTGCTCATGCTATAGATCTTTGCTAACTTTTTTTAGGATGCTATGGCATCAAACCAGTTTATGGCGTCTTCCCCTTAACGGTTTTTCCTGGTTACTGCTAGGGAACTTGTCTCTTGTCTCTCCTCTTGTTAATTACTAAAATCCCTTTTCCTTGCTAAAGACTGTTAATGTATTTAACCAGATCTTAGCAGAGTAATAAAATCTTTGCCCCTTGGAAAAAAACAATAAATAACACTGTATTTTAGGAAGATTAATCTGTAAATCCTGTGAATGAAAGGGCACACACAAGAGGTAGGGAGATTGAAGGCTACTGTAAGTCATCTAGACAAAAGGAAACAAAAGCCTAACCCAGAGTAATGAGAAGTAAAGGAGGGAACAGTTTATAGAAGCATGTTGGAGACAAATCAAGGACTTTCCTATTTATTGGATTGAGGGTAGAGATCAGTATAGGAATGGGCAACCCAAAGAAAGGGATTATTGAAGTCTTTAATCCTAAAAGCCTGCTTTTAGGTGCTTTGCATATGTGGTCCATTAACAAAAAACAGATAAATCAGAAAAAAGAAAAGGTTTAAAGAGAAAAGGAGGTTTGGTTTTAGCTTTGCTAGTTCCTTTACCGTTATTTTATACTCTGTTAATTTGGATCATTTCCTTTTTTTCTTCTTAGTTTAACCTCTTGGGACAGTTTTTCCAAGAACTCTTCTTTGCTCTTCATGAATCCATTCTTTTCATCATCAGTTTACCTGTCCCAGATGAAGGTTCTATATTCTTAAGATAATAGGTGTAATGTCCAGACTAACTTTCTAGAGCATCTTTGGAAGAGCCTTGGTCTTAGGTGGAAAAGTGATGATCTACTCGATTTTACAGATGAAAACCTGAGAACTACCAAGGGATCATGACTTGCCAAAAGTTCTCATAGCCTGAGTCCTTACTAATTATCACAATATACTCTTTCTAAGATTAAAATATTTGTCTACTATTAATGTTTATCATATGAAGTATGGTATAGTATAAAAAAAAGAGTAATGAACTTCTAATCAGAAAATCTGAGATCAAATCCTAGTTACACTAATTAATAATAACTGTGTGATCATGGGCAAATAACTTAACAACTTTGAACCTCAATATCTTCCTACATAAGATGGGGCTAATAGTACTTCCATTCCCCCATTACACTGGGTGGTTGAGAAGAAAGCATTCTGAAAGAATTAAAGTATTACATAAATATAAATTATTATGACTTTCTTTTGATAAAAATCATAAATTCTAGATTTTTATGCATTTTGAAAGTTTTAAAGGATTTTATAAATATAAATTATGATAATTTCTTCTGAAAAAAACCCAAACCATTGTTTTTTATAAATTTTGAAATCCTCAAGATAGCACTTACATTTTGTCTATTCTCATGGTTCCTCAATCTACCATCATTTTGGGGGGGGGTTTGGGGAGAAGTCCCTTTTAATAGTTTCTTTTTTTTTAAATCAAACTGTTCTTGCAGCTTCATTCAAAAACTAGGCTTTCCTGGAGAGTTTTTAGCTGAGGGGGAAAAAAAATTCGTTTTTACATGCTAGAACTGCTCACTTAGGCTCTGTGGTACTGACTCAAGCCATTAATTTCATAAGCACCCACATAATGTTATAGGGGAGATATTTTAAAAGTCATAAAAAAACCCAGGTAATTGCTATACATGTCCCTACAATCCTGACACAGTAATAACTTGCCTACAAACAAATTCCTTGATAATGCATTGCTACAGGTAAAGTATATGAAGAGTGGCATAGGGATGGGAGCAGAGCTCAAGAAGTCAGAAGACTTTAAGTTCTATATTTTATTTTCACCACTCAAAATGGCAGATATCTTCCAGTGACTTGATTTTAGTTATTTATGTACATCTTAGCAACCAGATACTAAATTCCTTGAAAGCAGATGATATTTTACATGTAATTGGAAGGGAAATTTTAAAATTAAAACAAAAAAAAGCAGATGATGAGTTTTATGTATGTGTATGTGTGTGTGCATACATATATAACCATAACTCAAGTGTAGAGGACCCCAGATATTGGGGAACTCTGAGAAAAGTATACTTGAAGCAAAGATACTTACAGCAAGGTGTTAACTCAGTGTGACTGATGAGATGATGGTTCTCTGGTTCACACATAATCAGAATGCTGTAATGATTTAATTGTAATAGGGTATTTAAGGGCTGAGAGGACTGGAAGCAAGACATTCCATCTTTGACACCTCTAATGCAGAAGATAAATAGGTAGGAAAAAACTTTATTGTAATGTCTAGGCTAACTTTCTAGAGGTCCTCCTGACTGGCTTTGGTCTCAGCAGGACTGTCATCACGAGTATAGTCAGAAATAGAGTCTAAAGTCTTTATTGTCTCCTTCACAGTCTGTGTCTATCACAGTCTGACTCAATCTTGATCTTAGCCGAGGAATGCAGGGGGCAGGAGAGCCACCAGGAGGATGGTCAAAGATGGAATATCTCATTTCCAGTCCTCTCAGCCCTTAAATACCTTAGTACAATTGCATCACTATAACACACTGAGCATGTGCCAACTGTAGAACCTTTACATTACCATACTAAGCACTAAGTATATGTGTATTAGAGAACCATCATCTCATCAATAACACTGAGTTAATACCCTGCTATAAGTATCTTTGTTTCAAGTATACTTTTCTCAGAGTTCCCCAATATTTGCAGTCCTCTACACTTAAGACCCCAAGCTCTGGCTTTACAGAAACTGGGTTCAATCTTGGGAGTTTCCTACAAATCCGATTTTTGGCTTGTTCCTTTATGTGGTTACCTCCTGGGAATATCAGACTACTCATGGATAGGTTCCCAAAGTAAAGTATCCTTTATCTCTTGAGCCATCACTCGAGCTATCAATCTATCAATTATCATCTACTTCAATATGTACACACACACACACACACACACACAGAGCAGTGTTCTGATTTACAACTAGCTCTCTGGAGAGAAAATGAGCATGACAGTTTTACATTTAATTTTCATTAACATTTTTTCCATCACTTTCTTAAATCTAAGACAATCAACAAAACAATAACTTAAAAAAAGGTTTTTTTTTAGAAGAAATTATAATTTATATTTATAAAATCCTTTAAAATGTTCAAAATGCATAAAAGTATTTAGGATCTAGGATTTTTATCAAAAGAAAGTCATAAGTATTTGACTATTTCCTGAGGTTGGTTGGAGCTGGCTCCAGCATGGACCTGCTGTAATCAAAATTATACTTAGTCTATTTACTTGTTAGCTTATCAGCATTTGGTTGGATAGGGATATTGCAGCTTTTTCTTTAGCATGAGGGTGAGAAAAATCATGTATCTCTTTTGCCCTACTCATGTAACGTCTATCCTCATTTAGATTCTCATCATTTTTTTTTCTCAGATATAATTTTTAAAAACTCCTAATAGGTCTCCTGGTTTCTGGTTGTGCCTCTATGACCCAGCTTCTAATGCACCTGCCAAACTGATATTCCTAAAACACAGATTCACTTTCTTGCTAAAAACATTCTATGGCTCCCTAGGCATAGTCTTTAGGTAAAATTTGATGATATACCCTGAGACATTTCCCTGAAGAAAATAATAACTGACATTTGTGCTGTGCTTCAAAGTTGTAAAGTTGCACATTACTTTTGAATGCTTTTTCTTATTTGAACCTCACAACAACCTTGTGAAATAATATCCCATTTGAAGATGAGAAAACCAAATCTTAGAGATTAAATGACTTTTCCACGTCTTTTTCACACATCTAAGGTCACAATCACGATTATAACTCAAGTCTTCTTAACTCCAAGTCCACTACAATATCACCTTCCATGATGAAGGTGTTTCAAGGAACCATGTGGCCTCAGGAAAGAAAAAAAAAGTCTCTGTGTTTCTCTTTCCTTCTCTATTATTTCTGTTTTTCTTAGCTGTTATTCTCTCCTCTGGGATTTGTACCTTTTAAAATCTAAATTTAAGGGTGTGGTTCAAGTATACATTAGCCAGATTCAGTCAATTATTCCCTAAGGCATTTAGTCATTCTCCAAAGACAGGATTTAATTCCCCAGTGCCTCAAAGTAGTATCAATCACAGCGTCTTGCTTTACACATAGATGACACTTAAGCAAAGGCATAATGTAGTGAATAAATTTGATAGGTGCTGAACTGAGAATCTAAAAAACTGTATGTAAATCCTGCTTCTGGTAAGTTATTCATGTACAAGTCCCCTGTCTTCCCTTAATCACATTTTTTTCATCTATAGAAAGAAGGTTTAAACTAGATATCTTCTACAAAGCTTTTCTAGCTCTAGACCATTGATCTTGTAAAAGTCGACCAACCTCCTTCTGGCCATAATCTCAACATTTAAAGCACTTTCCTTAATTAATAGTGCAATTATCCTTATTATTATCCCCACTTGACAGATAAGAAAATTTAGGACTAGAGACTTATAAAAGTTCTCAGCTAATTAGGGACTCAGTTTAGAGAAGAACCCAGATTTCTTGACTCCTGGTTCATTGTGATTTCTACCACAATACATTGTCAGCTGAACAAATAGGTTGCATCCTGCATCCTTCCTTTCCTCAACATACTGCACTGAATAGTTTTTTCATCATCCTGAAGAAGCATCCATGTTATCCTGTCCACTCACACAGCCTTCCACTATCTTACTCTGCATTCTCATTACCTCTGTTGGGAGAGAAATATGAAAGGCAACTTTCAAGACTCATCCATTTATAAGCAAGACTAGCAACAAATAGGGCAAACCACAGACCCCAAGTTAGGGATGACAGGATCTTTCGTGTGATTAACAAGATGACAGAGCAAAATTTCCAGTAGCATAGGTTGCCATCTTCTGATGGACTAGCCTTTTCAATGAAGAGGTGTATGGATTAAGTCTATAAGCAATGGGAATTGTTACAATACTTTTAAGCTAATGAGATTGATATTTAGGTTAATCAAGTTTCTCTGGAAAGTGAGTGATAAGTGAAGCTATAAGTGCTGTAAATTTGTTTCAGTCCTGTCTGACTCTTCATGACCCCTTTTGGAATGGTCCTGACAGAGATAGTTTGCCATTTCCTCCTCTGGTGCAAATGAAGAAACTGAAGCAAATGGGATTAAATGACTTGACTGTCATTTATTAATTAATTAATCAGTAAGTATCTGAGGCTGAATTTGAACTCAGTTTTACTGATGCTATGTCTGGTGCTCTAAATTCTGTCGCACCTAGCTGCCACTGAAGTGGATTACAAGTCACAATGGAGGAGGTGCACGGCACAAAAGTAGAATCATGAACTAAGTGATCTGAGGTAACCTGAATGAACTTGCAAGAGTAAGGAATTTAGTCATATTTAAAGAGGGAGGATATGAAATCTATGCTCTCTTGATTAAATCTTTTTTCCCCTGAGGCAATTGGGGTTAAGTGATTTGCCCAGGGTCACACAGTAGAAAGTGTTAAGTGTCTGAGGTCACATTTGAACTCAGGTCTTCCCAACTTCAGGTACTCTATCCACTGTGCCACCTACCTGCCCCTAGCTTGATTAAGTCTTAACAAAAATAGAATTAAAATCAATTTTCAATTTCACACCTCTCACCTGGATCTCCTAATATATATGGCTCCCATCTCCATTGCCAGTATTATATTATTTTCCCTCTCTCTGGTCTCCCAGCTGTTCCTGGTAAACAACATTCCATTTCTCTCCCTAGAGACTTTTATACATCCAAGTGGACCCTCATGTCTGGAATATACTTCCATATTTCTTAGAAACCCTAGCTTCCTTCTGAGCACAAGTACCATTTTCTACATGAGGTCTTTCCTGATTCCCCATAACTGTTAATACTCTGTCCCTGTAAAAATTACTTTGTATCTATTTTCCTCTCCACAGATTGTATACCCCACACCAGAATATAATCTCCCTGATGGCAGGAACTTTTCCCTCCTTAGTATTTCCAGCATAGTGGAGGATTGATTGGGAAGGGAAATACAGAGCATGCATAATGCATTTACTTTGTGCCAGGTCCAGTGCTAATTACTCTCAGTCGCTATACTAGCAAGTAAAATACCCTCTGCCCTCATATTGTAGGGAAGACAATACAAAAGTGAAAGTTGGAATGAGGAGGCTATTGAGGATGTTGGTGGGATTACAGGAAATTTGGAGTATAGAAATAGGAATGACTTGATAGATTCTTATTAAATTTTTGTGGAACCCAATTGAATTATTTGAACTATTTAAAATCCTCTAAGGAGTGATCTGTATTTTTAATATTCTAAACAATTTAAATATCTGAGTTTTAGTAGCTCTATTTTGAGTTTGAGTATGAATTTCTCAAACCCTCTTCTCTTATTTAAATAACCCCCTAATTTCATTAGCACAGGGATATGTATCCATTTTACAAAGACTTTGCCATAATTTTACCTTAAGAACAAAAATATCCTAGGAATATTTTTACATTTGAACTCTTGCAAAAGTCCATTCCATGATTATCCCTTCATGAAGTTGATTGCATAAATCCCTCTAATATCAGGATGCTAAATAGAATTTCTGAGGGCTGTGGACCACAGCTTTTACTTGTACTTGTTCTGTGTCCTTAAAATAAAGTGCAGAACATTCAGACACCTCCATAGATTACCCTACAAATACCTTAATGTTGTGGGTGTGAGGATTACCTGAAATTGTTCAGATCCACCTTTTTACTATTGTCCCTATAGAAAGGACACAACATCTCCTCTTTAGGATGGTGCATTTGCATGAATTCAATTCAGTTATTGAAGTGGGAAGACATTAGGTCAGGCCCTGATAAGAACTGTGCATCACCGTTGTATTTGGACATTCATTGTAGATGAATAGGGATATAACTTAATATGTCAAGAGCAAGGAGATCTTGCACCAGGCAGGGCAGGTGAAATATCTATCTGCTATGTAGTAGTGATTTCAGGGACAGCAAGACAAAGACCAGACTTACATTTTCTTATCAGTCAATGAATCAACATATCCTATGTTGTTTTAACTTATAACAAAGCTTTTCATTCCATAATTAGAAATAAGGCTTAAAATGCCAACATTACTGAGAAGATAGCATTTTGCTTAAATTCATTCACAGTAAAGTATAAATGATTGATATCTCAACTATTAATGCTCTCTCCTTTTATGTAACTTTTATGTAACT
The DNA here is from genome assembly GCF_902635505.1 of Sarcophilus harrisii. Lineage (NCBI taxonomy): Eukaryota > Metazoa > Chordata > Mammalia > Dasyuromorphia > Dasyuridae > Sarcophilus > Sarcophilus harrisii. Next base: position 517,253,127 of record NC_045427.1, on the reverse strand, counting down.
CTGGGCATAATTTTTATTTATTTATCCATATATTTGTCATATTCCCCCAAGTAGAACATAACTTCTTCTTAAAAAGTAGGAATTGGGTTTTTTTGGTTTTGTGCTTTTGCATCTTTAGAGGGCCATTACTTCTAGTCTCCTAGATCACCACCTCTTTCTTACCCAAGCCGCCCATAGATGCCTTTGAGAAAGGAGTTTCTAACTTGGTATCTATGTATAGATTTTAGGAGGTTTTGAACTTGAGCAGGGGGAGGGAAACATACTTTTATTCTCATTAACTTCTCACTGAATTTTAGCATTTTCTCCAATTATTAACAGGCAATGAGGCTCAGAACAGGAAGCTTCATCTTTCAGAGTTCAAATCCAGCCTTCAGATATTTACTAGTTGTGTGATCTTGGCTTGGACAAGTCTCTTAATCCTGTTAACCTTATTTGCTCATCTTTCAATTGAGCTGGAAGAGAAAATTGAAAACCACTCTAGTTTCTTTCCCAACAAAACTCCCAAATGGAGTCATAAGAATTGTATGTGATTGAAAAAATAATTATTGTAGACAACAAAACATTATTACAAGACAGAGTTTATGTAGACTTCACAAGATTGCCAAAAGGGTCCATGACACCAAAAAATGTTAAGAATTAACCCAGAGGAAATTCTGCTCAGTGAATCCCTACCTCTCCTTTTTCTAATTATTGACTATTTCAGGAAAGCCCTGGCTATGATTCCATTCACTCCTCTCCTTTTAGTTCCTCCATAGCTTCCTCATCTTTAATCTTGCACTCTTCCTTCCTCTTTCTAGTTCTGGAATCTTGAACTATGTAGTCAAAGAAATTCTGCCATTTTTCCTATGTAAGCTGTGTCAGTCTATTATTCTATTGTGTCAATAAAATGTGTGTTAACCTTTCTTTTTAAAAATGCTTTTTCTAATTATATGTAAAAGTTTTTTTTTAATTTATGATCCAAATTTTCTCTTATTCCCCACCCCCCTCATTGAGATGGCAAGAAATTTGATATAGGTTATACATGTGCAGTCATGTAAAATTTCCATATTAGTCATGTCGTGAAAGAAAACACAGACCAAAAAAAAAAAAAACCCAACCTAACAAAAACCCAACCCAAACCAAAGCCCCCCAAAATAGAGTTAGGAAAAAGTATGCTTCTATTGTATTCAGATCCCATCAGTTCTTTCTAGAAGTGGATACCATTTATCAATTGAGGAATTATTATGGGCTATAACTTGAAACAAGGTACTAAGCGGAATTGAGGAGACAATAGTTAAATCTAGTTTAGCATTGATTTAATCCTACAATAAATAATGGTTTCCTAGTGATATAATGATTGGTGTATACTCAGTGTGGAGCATATGAGTATTAACCTTAGACAGGATTGAAATTCGGAGAGAGCTAGAGCAGAAGCTGGCAGAGTTCTGCTGAAGGAGTTCAAGCTCTCGGAACCCAGGAGAGAGACAGGTCTCTAAGAAAGCTAACTGGGCCCCAGAAAAAGAGACAAGACTTTGAAAGAGACAATGAAAGATTTGGACTTTATCACTTGGCTGTACTTGTAGTGATTACTGAACTGAAATGAAGGCTGCCTCCAGAGACCCCAAGAAAACCTCAACAGAGAACATTACATTTTAGAGAGAACACTACAAGTAATGCTTTGTTTTGTGATAAATTTTGATTCAGTTCTCTTTATATTTGAAAAATGAGACTTTTATCAGAGAAACTTGCTATAAAATTCCCCCAAAGTTTTCTGCTTTCTTTCTCATCTTGGCTGCATTGGTATTGCTTGTGTAAAAACTTTTAAATTTAAAATAATCAAAATATCATCATGCTTTCTACCTTTTGGTCATAAATTCTTCCCTTATCCATAAATCTGATAGGTAAATTATTCTTTGCTCCCCTAATTTGCTTATGGTATCACCCTTTATGTCTAAATCATACCCATTTGACCTTATCTTGGTATATGGTGTGAGATGTTGGTATCAGTCTTTCTTTATATAAGTCAATGTAGTACCCTTATTCACTATACCAGTAGCTTTATGAATCAAAGTGCACCTGCCTAGTCATCAGATCCCCACTGTGTTATATTTCTCCACTAGAATGTAAGCTCCTTGAGGTCAAGGAATATTTTTTTCTCTAATCTCCAGGATTTAGCACAAGTCTTGATATATAGTAAGGATCCAACAAATGTTTTTTTCTATGCATTTATTCTTTGTATTTCCAGTGTGGAGCACAGTGCCTTGCATATTTTAGTTGCCCAATAAACTTTTATTGAATTGTTGAATGACATTGGCTCCTAGGCAAAAAGTTGGCACAGAAAGATTAAGGAAGAGCAGTTGCAGTACTGGCAGAAGAGGTCGAAGAGGAGAGAAAGGGAAAAGGGTAATGTAGGAGAAACTTGGGGGACAATTTTATTGACTTCATGAGACCAAAGCATTCACTTCAGAAGTATCTTTAGAGAAACTTCACTTCTCTATCTTCCTTCAAATTCTGGCTAAAATACCAAGTTCAGTAAGAAGCACTATGTAATCCTCTTTAATGCTGGGTCTTTCCTTTATTAGTCATCTAAAATTTGTGTGGTACACGTCTTTTTTGTTTATAACTCTTCGTGTTGCCACTCCAGTTCTACTGTGAGCTTCTCCAAAGTGGGAACTTTTTGTCTTTCTTTGTAGTTCCAGTTTTTAGCACAGCCTCACAGTACATATATAAGCTTAATAAAAATATATTGGATTATCATAAATGCTTATTGACTGAATGCATGATCCCATTTCCAGGAGTGTGCCGAACAGAAAAGGTGTCTGAATGGAAAAGGAATATTAGACAACATTCTTGTTTCCCTAAAACTTCTTATCTCTTTGGTATGACCAGACACATTCAAGGAAATTTTAAATAACAATAAAAAGTAGTACATTTGTGGATCATTCTTCAGACTCTTTGGCACTCCATTGAGGGTTTTCTTGGCAAAGATACTGGAGTGATTGGATATTGCCTTTCCTGGCTCATTTTACAAATGAGAAAACTGAGGCAAACAGTAAGGTTACGTGACTTGCTCAGCAGGGTCACACAGTTAATTCTATTCTTCCCGACTCCATGACAAGTAATCTAGCCACCTAGCTGTATGGTACTGTGTACATTACAGGAAAATAGTCATTCAACTCAGAGACAGTGAGGTCCGTCCCAAAGGATCCCGGTTGATTGATATCCTTTTCTTAGGAAACCATCATCTAAGCTCTTATATTAATACAATGACCTTGCATCTTGCACCTGGATTCTGCCCAACCCTTCCCACCTCTGAGATGCTGCTATTTGTCTTGTCGTTATTCAATTCTACAAAAAGTTTGCTCTGCACCGACTGGGCGAGCACAAAGGCACGATGCTAGTTGGGCCCTGAAATTTAAGAGAACTGGGAATTGCCACGCCTTGAGACCTTTCCGTGTACAGAGCTTCTCTCTCGGGGCAGCTGTGCTTAGAGAACGAGCCAAGCAGCCCCCCAGGCGTGCTTTCGAGTGTTGCCTCTGAAACTCGTTGGCTGTGTGGGCCAGGTGAGTTCCTCTATGCGCTCCCTCCATCCTCCTGCCTGGGAGGGCTAGAGCTCGCCCCTATACACAGGGGCAGTGAGTAGGGATGCTTTCCCATGCCGGGCCACGCAAGTCCCGGGGTTTCTGGTACCGAGAGAGGGGTCACTGATGCTTCTCCGGGACCTTATTGGTTTTTTTTAATAGGGTTCCTTAGATGATGCCTAGTGAGCCTCAGAAGTCCGAAGCAGGGTTTACGGCCAGAGAAGCAGGTCGAGGGGCAGTGATGCTCAGGACCTACCCTCACTCCCCGCTAGAACAGATTGATTACCTGGGGGGCGGGGCGGGGGGGGGGGGGGCGGGAGGGGGGAGTAACTGTCAAACCAGTCCTCTTGGCGCCATTATTTAAATAGTACGTGCCACTCTCGTTGCTGTGCGTGCTGGGGGCGGGGCTCCGAACGCATTGGGCGGGCCTGGGAGGTGGAGGGAAAGAGAAGGGGCGGTGACAAGGGCGGGGCCAGGCTAGGGGAGGGAGCGGGACTAGCCGCGGCCCCCGGCGGGGTTCATTGCGCCTGCGCTGACAGTCGCAAGATGGCGGACAGTGCGGAACTAAAGGTAAAGCGCAGCTCGAATTCACTTCTAATATTCGGCCGCGGAGACGGCACTGCGTGTGCCAGGGGTAATGGGACTAAGCCCCGGGGCCCGTCCGGACCCGGCACGCTTGAGCCTGGAGGGGGGGAGCGGGACGGGCTCGGGTCTGGCGGAGGGGGCCGGGCAGCGGCGGGCCGCGGGCCCGGGCGGCTCGGGGGCGCTGACGGGTCCGGTCCCCGGCGTGTTATTGTTGTGGGCGCCTCGGGCGGGGGTGGCCGGGGAAGGAGGCGGGCAGTCGGAGCGCGGGGTGCGGAGGCGCCGGAGTCGGGGACCTCGGCCGCGCCGCTGCCGGCCCTCTCCCCTTCCCCTCTCCCCGGTGGCGGGGTTCGGGGGCGGCGGGTCCGGCGGGGTGGGTGCGGGTTTGGGGAAGCACCCCGCCGCTTCCTCTTCCTCCTTCCCAGCCGCGGGCTGCTGTCAGGAGCTCGGCTCCGGCCCCTCTCTCCTCCCCCGGGGAACTTGTCTCCGGCCGCCCCGCCCCTCTCTTCGCCTCCCCCTCAGCCCGGGACGCCGCTCTCCCCGGCCCGCCCGCTGCCGGAGGAGGCGCCTCGCTCGGCCCCCTCGGATGCGGGGAAGCGCGGTGCGTAGGGGAAAAAGAGATCCTCCAGCAAAGTTTAGCGAGCGCAGGGCCCGCTCCGCCCGCCCCTTTCCTTCCTCCCTCGGGCCGGGGATTCCTGCCCGCTGTGGGCGAGCCCCCAGCCCAGGGTGCCTGGCTCCCGGGGCGGGGGTAACAGCGACTAGACACCCCCGTCCTCCTCCTCCTCCTCCCCCCGTCCCACGCGTGGTGCTCTGGGCGAGGTCAGCCTCTGGGGCGTGGGGGTCTGCGCCCACCATGATGGCGATGCTCTTGCGGGATGTAGGTGAATGGTCGGTGTTTATATCCCCGGTTGCCTTTTGTTTGTTGGGGACATCTTGCTGGCCATGTTGGTTGGAACGAGCTCCTCTCCTCCTCCCCTCGCCAGCCCCCTCGTCAACAGCGCCTCCTCCGCGCTCCCCCTCCCACCTGTGTCAATTCCTCCAGCTGCGCGAAATGAAAGGCGAAAGCTTGACTTTTTCACGTCATTCTTTTCCCGATGGACCTCCCCACTCTCGTACTTCGTTACCTGATGGTTACTTCTATACCGACACGAGTATAATGCTTCACGGAGGGTTAGTTAGCAAGGGCTAGGGAGGTTAGGGGCTAGGTAGGGAGTAACCGGCTCTTCCTGATTGGGTTTGGATATATGCCGTTCTGCTTGAATAATTGTGCTTTAGCAGCCAGCCGTATTTAAGTTACCGATCTGTATTTTGTGGCGTCGAACCGGATACTCCCTTTTTATAAGTGGCTTTGCGTATGCAAACCAAGTAGCCGGCACTCTCCTGACTCTGGGAGGGGGGGCTGACAATTTCTGTCAAAGAGTTAAAATTGGGACGTGCAATGCTAAAATCTTAGGAAGAAGCTTTATTTAGAATAATTGGTAGGATGAATTCCACTCTGACGAGAAAGACTTAGGTGTTACCTATATGTTTTTATTGTAAAACTACGCATTAAAAAGTCAGTCTTCTATTTGGGTATTCTCCCCCCCCCCAAAAAAAAAGCCTTGCTAGAAAAACATCCCCTCTCCCCTCCCCAAATTAGCTGTCAACACAAAAACTTTCAAGTATTTAGTGAGACATAAGCTTTGAGTTAATACATTCTTGAGTTTATTTCTGATCTTACATTTATTTGAAAATACTTGAATTTTAGAGAATGTTTTATTCTTTCAAACTAGAGAGAATTTGTGTCATGGGAACATCTAAAAAATACTAATCAGGAAGTCTTTTGAATTCGAATGTTCGGAGAACTTTAATTGTAAAAAGTATACTTGAGACCAAATTCTCAGAAATGTTTTGTATAGGTTTACATACTTGAAAATAGTCAGGAGATTGCTGTGATCTCTGCCTTCTATTCATCATTTGGGAACTCTTTTGAACGTTGGCTAATGAGTTCTTTTATACGTGGATCACGGAATAAAAAGCAGGAAAGCTTGTGCTCTCTATATTGTCACCCTTGATGCTGTCCTAAGAAGCTAGTATGGAAAGCACATGCTGGGGAGGTTTCTTTTCTTTGTTCTTTCCCATTTTAAGAAAATGCCTTTGGGGATAGAGCAGATCCCTAGTGTGATTTCTGTTAGGTAAAATCTCTATTTACAAAAGTGAACCAGTATTAGATTGAAGATAAATACCTGAAAAGGAACTGTCATTTTCACACACACACACACAAAAAAAAGGTATGAAATCTCTCCACTGGCTCAAATATAAATTTCACATTCATTTTTGCAAAGGAATTATTGGTGCCATGATGCCTCTATTGTTTAATTTTAAGGAATTGTTAGGATAAATTGTCATTGTGAGAAATAGAGGAATCTTAAAAAGTTGTAAGTGCTTAATTGATGTAAATCATAGACAAATCAAGTTAATATTTGATTATAGTTTAATTTGTCAACGTTTTGGGAACTATCCAATCTTAGTGTTCCTTTGAAAGATTTCTGTGTAGTGAAATTCAAATTACTCTTAGAAGAAATCTTGATTTCATTTTGATGGTTAAGCGTTAAGAAAATATTTTCATATATATATATATACATATTTGTTTTTGAGAAGGTACAACTAAACTTATGACTCTTAGATAAATCAAGGCAAGGGGCTTTTTTTTGACTCATGAGCAAAAAAATACTTTCCTTAGAGAATTCAAATCCTGAGGAGTTTTTTTGAGCCCTATTCCTTAGCTTAAAAACCCTGTATAGATTTTGCTGTTAATTGTGGTCATGGTTATTTTTTGCCATGAGAAATGATAACCCTCTTTTAAAATTTATAATGGATTTAAAAGATCAAATGATTAAATTGGACAGATCTACTTCACTATTCATTATAGGTATACTACATATAATACTTCAGGATATTGCCAATAAAATTTAGATTGAATATTGTATCACACATCAAAATGAATCTTGTTTTCACATTTGTATGAAGGATTCAGTCTTTCATTAGAGGTCTCCCATAAAAGATACTTGAAAAAATGGTAGGGAATGGGTGGGTGAGAGTTTTATTATATGGAATCTTAGATCAGGAGGTTATTAGGGCCAGATTTATTTTGGCAACTAATAATCTGACAGCTTCATGTATCTCTCTACTCTGATATTTTAAAAAATATATTTGTACAGATGTTTTCAACATTAAAACTCAGACCAAATAGTATTGCTACTTTAAATCAGAAAAAAGAAAAAGGCTTAATCTTTTTTTTTAAACGATAACAGAATGCATGCATTTGGTAATGAAATTAAAGAATTTTTTAGGATAACTCTAGGAGTATGAGTAAATTTTGTTACTCAGATGGTTGTTAAATAATAGCCACTTAACTTTAATCTTTGTGGTTTTTAACTTACTTGCTATTATTTTAGCTAGAAATATACATGTACAACTGACAGTGTTCATTGATTGTATTTAAATTGTCATAACTTGCCTTTAAGGTACCACATTGTGATAATTTTTATTATGTTGTGGTAAGAACAATATTTTAAAACAATATCTAAAAACACTTCACTTTTCAAGTATTTCACATAATTGTTTTGAAATACCTCTTTTCCTTTCCTCTTTCTTTCTCCTCCTTGATGATTGTATTGTCTTTCTCTTCAATGAGACTCTTGTAATCCCTGTTGATTGCAGTAGTGCTTTAGTACTGGGTCCATAGCTGATTAACCTTGGGTTTCTGCTGGTGAACTCTATCAACATGCTGCTCCAGGGTTTCTTGCTGAAGCTTTTGAAAGTTCAGGGTAATTGTACCCTTTCTTTCTGGTAGCTAGGGATAAAAATAAAGTAGGTCTGGTTGAAGCGGGAATTAGAAAGAATTGTTGAGACCCCAGATTTGAACTCTGGAAGATGAGGCTTCCCGTTCCAAAACTAGCTGCCTGTTAATAATTGGAGAAAATGCTAAAACTCAATGCGAAGTTAATTTCCCTCCCCTCCAAGTTCAAGAACCCTTAAAATCTATACATAGATCCCAGATTAGAAATCCTTTACTCAGAGGCATCTGTGGCTTGGGTAAGAGGTGGTGATCTAGGAGACTAGAGGGGATGGCTCTCTAAAGATGCAAGAGTGCAAAACCAAAATAAAAGATTACTATTTTTAAGAAGTTTATGTTCTACTAGGGGGAATATAACAAATCATATGGATAAATAAGTAAAAAATTATGCATAAAGTTACAAAATCTTACTTTAGTAAGGAGAGAGCATTAATAATTATAGATATATTTATCAATATAGCAATAATAGATATTGATCATTTACACTTCACTTTGAATGAATTTAATCAAAATTTTTTTGAATCTGCATTTTACTTTATGATTGTAGTTTATATATCTATAACTTTTCCATGCCATATTCTTTTTGACCCTCAGAACACAGATATTCTTATATTACAAAGGAGACAACTGAGACTCAGGAAGTTTTGTGATTTGCCTAAAATCCCAAGTCTATTCAGTGGTAGTAGGACCTGGACTACATGCCCAGCTTTTCTGTTGTTAGGCAGATATCCTGGAATATTGCAATATCTGCCTAACAGGTCTATGCCTCAAAACCACCCTTCACACAGGACTCAGCAGATTTATAGTATAATGGGGTAAAGGGGTAGCCCCGAGTTCAAATTTAGCCTCAGACACTGCTTCAGTTAATTCATCTGTGAAATGGGATAATAGCACCTGTTTCCCAATCTTGTTATTGTTAGTATTAGATAGTTATTGTTAGCATTAGATATATTTGCAAAGCATTTAGAACAATGTTTACTAAATCTTTGTTCCTTTTTGGCCATCCCTTTCCCCTCATACTGGACTAATTTTTCTAATGAACTACTATGATTCAAGTTATTCACCTGCTCAGAAACCACTAGTAAATCTGTCTGCTGAACTCCTTAAGCTGGCTTTCCTGATCCCCACAATCTGCCTCCCAATTTGAGGATTTTAATGACAGTAAAAAAGAATGGGACTTTTTTTTATGGGCCATGAGATAAAAATGGTTTTTGCATTTTTAAATGCAATAAAACTTCTTGGCTGTAAGGCTGTATAAAATCAGCAGCAACAGGTCAAAACGGATTGTAGTTTGCTGACTCCTCTGTTCTTGGCCATGGAAGGCAAAACTTTGAGAGAATGTGTAGGAAGGTGCAAAAATGAAAGGGGTTACCTTAATAGGGTAGGGGTAACTAATGTTCAATTGCAATTGAAAGCTGTCTTCATGAACATTTGTTGGGTGTTGTAGTAGAGATTCTGGATTAGTTATGGGTTGGATTTGATGGTTGTTGAGGCTTCTTTTGCCCTGAAAGTTTGTTTCTTCTGATTATACAAGTTTCTTTTCTGCTCTTTCTCTGTATCCCACACTACTTTCCAAAATACAAAAGCTGCTTCAAACAGTGGTCTCCCCACCATGATAACATCCTAGCAGCCGTGTCATAGGATGTAAAGCCATAAAGGGATTTTAGATAATCAAATCCAGGACTTATTGATCCTCAGTTTTAAACACACACACTCATATATCATATATGTGTGTGTGGTATATATTTATAACTTTCAGTATAATAGATTCCTTTTGTAATACTACATATTTTATTTTATGCATTAAAATACATAGTTTGAGAAGGGTTTACTAGATTACCAAAGGAGTTCCATGACAAAAAAGGCTAAGAATTTCTAATATTGTCCAGCTCTTCCATTTTACAGACAACAAGCCCTAGAAATGTGCAGAGATAGAATTCTTTTGACATTCGTTATTCTATTTTTTAGTGTTTAGTTAAGATCCTGAATAATGGCTATAGGGAGGAAAAAAGGCTAACGATTTCTCCTCTTCTCATTGGAGAAGCATGTTCTATACTCATTGCATTATAGCAATAAAATAAACTTAAATCTCTATCTTGGTCCAGGGACTCTAAAAAAAAAACAAACTACTGTATAAAAAGAATAGTTAATGCATTACTTTCCATAATTACTGTTTGATTAATTTTCATGTGTAAATTTATAAGCAATAATCGTGTAAATTTATAAGCAATAACCAGATTTTTCCATTTTTGCTACCTATCTTTCATTTTAGGAAACTCACCTAAGACTTTTTAGGAAATATAGGGAATGAATATTTTCATTAGATGAAATGTTCTTGATGGAGTTTACAACTGTTCTTTAACTCTTGTTTTGTTTTGCATATAATGGGTTTATGTTATTTCCACTACCTCTAAGGCTGAGATTTCAAAAATTATAAGAAAAGGCAATTTTACAGAAGGTAAAAGTAAGCTTTCTTTATAGTTATCATCTGGATATACTTGACAGATTGAAAGAAAATTATCTAACTTCAGTTTGTTTGCTTTGGAAAATTATTGTCAGACTTTGAGATCCTACTACACACCTGTCAGATTGGCTAAGATGACAGGAAATGAAAATGATGAATGTTGGAGGGGATGTGGGAAAACTGGGACACTGATACATTGTTGGTGAAACTGTGAACAGATCCAACTATTCTGGAGAGCAATTTGAAACTATGCTCAAAAAGTTATCAAACTGTTCATACCCAGCAATGTTTCTACTGGGCTTATATCTAACCAAAGAAATCTTGAAGGACAAGGGACCCGCATGTGCAAAAATGTTTGTGGCAGCCCTTTTTGTAGTGGCAAGAAACTGGAAACTGAGTGGATGCCTATCCATTATAGAATGGTTGAATAAATTATGGTTTATCAATTTTATGGAATATTATTGTTCTGTAAGAAACAACCAACAGGATGATTTCAGAGAGGCCTGGAGAAACTTACATGAACTGATGCTAAGTGAAATGAGCAGAAGCAGATCATTATACATGGCAACAACAAGACTATATGATGATCAATTCTGATAGACATGGCTCTCTTCAACAATGAGATGATTTAAACCAGTTCCAATCGTTCAGTGATGAAGAAAACCATATATACTCAGAAAGAGGTTTATGTGAACTGAGTGTGGACCACAACTTAGCATTTTCACGCTTTCTATTGACATTTGCTTGCATTTTGTTTTCCTTCTCAGGTTTTTTTTTCTAGATCCGATTTTTCTTGTGCAGCAAGATATGTATACATATATTGGATTTAACATTTTAACATATTTAACATGTATTGGGCTACTGCCATCTAGGGGAAGGGATGGAGGAATGGAGGGAAAAATTTGGAACAAGTTTTGCAAGGTTCAATGTTGAAATACATGCATATGTTTTGTAAATACAAAGGTTTAATAAAAATAAGTAAATAAATGAAAAATAAAAAAATTGTCAGGCATAGTAAGGTTTTATTTACCATGTTTTAGATCAGTTGATCAATAAAGCATTTATTGTATGTTGGGCACTAAGGAAGTAAAATAAAAAATTAAATGGTCTGGATCCCCAAGGAGCTTATGTTCTATAACAGACAACAGATGCATATAAAATATATTTAGAAAACATAGATATATATGGCCATCTTGGGATATGCACTCAAATTTTTTTAAGGCAAACAGTTAAATACTCAGTTATAAAAGATGCTCTTTGATTAGTCATATAGAAGAAATTAAAACTTAACAAAACTTCATTTAAAAAAAATTAATAATTTTTAAAATATGCTTTAAAAATGAGACGCTGCCTTTTTTAGGGAGCTGGGGGGGGGGTGAAGTATAACAGAAGTTCTTACCCTTTTTTTGTATCCTTTGGCAATTTATTGAAGTCTGTAGACTCATCTGTAGGCTTATCCAGATGAATGTTAAATACATAAAGTGCAATGCATAGGATTACAAAAGAAGCCGATTATGTCAAAATGCAATTAACCAGAATTTTTTTTAAAAATGAATTCATGATTCCTCTAGATTATATTAAGAGGTGACTGAGTATATCCTATATTCACACCTGTTTACAAAACAAAATTAACCCCTGGGTGGCTGAATGCCTCCCATAAGAAGAAATGGCAGTTGATCCAAGATTTAAAGGAAAAGAGGGATTTTTTTCCCCCTTCTGTGCAAAATTTAATTCCGTATTATCTATGTTGCACCACCCCCTTCCCCCCTCAAAAAAAAAGAGACAAAAATAAAGTTTAAAAAGTATGCTTCAGAATGACTTCAGAGAGGCCTGGAGAGATTTGTATGAACCAATGCTGATGCTAATTGAATAGACCTAGAGAACATTATACACAGTAACAGCAAGATTATATGATGATCAATTCTGATGAACATGGCCTTTTCAACAATGAGGTGATTCAGGCCAGTTCCAGTGATCTTGTGATGAAGAGAGCCATCTGCACTCAAAGAGAGGACTTGTCCAGACTGTCCAGTATAATAATGTGGATTATACTTTTTTCATCTTTTTTATTGTTTGCTTGCATTTTGTTTCTCACTTTTTTCCTTTTTGATCTAATTTTTCTTGTGCACCATGATAATTGTGGAAGTATGTATAAAAGAATTGTACATGTTTGACATGTACTTGGATGGATAATTTACCATCTAGGGAAGGGGGTGAGGGAAAGGGAAGGAAAAAAAATTGGAACACAAAATTTTACAAAGATGATGAATGTTGAAAATTATCTATGTATATGTTTTAAAAGTAAAAAGCTTTAATTACAATTAAAAAAATTTTAACCGTATGCTTCAGTTTGTACTCGAGTTCATCAGTTATTCTTGAGATCAATAGCAATTTTTTTTTTAATCATGGGTCCTTTGGAATTGACTCATTAACCTGAACCAAATAGCCAAGTCTTTTACAATTGATCATTACAGTGTTATCATTACAATGTTGTTGTTACAGTGTACAATGTTTTTCTGGTTCTGCTTACTTTAGTTTGCATCAGTTCATATAAATCTTCCCAGGTTTTTCTGAAACTATCTTTTTATCATCTTTTATAGCACAGCAGTGTTCCATCACAATCATATAACATGTTCAGCCATTCCCCAGTTGATGGATATTCCCTCAATTTACAAATCTTTGATTATACGTAAAAAGCTGCTATAAAAATTTTTATGCATCTAGGTAGAAGAAAGGATTCCAAGAGTCAGAGCTGAGGAGCCTAGGATACAATTGCTTGTGCAAAGATATTGAGATGAGAGATGATGGAATTATCCAGGTGGATATGGATAGTTATAGTGTAGTAAATTAATCTGGAAAGTTAAAGGAGAACCAAATAAGGAGCCACTAAAACTTTTTGTAGCTGTTTGAAGGATGCATTGGAAAAGAGAGACACTTGTCAGTTTCCTTGCCTTCTTCCAAGCTAAAGTCTTACATTCTACAAGAAGCTTTTGTCCTCCTTAATTTGCCTTTCCTCTGAGATAATCCCTAGTTTATCTTGTGTATACCTGATTATTGGTTGCTGACAAATGTTGAACATGGTGCACACTAATGCACTATTGTTGGTAAAGCTGTTTATTTGTCCAGCTATTCTGAAAAGTAGTTTGGAACTGTGCACAAAAAGTTAATAAACTATTCATATTCTTTCACTAATGAGATCTATATACCAGATGATCAAAAAGGAGAGGCAATATATGCAAAAATATTTATAGTAGTGTTTTGTATATGGTAGCAAAAAAACCCAGGAAACTAAAAGAATGCCATAAAGGATGGCTAAATAATTTAAAGCGTATGAATGGAATGGATTATTATTGTATCTTTTAAGAAGTGACAAAATGGATGGTTTCAGAGAAAGCTGTGGAGACTTATATGAATTGATATAGAATGAAATGAACAGAACCAAATAAAATTTCTGGGCAAGGGTCTGTACCCTTGAGAGGGGGAAGAATTTCCCCAATGACACCTGCAAAACTTGTGCTATGGGTTCCTGGGAAGAGAACTAGATTATAATTTCCCTCTATGGCTGACTGTATCAAAATCGGGAAGTAAAGTGGTGGGGCAAGTTGCAGAAGGGGGAAAGACAAAGAGTAGAGTAGTATTGGAGGATGGGAGTGTTGGGATTGTACTGGAAACAAATCCCATGTTTGAGTATTATGGGAGAGCTGAATTCATCCCTCATTTCCACGCTCTTTTTGGTTGGTTACTAATATTCCCTAACATTCCCTTCCTCTCCCTAGACACAGTTCCCCAAGTCCATTTTGGATACCATTGGTTTTAAAAGTGGTGGTTCTCAAATTGTGATCCGTAGACTCTTAGAAGTCCCTAAGACTTCAAAAGATCCTTGAGGTCAAAACTATTTTCATAGAAATATTGAGATGTTACTTGCCTGTTAAAATACTCCCTTTTTTCATCTACCTATCTATGTGAAGACGGATTTTTTTAATACTTCAAAATAACATTGAAACAAAATGAATGTAGTAAACAGATGAATCTAGCCATCTTATGTCATCCTCTATATAATGTATAATATACATTAAAGAGATTTGGGAAAAAAAATAAAACAGTGCTACTCTTTTCATTGATTTGTTTTAGAAAATATAGTCAATTATACTGTAATACATATTCTTAAATTGCAGCCATTGATTTCAGAAAAAGCCTGGAAGGACTTACATGAACTGGTGTTGAGCAAAGTGAAAAGAACCAGGAGAACATTGTATACAATAACAGCAATATTATAGGATGATCAACTATAATAGACTTCTCTTCGCAAGCAGTATGGTGATCCAAGACAATTCCAATAGGCTTGGGATGCAAAATGCCATCCACATCCAGAGAGAGAATTATGGAGACTGAATGTGGATCAAAGCATAGTGTTTACATCTTTTTTTGATTGCTTTTTCTTTCTTGTGGTTTTTTTTTTCCCCCTTTTGATATGATTTTTACTTGCACAGCATGACAAATGTGGAAATACATTTAAAAAGGTTGTACATGTATTCTACAATATGCAGTTCCTACAATGAAAAGTCTCAACTTTCAGTCTCTTCTCTCTTCAGTTCTGCAGCTCTCAAACTTTTTGGCTTCAGGACCCAGTGGGGAGGGGGTGGGTCTTGCTCAAGTCTTGGGAAGGGGGAAGGTAAGGAAAGGAGGGAGAAAAAAAATTTGGAACAGAATCTTCAAAAATGAATGCTGAAAACTATCCCTATATGTATTTGGAAAAATAAAATACTATTGAAAAAAAGAAAAAGAAAATTACCAGAAAAGAACACTGATATACAAAGATAATCAATCGTTCAATAAATAGCAGTCATGCAAAATCACAGGGCTTATGGGAAAAATGAAATTAGGAGTATAGCACTCAAAAACATCAGTACCAAAAAAAGAGAAGAACCAAATAAAAATGATAACACAGTTTTATGCATATTAAATGATTAAGACATAGATTTACTATAACAAAATAGTAGTGGCAGGAAAATTAAGAGTCTGAAGCTCTGGGTTTGGGAAGGGGCAACTGGGTTATTCCTTCTTCCAGTTACATCATCTACCACATCAGGAGATACATATTAAATGGCACTTTACCTCGATAACAATAGGTATATCTTGTGAGTTATTGTGAAGTAGTCCAGCTATTTCTTGGGGAGGTAATCCTCTAAAAGCAAATGTGAAAATAATTTATAGACATTTTTTGTTATGTCAATTGGGTTTCAACAAATTTTAGTTTTCAAAACAAATGTTATAGCAGAAATGACTTTTTTTAATAAAAATATTTATATGAACAGGAAGTTACTTTACTAATTTCAAATGAATGAACTTTTAAAATTTATCACTTTTAACTTCCAATACAGTTAAATATTGATTTTAATCAATAAATATAAATTCTTCAATTTTTATGAATATAAAGGGGTCCCAAAGCCAAGAGAAGAGACTGAAAGCTGAGAAACTTGTCATTGTAGGAAAGGTCTAGTTCTAATTTGAGTTCAGATTAACTCACTGAATAAATAATTGAGTAGGTACCTTACCCTTCTCTGACCCTCAGTTTTCTCAATTGTAAAATGAGAGCTTTGGAATAAATATCTTCAGAAAGTAAAAATGTATTGAATTACTTTATTACACATAATCACAGACCATGCTACAAACTATTCATTTCTTATGACAGGTTATTCAATTTTAACATGCATTATAGTGTTATGACTTTTGTTTAATTTTAAAATTTTATCTTATCAGATATTTTTGTATTATGAAATTATGCATCAAGAAACACAAACATTTTGGTATTCAAAGAAGAGCAAAAAAATACTGTATATGAAATAATGTAATGGGCTGAGTCTTGAGTTGATGCACTGAGGTCCCAAGCACGTGAGGCTAAATAGTAATTGGACTCTACTCTATTAATATACATGCTTGGATAAAGAATGGCCCCCGCCCACTCTCTGTGCAAGTCCTGATGTGTTGTATAGGAAATGATGATTTTGGTGGGTGGAGGCAGAGAGACAGGAAGAGAGGCTGGGAGAGATTGGGCCTGGGTTCTATTCTGGTAGCTGCTGGTCATGTGGCTGCTGGTCTAGCTAGCTTCTTGACTCAGCTGCACACATTGCTATTGCCCATTCTCTTCCACCTCCGATCTTTCTTCACTGAGAATAAAGATTGACGATTTTCCCCTAACCTGAATTCCTGACTCCAGTTGATTTTAAAATATGCGGTCATCACAAAATAGTACAATATAAATTAAGTTTAATACAATTGTGCCAAAATTGCCATGTCTGCTTCTGAACTTTTTGTTTTATGTACTCTTAAGATATTTATCAATGCTCATGAGAATGTCTCATTCTTTATTCCCAAATGGTGAATGTCATAACCTTATCAGTCTCCTGAATTCATGACTTGTCATCACATTAACCAGTGTTCTTAGTTTTTTGAGTTTTTTTAAAACAATTTTTGGAATGATCCAAAGTTGTTTTTCTTTTTACTCAACACAAAAGTGTTCTCATAGAAATGCTCATTTTACTCTCATATAATTCTATAATTTACTCTTCATATAATTCTTCCCATTTTTCAATGAATTTCACTTACTTGCCATTTTTTAATGGCTTTAATGCTTTCACAGAAATAATAGCCCATTATATTCTTATGCTACAATTTGTTCCCCAATTGATTTGCACCCATTTTGTTTTCAGTAATTTGTACAAAACAATAAAGCTTTTGTTCATTTAAAAAAAAAAAACCTTTTAAAAGACATTTTTTTTGGTAAAAATATTATGTCATAGTAGACAAGGTAAGTAGACTTGGCTTCAGAAGATGTTGATTCAAATGTTACCTGAATTGAGGTGCTTGTCTAAAAAAACAAAACAACAAAACCAACGCTGATAAATAATTATCCTGTTTGCTTCAAGGTTATTATATAGAAGAGATGAGACAATTTATGTGAGAAGAGAGGTCGTGTAAATGTGTACAGTATTGTTCTTAATAATAGTCAATTTTACAATAAATCAAATGTTATTTAATTAGGCATTAACATGTGCATTATGTGCTCAGTTCAAAATAAGTACGTATTATCCCTCTCTTCCAGAAACAAAGTTCATTTATTTTTTATTTTATTTTATTTTATTTTTTTATTTAATAGCCTTTTATTACAGGTTATATGTATGGGTAATTTTACAGCATTAACAATTGCCAAACCTCTTGTTCCAATTTTTCACCTCTTACCCCCCCACTCCCTCCCCCAGATGGCAGGATGAACAGTAGATGTTAAATATATTAAAATATAAATTAGATACACAATAAGTATACATGACCAAAAAGTTATTTTGCTGTATAAAAAGAATCAGACTTTGAAATATTGTACAATTAGCTTGTGAAGGAAATCAAAAATTCAGGTGGGCATAAATATAGGGATTGGGAATTCAGTGTAATGGTTTTTAGTCATCTCCCAGAGTTCTTTCTCTGGGCATAGCTGGTTCAGTTCATTACTGCTCCATTGGAAATGATTTGGTTAATCTCATTGCTGAGGATGGCTAGGTCCATCAGAACTGGTCATCATATAGTATTGTTGTTGAAGTATATAATGATCTCCTGGTCCTGCTCATTTCACTCAGCATCAGTTCGTGTAAGTCTCTCCAGGTCTTTCTGAAATCATCCTGTTGGTCATTTCTTACAGAACAATAATATTCCATAATATTCATATACCACAATTTATTCAGCCATTCTCCAATTGATGGGCATCCACTCAGTTTCCAGTTTCTAGCCACTACAAAGAGGGCTACCATAAACATTCGTGCACATACAGGTCCCTTTCCCTTCTTTATGATCTCTTTGGGATATAAGCCCAGTAGTAACACTGCTGGATCAAAGGGTATGCACAGTTTGATAACTTTTTGAGCATAGTTCCAAACTGCTCTCCAGAGTGGTTGGATTCGCAGAAACAAAGTTTAAAATTAATGGGAAACATTTCATACAATTGGTTGATAATGTCAGATGCAAGGTGGTGCTGACTTTGAAAGTTTAAAACTTATCAAAATATAAGATGAGTTTTTAATCCTGTTGTAAGCAAAATGCCACAAGCCTAAAAAACAATCTCTTGCTCTCTCCTTGACAAACCAAAGATATGTAACATTATACTGCATTATCTGTATATTTCCCATACAGGCTCTATTCCATTTCTTTATATGCCAGGTGTGTTTGCTGTTTTATTTTTGTTTACATGATTAAAGAAAACAATCTTTAATATTATTTACCCTTAGTATAGTAACATTAATACATTTTACCCTTAGTATAGTAACACTTGTTAAGCTCTTTAGATATTTTATATGTATATCACAGTTTTATTAGACTTCAGTGCTGTCAGATATATATATATAACAAAAAATTAAAGAAATAAAATTAAAATAATTTTGGATAAACTATTCTGGAAATATCTTTACAGATTAGGTGAACCTCCTGTGCAGTCACAAAATAATAGTTGAGAGTAAATTAAATTGCCCCAGAATCTTATTTTAATTTTGAAAATTTAGACTCCTAGAAAAAATTAAAATCCATACGGTTTATTCAAACGTGTTATAAATTCTTACCATGTACTTATAGAAAACAAGCCTTTTCCTACCAAAAAATAATGCAGAGAATCCAGTAATACATTTCTAGCTTGAAGACTCAGCTTTCAATTGGAAAACTCACACATTAGCTAAACATAAAAGATAATCATTACTGCCTGAAATTTAGTGTTGAATAACTCTGTATGGACCTTGCATTATATAGCACATCACAGTGGCTATGGTGGTCAGAGAAAGCTTAAATTGGAACTTAAAGTCAGGTAGCATCTGAATAGCCTTGAAGGGAGGAGATATATTTCAGAAAGTGGTCACAGCTTGAGTACATGTGAGGAGGCAGGAATACGCAAATCGACCAGCTTTGCTAGACAGCTTTCTACATCCTGGGGTTATAAAGAGAAAGAAAGAAACAATTCTGACCATACAGTGTAGAAAAGATTTCTTGTTCAGGTTGTGGAGGAGACTAAATGGGCTTGAGTTCCTATCATTCTAAAAGGACCATGCTGGAAAGTAATATACATAGAATCTCTCAAAATTTTTGAGATTTAAGTCTGTCTGTCTCATTGTACAGTTGAAGCAACTGAGGCCTGAAGAGGTAAATTAACTCACATGCCAAATTAGTGGTGGAAGAAATGGAACTATATAACCGAGGTATCCTGAATTATCATGCTGCCTAGTGCTTTACCACTTCTATGGCTCCCCCATTGGGAGGTAAAATTGAAATGGGGGATGGGGTAAATTAGGACTTTACATACCACATTATACATATAGGATTTACTTTATCAGCCCTGGTAAAAAGTCAAAAAGTTTTAATCATTAAGAATTGTAGGAGGAAAAGCAGTCTTTTAAGGTTTATCTGATAGTTTGATAGACTAGAATATGAGTCAAGAAGTTCAGTTATTATTGGAACATATCCTCCAGGGCATCGAAAATAATTGGGTATTTTTAGATTTTTTAAGTTTACACATTACAGTCTAGCTAATGACTTTGCATATATAATATCTTTTGGTCCTTACACTCCTGGTAAGAATAGCTACAAGTATCCACATTTTACAGATGAGAAAACTGAGGCCAGGAGAGGTTAAATTGATTTGCCCAAGAATACAAGTAACAGATTCAGTAAAGACCTAAGTTCACTTTTGCCTGTAAATTAACATCAAACATAGATCTAGACCTATTGTAGATTA
This sequence comes from Sarcophilus harrisii, assembly GCF_902635505.1. Classification (NCBI taxonomy): domain Eukaryota; kingdom Metazoa; phylum Chordata; class Mammalia; order Dasyuromorphia; family Dasyuridae; genus Sarcophilus; species Sarcophilus harrisii. The sequence continues at coordinate 517,232,920 of NC_045427.1, read as the reverse complement.
CTTCACAGACCTGGTATAGCAAAGTTAAACGTATCATTTCACATCATTAGCTTTGCACAAGCTTTTTCTTGGGCTTAGAATCCATGGCCTCTTCATTTCCACTTTTTAGAATCCTTATTTTCTTCAAAATTCACCACAAATGCCCTTTTTCAATGTGTATATCTCTAATGCCTCTCCCTATCAGCTTCTAGTGCCTTCCTCCCAAAATTATTCTGAATATACTTTTACATTGTTAGAGCAACTAGGTGGCACACTGGATAGTGCCAGGCCAAATTGAGAAGATTGATTCATCTTCTTGAGTTTCAAACTGGTTTCAGACACTAACCTTATATAACCTGGGCAAGGCATTTAACCCTTTTTGCCTCAATTTCTGATTTGTAAATAAGCTGGAGAAGGAAATGCTAAATCTTTGCCAAGAAAACATCAAATGGGGTCATGAAGAATTGGATGTGAAAATAAGTGAACAACAATGGAAAAAAAAATTAGTTAAGGTTGCTATAGCTCTTACTGTGTGCCAGGCACTGTGCTAAGTGCTTTACAGTTGTCTCATTGAACCTCTCAACAATCCTGGTAGGTAGATGCTGTTATTATCCTTTTTTTTTACAAATGAGGAAACTAAGGCAAGCGAGTTAAATGACTTGCCCAGCGTCACAATAGCTAATGTCCTGAGATTCCTGACTCTGCTGCCCTTTCACTACTTTATATGTTTGAGTTGTACTTCTGTAAACTCTGAGGATTCAGATTTTTCATTGCTTGCTTTTTATCCCCACTTCCTAGCATAGGGTATAACACATTGTAAATATTTGTGTGTGTGTGTGTGTGTGTGTGTGTGTGTGTGTGTCCAGTAGTGTTTAAGGATAAGGAATCATTTCCTTTTTTTCCCCTTTTATATCTTCAATATGTGGTGGCATTTTATGTGTAGGGAGCACTTAAGTGTTTTGTTTTGTTTTTTAAATTTAAGACACTTATTTTCTCTCCCTCCTTTCATTCCGTTTTGGAAAAAAAAAAAGAACAAAATCCTTTTAACAATTATGCATAATCAAACAAAAGAAATTCCTTCTTTGGCCAGGTGTAAAAATAGATCTTATCCTGAATCTTGTCAGGAGGTGGGTAGTGTTCCCTAGAATTGTCTTTGTCTTTCAGAATTGTTTATCTTTACAATATTGACTTCATTGTGTAAGTTCTGTCAGTGTCTAGCACTAGATTTGAACTCAGATCTTCTGGACCCTGGGCCCAAGTCTCTGTTCCCTCTGTAGTCCAAAAGATCTGAGTTCAAATGTGGCTGTAGACACTAAATATGTGATCTTGGGGAAATTTACTTAACAGCTGTTTGTCTTAATTTCCTCAGCTATAAAATGTCTTAATTTCCTCAGCTATAAAATGAGGATAACGCCATCAGGTATACTTCCCAGGGTCTTGAGTAAAGAGACACTTTTTTTAAAGCGGTCTTTCTTAAACTTTTTTCACTTGTGACCCCTTTTTGCCTGAGAAATGTTTACAGAACTCTGGGTAAGGTCTATAAAATAGATATACAAGTCCAACTTTTGCTAATCATAAGTCATAGTTTCACAGTTTTGAAACCCTATATGAGGTCATGATCCTCAGTTTAAGAAGTTGGGTTCTAAAGCACTTAGCACAGTGCCTTGTACATACTAGTCACTAAATAAATGTTTATATTCTCCTCTTTCCAACTCCTGCCCCCTATCAATTCATAACAATTTCCCCAGATGTCTCTGAAACCATCTCTTTCATCATTTCTTCTGTCCACTAATAAATATTTAAACTGAATGGAATTAAACTCTTTGTTTTCCTTGATAGTAAGGGATGAAACAGCATGGATTAATATAAATTTAAAGACATAGCTGACCTAATTTTAATAGTAATTCACACTCATGTTGTGGTTTTCCTGTATTAACTTGGTAAGTGGTTGATAAAAATATTACCATTTTACAAATGGAAAAATTGGTAACAAATCTATTAACATTTGAATTCTGAATAAGTTTCTCTTGGTAAGTGTCAGAGTGGAATTTGAATCCCTTTCTTTTGACTCTTAAGTCCACTTCAACAGTTTAATTCCCATTAAATTTGAGAGAAGGAAAATAAGGTAGAAAATTAGTTATTTTAACTTCTTAGTGATAGCTCTGGCATAAAGATTATAACTTAAGAAATTGTCCCACAGATCTTTTACAACACTATCTTTTTAGTCAGCCAGGTTCACAACTACACTTAATCCTTGCCTTTTTTCTCTTCTCCCATAATCAGTTGCCAATTTTGTTGAGTCTTCCTCCATAATATTTCCAGTGTGTACTCTAATTCAGACCATGATAGTCTTCTAAGTGGTCTCTCTTGTCTCTGGACTATGCCTTTTCAATTGGTCTTCCACATAGGTGGCAAATTGAGATTCCTAAAGCACACGTGTGATTGTGTCACTCATCTGCTTAGAATCTTGGCATTTCAAGCTTCTCACATCCTAGCTACAGTCTACCTTTCCTATATTTCTGAATAGTTCTTTCCTTTACCTACTCTACATTCCATCTAAACAGGTCATCTTGCTGTACCCTAAACATAGCATTCCATCTCCTATCTTTGTGGTCTTTGCACTGCCTGATTATTATACATAAAATAAATTTCCTCCTCACCTCTGCCCTGCAGGAACTATATGGTTTTGGTTTTATTTGCACAGTATATTGTAGTGTTTGGTTATGCTTTGTTGAATTAAACTCACCAGTGAGGAAACTGAGAATCATTTTTAAAATGAAGAGGTTTGGCTATATAATAACTTGTATTGTAAATAGTTATTTCCCATATAAATGCAAGTTAAAATATTCTTTGTATAATAATCTTAGAGATTATATGTCTTCATAGCAGGAAGTAATAAATCCCATTCAAAATAATTAAAGAATATACAAAATATTTAAGAGACTATTTAGCAAATCACAGAATACACTGTATACTAAATATAGCTACAAAACACTCATTGCAGAAAGGCAGATCTAGATAATAGGAAGAATATTAACAGCCTAATGTCAGGCTATTGTAATATAATTTTAAAAGTGCTACTTAAATTAGTTGACTTATTCTGTGCCACATCAAAGTACCAAAGAATTACTTTATAGAACTATTCAAAACAATAACAAATTCTTCTGGAGGAACAAAAGATCAAGAATTTTTAAAAAATAACAAAGTTGGGTAAAATGGGTATCTAGCAGTTACCAAGTCTTAAACTACATCACAAATCATCTAAACTATTTAGTACTGATTAAAAAATAAAGATTGACTAGGAGAACAGATTAAATACCCAACAGAAAGAAGCAAACTACATGGTAGTATGTGATTCAGTAAACCTGATCTATTACTGGGATGAAGATTCATTATTTTTGGGGGAAAAAAAACTTATGGGAAAACTAAAGAGCAATCTGCAAGGAACTAGGTATAGATTAATAATTCACAACATTTTCCAAGATCTAAATAGGTATGTAACATGGATATAAAAAGTTACATCATAAGCATAATTAATGGTACCAGGAAGGAAATAATCTTTTGTGCCTTAGGATGCGTTAAGAATTCTTGACCAAAGAAGGGGTAGGTAGTTTCACAGTATGATGACATAAAAAAGTTTTTGTTAGGATTAGGAGAGAAACAATTAAGGGGGACGGGGTAAATCTTGCAACAAAGGTATGATATTCAAGATATATCTTTGTTCTTTATGTAAAAACCACAACCATTTCCTAGGAGGCTATTGCAGTGTCAGGCATCAATCAGGAAGAACTGAATTCATATGAAACCTCAAAACATTTATTGTGTAACCCTGGGCAAGTCCACTTAACCTTTGTTTGCCTTAGTTTCTTCAGTTATAAAATGGAGATGATAATAGCACTTAACTTCCACTATGAGGATCAAATGAAATTATGTTTGGTTTTCATTGTTTAAATTTTCAATAGTATTTTTCCAAATATTTGTAAAGATAGTTTCCAACATTCATTTTTGTAAGACTTTGTGTTCCATTTTTTTTCCCTCTCTCTTAGCTCTCCCCTCCTCAAGACAGCAAGTAATCTGATACAGATTAAAAATGCACAATTCTTTTAAATGTATTTCCATATTTGGAATGTTCTGCAAGAAAAATCAGATCAAAAGAGAGAGAAAATAAAAAAGTGAAAATACTATGCTTCGATCCATATTCAGTTTTCATAGTTCCCTCTCTGTATGCAGATGACATTTTGCATCCCACAGGTGTTGGTACTGCCTTGAGTCACCTCATTGTTGAGAAGAGCCAAGTCCATCACAGTTGATCATCACATAATTTTGTGTGCAAATTCTCTTGGTTCTGCTTGTTTCACTTGGCATTAGTTTATGTAAGTCTTTACAGACTTCTGAAATCAGTCTGCTCATCATTTTTTATAGAGCAATAATATTGCATTATATTCATATATCATGCCTTATTTAGCGATTCCTCAACTAATAGGTATCCACTTAATTTTCCATTTTCTTGCCACTACAAAAAGATCTGCTGCAAATATTTTTACACATGTGGGTCTTTTTCTCTCTTTTATGATCTCTCTGGGAACTTACCTAGTAATGACAATGCTGGATCAAAGGTTATGTACAGTTTTATAGCCCTCTGGGCTAAGTCCCAAATTGCTTTCCAGAATGGTTGGATCAATTCACAACTCCACTCACAATGTATTAGTGCCCCAGTTTTCCCATAATCCCTCCAACATCATTATCTTTTTTTGTCATCTTAGCCAATGTAAGAGGTCTGAAATGGTATCTCAGAGTTATCTTAATTTTCATTCCTCTAAACAATAGTGATTTAGAACATTTGTTCATATGACTAGAAATGGCTTTAATTCTTTCATCTGAAAAATCCTCTATTCATATCCTTTGACCATTTATCATTTGGAAAATGATATTTGAAAAATGAGGCCTTTATCAGAAACACTGGCTGTAAAAACTTTTCCCAAGCTTTGTGCTTTCTTTCTAATCTTGGCTGCATTGACTTTGCTTTGGCTGCATTGACTTTGCTTATGCAAAGCCCTTTTTAATTTAATGTAATCAAATTTATCCATTTTGCATTTCATAATGTTCTCTAGTTCTTCTTTGGCCATAAATTCTACCCTTTTTCACAGATTTGATGGGTAGACTATCTCTTGCTCTCCTAATTTGCTTAAAATGTTACCTTTTATGTATCACCATCCTAATTTGTTTATAATATCACCATTTTGACCATATCTTGGCATAGGGTATTAGATGTTGGCCAATGCCTAGTTTCTGCCATACTACTAACTTAGCAATTTTTGTCAGATAATTAGTTCTTAAACCACAAACTGGAATCTTTGGACTTATCAAACACTTGATTACTATAGTCGCTGATTATTGTGTCTTGGGTACCTAACCATTCCATTGATCCATTAGTCTATTTCTTAGCCAGTACCAAATGGTTTTGATGATTGCTGGAGGATCTGTATAGCTAGACCACCTTCCTTCATCGACCTCTTCCCCTCTCCCCCCAGTAATTTCTTTGGTATTCTTAATCTTTTGTTCTTATAGATGAATTTTATTATTTTTAAATAATTTTTTGGCAGTTTGATTGGTATGGCACTGAATAGGTAGCTTAATTTAGGTAGAATTGCCATTTTTATTATATTAACGTGGCCTATCCTTACAGTTATTTAGGTCTAACTTTATTTGTGTGAAAAGTGTTTTGAAATGTGTTCATATGGTTCCTGGCATTATCTTGACATATAGATACCCAAATATTTTAAATTATCTACAGTTATTTTAAGTGGGATTTCTCTTTTTATCCCTTGCTGTTGGCTTTGTTGGTAACATATAGAAATGCTAATTATTTATATGAATTTATTTTATATTCTACAAATTTGCCAAAGTTGTTAATTGTTTCTAGTAGCTTTTTAATGGATTCTCTAGGATTTTTTAAGTATACCATCATTTCATCTCAAAGAGTGATAGTTTTATTTTCTTATTACCTATTCTAATTCCTTCCATTTTTTTTTTCATTTATTGCTCAAGCTAACATTTCTAGTATAATCGTGAATAATAGTGGTGATAGTGAGCAATCTTGTTTCACCGCTGATCTTATTGGGACTGCTTTTAAGTTATTCCCATTACATATAATGCTTGTTGATGGGTTTAGATAGGTCTGTTTATCATTTTAAAGAAAACTTCATTTATTGTTTTGTTATCTAATGTTTTTGTTAGGAATGGGTGTTGTATTTTGTAAAATGCTTATTGTGCATCTTTTGAGGTAGTTGTATGATTTCTGTTAGTTTTATTACTGCTATGGTCAGTTATATTGATAGTTTTCTTGATATTGAATCAGCCCTGAATTCTTGGTATAAATCCCACTTTGTCATAGTGTATTATCCTGCTTATAAGTTGCTGTAGAGACTATATTTGTAAAGTGCTTAGCATAGTGCTTGGCACATATTGTTCTTCAGGCATTTCAGTTGTGTCCAACTCTTTGTGACCCCATTTGGGGGTTTATTGACAAAGATAATAGAGTAGTTTGCTATTTCTTTCATTACATCTCATTTTATAGATGAGAAAACTGAGGCAAACAGTAAAGTGACTTGCTCAAGGTCAGACAGTTAATACAAGTCTGAAGTCAAATTTGAATTCAAGTCTTCTTGACTCAAGGTTTGGCACTCTTTCCACTTTGCTACCTCACTGTTATGTGGCAGTTTATTGGTTTTGATGTTTATTGATTGGTGTATAAATGTTAAGCCATCATCATTATCCAACACCAAAAAAAGTGGTTAAGAGAATATGAACCTGCAGTTCTTAAAGGAAGCAATTCATGCTTTCAAGAATCATATAAATGTTATATGTAGTGTAATGACCCAGTGTAATGGAGTAGGATCAGGCTAAGTAAGCCCTGACAAGCTGCTTTTGGCACTATCTCTGGCTTGCAACACTAGTCTAAGAGTAGTAAAGGGATTGAAGCAAGAGTCCTTTATTTAGTTCTCCCTTAGAAGTAGATGTACTCCCAAGAACACAACGAATACCGAATTAGGAGAAAAGTTTATATTTCATTTGATTCCTTATGCCTCCCTACAAAGGTCTAATTGGTTGGATTTACAGTCAGAGCTCCTCACTACTGGTCAGCTTTAAGATCGGAATTACAATTAAGTCAGATTTACGGAGTTACAGTTGGTGTTAAAATTTGTAATCCTCTTTATTCTTGGATTCCATGTCAAAAAAAGAGTTGTGTCCTGGCATTGACCTTAGCTGGTTTGAGACAGTTTAAGCCTGAGACTTTTGTCAGGAACTTTGTTGTTTAGCCAACAAACCAATAATAATGAGGTATTTCATTCCTCCCTTCTTCCTATTTTGATAATATCTGTAGAAACCTAGCTTCTCGTACTTCTCACATAAAGATCCTCCACATCACTAATAAGAGAAATATAAATTAAAACTCTTAAGATTCTACTTCATACCTATCGAATTGGCAAGGAAAATCACAGTTGTTGGAAGGTCTTCGACAAGACAGATGATTTACTCATTGGGTATTTAAGTTCAGAATTTTTAAAAAGTAAGTATATGTCTTTAAAGGTTCCTTGTTGCAGCATTTTAAAGGTTCTTAATATTTTAGACCTTAGAGCTACTCCTAAGAAGGTAAATTAATTCGACTACAGTCTTCCTTTTATGTCTTCTTATTCCCTTTCCCAACATGTGAAGATAATTCCTTTTTAAAATCATTTTTAAAAAATTATCACTCGCTAATTCCTTATTCCACTGTATCTTTTTTCTTTGTAATTGGTGTGAGTAAAAACAGTAGAGGTAGTAAGGAAAAATAAGGCTGGCAAGGTAGTGTTGGATAAGGTCTTATCATAGAGAAAATGCGAAGCCACTATGTTATTAAAGTTTTGCAGTCACAAAAGATTGCTCATCCCAAAGGTAAAAAGCATTCTATTAATACGGATCTTAGTTCTAGGTGTTTCATTGCTTAAGCCCTAACTTTAGAAATACAGTCACATTTTAGCAGTTTATTTGACTTGGAAAGATGTTTTTAAATCATTACTTAAAAACTTGAATTTATGGTTTCACAAACATTGATGTTCCCTTCATTCTGTGGATGTCCATACATAATCCATTGTGGATGATCTCAAATCATAAACCATGACCACCTTCTCCTCTGTCTGACCTCCTATAAAACTTCCGCACTTCACTTGGTTGGATGTTAACATGTTTTTTCACAGACTATGTCATTATAATACAAAAACTTTTACAGATTCTACCATTCTAGGAGGATTCCTGGCAGCTAAGTTGATTGTCTGCTTTCTGAGGATCAGCATACCTAAAAACAGACAGCCTTGTTTTTCCAAACCTAGCCACTTATTGATGAATTCTTTGACTATTGAAATTAGTAAAATCATAAATATATTATTTCAATTATTATAGCAGTTTTTTTTTTTTTTAAATAAAGCTTTTTCTTTTCTTTTTTTTTTTTCTTTTTTTCTTTTTTTAAGTAACTTTTTATTGACAGAACCCAAGCCAGGGTAATTTTTTACAACATCCCTTGCACTCCTGTTTCGATTTTTCCCCTCCTTCCCTCCACCCCCTCCCCCAGATGGCAAGCAGTCCTGTACATGTTAAATAGGTTACAGTAGATCTTGGATACAATATATGTGTGCAGAACCGAACAGTTCTCTTGTTGCTCAGGGAGAATTGGATTTAGAAGGTATAAATAACCCGGGAAGAAGAACAAAAATGCAAGCAGTTTACATTCATTTCCTAATGTTCTTTCTTTGGGTGTAGCTGCTTCTGTCCATCCTTGATCAATAAAGCTTTTTATTTTCAAAACATATGCATGGATAATTTGACAACTTTAACTCTTGCATAGTCTTGTGTTTCAGATTTTTTCCTCCTTCCCCCCCACCCCCTCCCCTAGTTGGCAGGCAATCCAATATATATTAAACCTGTTAAAATATATGTTAAAACCAATATGTGTTAACATATTTATACAATTCTCTTGCTGCACAAGAAAAATCAGATCAAACAAGAAAGCAAATGAGTAAGAAAACAAAATGCAAACAAACAACAACAAAAAGAGTGAAAATGTTATGTTGTGATCCTTATTCATTTCCCACAGTCCTCTCTTTGGGTGTAGATAGCTCGCTTCATCACAAGATCATTGGAACTGGCATCAGTCATCTTATTGTTGGAAAGAGTCACATTCATAAGAATCGATCGTCATATAATATTGATGTTGTATGGTAGTTTTTTAAAAAATCCTTCCCCCTCCTCCACTAGTTGGCCTGTTATGCTGAAGTAAAGAATTGACTTCTTTGTAATTATTTTGTATGCAGTGCTTCTGCCACAATCTTTGAACTCTTTATTTTTTTTTTTAAAGTGCCTTAAATAGTTTCATTTGCAGTAATAATTTATGTAGCCAGTCCTTTCTTTTGGTTCAGAAATAAATGTTAGCTCAAAATTAAATTCCAAATTAGAGCTTTGGTTTATTGTATTTTGTTTTCTTGAGTGGTTGAAAATATTAGGATAATGTGGTTTTTAAATGATTTTTTTTTCAAGCAGACTTTTAAAGTCTAGTTTTTTTAAACTGCTTTTAATAGTTTAGAAACTTTAACTGGTATGTTCATTATTAAAAGCATATTTACTCCTACAAACTGGAGGAAGAACAGAATTTGAAGAGGTAGGGATAGGGTTTGTCTTTTTGGTGATTGGAAAACTGAATAAACAAATTTAAGGCTATTCCAGAGGTAGATAAACTAATTAGCCAAAAAAAAAAAAAAAAAAAAAAAAAAAGTTGAGTTAAATTACAAACTTGTCTTTAATTGTAGCACTGAGACTATTTAAATACAGAAGTAGATATTACCCTGCATGTGATCAAATGCTTGCTTTTTTTCTTGTTTAAAGCTAGCTTTTCTTTAAATTTTTTGGCTAGCATTTTTAGATGTTAGAGCTTATGACAAAGTTAAAAATTGTAGGCACTGATCAGGTGCCATTTTGGCTGCTCTAGCTCCCTGCTGAGACTGCTGCTGATGGTTCTGGCATTTTTGGCAATAGGACATAGAGAACAGAGGAAACCTGTTTAGCAAATGGCTATCACAGATTCCTTTACCTTAGTGATAATAGCTAACATTTATTAAATACCTATGATATGCCAGGTACTGTGCTAATCACTTTACAAATATTATCAATCTGGGAGATACTCTTATTTTTCCCATTTTACAGAGGAGGAAACTGAGGCACGGAGGTTAAGTGATTTGCCCAAAGGGACATAGTAAGATGCTGAAGCTGTATTTGAACTCAGGTCTTATTTCCCAGTGGCTAGATCATTGTAAACAAGTAATAAATATTTGAGTCAGTTGATTCTTTGTATTTCCTGCAGCATCACAGTCTTTTTCTGCTTTTTAGGATGCATTGTTTTCCAGGAATTGACCTATTTGTGACCTCTTGCAAGATAACTTTCCTGATCTACTCCCCAAATACCTTATAAACAAGTGTTTACCTTTGTTTCCTCCTAGAAAACATAAGCTTTTGGGGGTGGAAGGGATTAAAAAGGTGGTCACACTATCATTATTGTCTTTTTTCCCCTAGTATAGTGCTTGGCATATAGTGGTTTCTTAATAAATGTTTGATTGATTTGTAGTGCTGTGGGAAATACAAAGATAAATTAGTATTTAACTTGAATTCTTATAAAGGAGTCGTATTTTTAGCTGAAACCATGAGGCAAAATGGAGACAGTTAAGAGAATTTAAGAGAGAATGTATAGTTTTATTTTCCAATTAGAGAAGGTGAGATTTGATTGTGATTTGTTCAGATTCACACAGTTAGCATTCTTTTTACCAGGCCATGTAATACCATATTGTGGTAGGAGTTAAAAGGAGAGACAAATCACTTTTGAATAGGGTAATTCTGGGAAAGCTTAATGGAATAAAGAAGGTTACTTTTGACCTGGGTATTAACAGATATTGGTGTGTGACAAATTTCATTCTAATAGCATCAGCAAAAACTAGGGTGGGAATGCTGTGAATTATCCAATTTAGCTGCTGAGTGGGATGTATATAGGATTCATGTATATAGGATAAATAGGATTCATGATTTTGGGAATATTACATGCCAGGTGAAGAAACCTAGACTTAATTGGGCAGGTAAAGAAGGTCCTTAAAAACAGATGAGTTGGGAAATGACACAAAGTAAACTTTAAGAAGATTAATCAGTATGTATAGGATCTATTAAGAGGGAAGAAACTGCAGGTAGGGAGATGAGTTATTGTTAATAACTCATGTAGATGTAGGGTAATGGGAACATGAACCCAGAGTTTTGACAGTAGGAAAAAAAAAAGGAATGGGTGTAAAACACTGTAACAAATAAAAGGGCTGCCTTGGTGCTTCTGGAAGACATACCATAATGAAAGAGTCAATAGATTAGATGTGAGGAATGGGAGTGTTAGAGCCTAAATGCTTGGGGAAATGGTGGTACCATGAACTGAGATAGAGGAGGAGAAGGAGCTAATTTTGGGGGGAGTTGTTGAGAATGAAAGGTTTGGTCTTGGAGTTTTTGAGGTGCCAATAAAACCTCCAAATGATCCTGGAGACAATTGAAAATAACCTTACTTTTAGTGATGATACCTGGAGAAAGAAACTTTCCAACATTCTTTGCTCTATCCCTAGACCATGGAATCTTTGAATTATTTGGCACTTAGAATGCTCCATTAGCACATACTTTACAATTAGAATCATACAGAGATTATCATTATCATGGTTCCTACATTAAGATAACATAAAAGTTTCAACTAGGTTATTGTTTTAAGAGAGGCAGCCTGATGAGGTTCTTTGAATGCTTTTTTTGGAATTAGAAGACTTGGGTGTATAACTTGTCCCTGAAAATTACTAGATGTATGGCCCTGGACAAGTCATTTGACACTAATAGCTTAAGGCATTTAAGACTTAATCCACTATGTTGTGAACAGTTTGAAGAGAGTGCTCACTAATTAAATCATATCGACACATAGAGATTAGTTTTTGTGGACACAATCATTTTACTTGGGTTATTTATTTGGGTACTTGACTTTAAAATGTTCTCTTAATTCAAACTACCAGTCATTAAAAAAAATGTTAACATGAACCTTTCTTCTGTATTTGACCGAAAAGAGGGATTGGGGTGGCTTTTCTAGGTAAAAGGATATTTTATTTGGTTGGCTTATAGGAATGAATAAATTGGAAATAACAAAATCAGAAACCTAGCATGTCATTGAATGGTTTCAAGCTCTTCCTTTGCTACTTCATTCATTAGTTGTGACTGTAAGCAAATTAATTTATCCTCCCGCCTCCCCCTTGGCTTTAGTTTCTTCATCTATAAAAGGGGAATAATGATAATAGTACCTTTACTTAGTAATACTTACCTATTACCTTTATCATAGAATTGTTCTGAAGAAATTACTTAACTGCATAAATGAATTATACATGCTATTAACATGTTGAGGAAATTATGTGCTGTAAAAATGTTTCTATTGATAGCTTTTGTTTTTAAGATTACTTTAATATATAAGTATACTGCTTCCCATTACCCTACTTTTAAGAGAGTCATTCTTTTTAATGTAGCTTAAAAAGTGGTAGGAAGAGGTAGTTTAGCAGAATCCCCTGACTAGAGTCTGCAAAGAGGAGTAGAAGTGGGAAGGTGCATTTTACTCACCCTCCTTGAGAGCTTTTTAGAATTATTTAACATTATTTAGGGGATTTGCTGTTTTGGTTTACATTGTGTTTAAATTTTTTACATGTATGTATTGTTATCAAACTCTGCTTATTTAATTGCATCAATTCATTGATCTTTGAGTGCTTCTCTGGATTCTTCTTACTGGTCATTTCTTGCCCAGTAATCAATTAAATTAATGTACTACGGTTTGTTTAGCCATTCTTAATTGTTTCCAATTCTTTATTATCACAACAAAAATTTTGCTATGAATCTTTATTATTTTTGTTTTTAACTCCCTTTAGGGTGGGGATTATGCTTTGGAATGGGTTTTCTGAACTAAAAGTTATGGAAGTTAAATCATTTGTTTACTTTTAAGTAAAATAGTGATATATTTCCATAGCTTTCTAAAGCTTTCAAAGATATTTATATGTGTTATCTCATTTAAACCTCATAGCAAGCCCTTAAAATAAGTATCCCAAGTATTATTTCCATTTTACAGATGAGAAAACTGAAGTTCAGAGAGATCAAACAACTTAGAAACCAGGTGGGATTTGAGCTCTTCAGACTCCAGATCCTAAGCTTTTCTCTATTATGCTACATTGACATTCAAGATAATTGTTACTCAATAAATTTCTTATCTTCTCAATGGATGGGAGAGGGAGTGGGTGGAAGGAGAGAATTTAGAACTGAAAATAAAAAAAAAAAAAATTTAACTTTCTCCCTCAAGTAACTACCATTTTATAGAGTGCGTTAAGATTTTAAAAACATTGTACATTGTTTCATTTGAGCTCTGAGGGAATGTTTTACAGATGAGAAAACTCAGAATTAGATAGTGATATATTCCTGGTCATATAACTTGTATGTGTTGCAAGTAGAATTTCAGATGATATATTTTATAGAACTTTTACATGTCTATCTAAGTAATAAACTGCTTAAAGACAAGACTGTCTTGTTCTGAAAAGTTGTACCCTATACTACAAATACATGTATGTATATGTGTATATAAGCACATAAATAACATGTATTTATCTATACATGCTTATATACAAGACAGTACCCTTGCACTAAATGGGTAGTAAAGTTATATTCATACAAACAGGTTTTATTTGCTTTGAAGTATTGATAAAGTGGCCATTATTTATGGATTGGCTGCATATTTAAGGTTGTGATTCCTTCCTTTACCCCAATTTTCCTATTCAGATTTCTCCATTAGGTGGGTATTAAGTACAGTTAAATATGGTCCTTAACATGGAAACAGTATAAATACAAGCACTACATTGTCTTTGCCTTCTTTTGCTTTTCTTCCTAATCAAATAATAGGTATTCCTCACTTATGCTAATCCTTCCATCTTCATTCTTGATCTTATTCTCTCACCTGGGACTTTGTCCCTAATCTTTACTTTTTTTTTCCTAATTCATCAGATCTAACTTCCACATGTACTTGAAAATCTATAAAGTCTCCTTAATCCAAAGTTTAAAAGAAAAGCATCCCCTTGACTCTTTTAATCCATTCAACTATTTCTTTAAATTAGCATACATTTATTAAGTGCCTTCTTTGTGCAAGGTGTTGTGCATGGTTCTAGGGATACAAAGATAAAATGAAATCCCTTCTCGGGGAGCTCATATTCTATTTTCCTTGGTGAACTTTTATATTTCCTTTCCCATTTGGCCAGTTTTGCTTTTTTTTAAGGCATTCTTCTCATTGGCTTTTTGTATTTCCTTTTGTATCATTCTTCCTAATTTTTTCTCTTATCTTTTTCACTAGATTTTCAAAATTCCTTTTGGCTCTTCCATGGCCTGAGACCAATTCATATTTTTTTTGGAGACTTTGAATGTTATTTTTTTGTTGTTGTTATCTTCTTCTTAGTGTTATTTGATCTTCCTTGTCACCATAGTAGCTTTCTAAGGTCAGAATCTTTTTTTGTTGTTTGCTCAATGCCCTAGCTTATTACTTGGGTTTTAACTCTCTGTGTTAGAGTAAGGTTTCCAGGGGATAGGGTATAATGTCCCAAACTTCAGGAGTTTCATGCAGCTGTTTTCAGAGATCCTTTTAGGGACCTGACCACAAGTACTTTTCTTCCCTGGAACTGTGAGGAACATCACTGCCCCATTGTAGCTTTAAGATCTAGTATGCTAAAGCTGCAGAGTCCTTCCTCAATACTGTAGAGAGATCTCCTGTGAGCTAATGCCTCCAGCAGCTGCCACTGTCTGCTTCTGGTTTGCTGGTTTCCTAAAACTACCCCATAGCTGAGACAAACTTTTCCTGCTTGTCTTTGGTGTGTCTGGGCTGAGAGTTCTGGAAACCATACCTGATTCAGAAGCCCCCAGATTTCATTCCTGTTTTGCTCGCTGCTTTGAATGGAAAAGTGTTCCACTCTGTCTTTTTGTGTATACTGATATTCTAAAATTTATTTAGAATCATTATTTAAAGGAATTTGGGGGAGAGCTTTGTAAATACCTGCTTTTACTCTGCCATCTCCACTCCATCTCCACCCTTATTGGGGAGTTCATGTTTTATTAGACGTGTTTATTTATCACTATAGATAATAATACTTTTATGCAAAATAATAGATTTTTTTTTCAAAAGACAGGAGAAAATTGAAAGAGAAAATAAAAGAGGAAAAAATAGAATCAGGATTTGAATATGGGTCTTTCTGACTTTAGCCCCAATGTTCTATTCCCCTGGGCTCTGAGGAAGATGAGAATAGATGTAATAAAAGTAAGGGTAAGACTTGAATTTTGAAGGTAAGGGAATTCTTTGAGCTGGAGGTGAGAAGGGAATACATTCCAACCATGGGATGTGGCTAAGGCAAGGCATAGATGATGTCATGTATATGAAGAACAGAAATTCAATTTTGTCTGGAATATAAGAGCATGTGAAGGACAGCTGTATAATGTATGATGTATAGAGAATGTATAATGAGCCTGGAAACTGCCTGATTTCTTGAAAAATTACCATCCTTTCTTTCCTCTATTCCTTGTAACCTGTCTTTTACAAGCACCATCATTCTATTTTTTCAGTTTATCAGTGATCAGTTAATCATCACATTTAATAAGTTAGTTCTATTTGACTTTTCTCCCTTAGCTTCAAAGCACATTTTCTGCTTTTTTTTTTCTTTCCTTTCTAAACTGCTTTTTCTTTACCACTTTGCTTTCTTCCTTATTCTTTAGAAAGGATGCTTAAACTGGGATCTGTGACTGTTTTTTACAACCTTATTTCAATATAATTGGTTTTTTGGGGGTTTTTTTTTGTTTTGTTTTGTTTTTTGTTTTTGGTATTACTATTTGTTTTCTGCATTTTAAGCCATTTATTTTGAGGAGTCCATGACATTAGCAGATGATAATAAAAGGTCCATGACATGAAAAAATTAAGAACTTTTTGATTTGAGGTGCACACTTCCATATCTAAGTTTGTTTGTTGTCCTGGTAGACTTTCTTCATTAGCATTTTCATTTATTCCTTGGAGAAGTCTATGTTGGTGATTTCTAAGTCTATATCTCTCAAATTAGCATTGCCATGTAGGTTGTTCTACAGGTATTTCAAATTAGTATGTCTAAAATCAGGTGTGCTTATCTTTCTCACAATATCTGGTCTTATTTTTAGTGGTGCTATTTTCTTAATAACCATACTATTGACCTACTCTTCAGTGTTCAAAATCTTTAGGTTTTATTATTCATTCAGTCCAAAACCTATCAGTTCTATACCTTTGCAGTACCTCTTGAATCTTTCCTTTCCTTTCTTGAACTCTGGCCACTACCCTATTCAACTTTATTTACCACCCACTCTGGATTATTGCTTTAGCTGTCTCAGATTTATTCAGTCTTGTCAATTCAGTTCATTGTTCCTATGGTCCCTAGACTGACTAGAATCAAAATGGGGCATTTCACATTGTTCACCAAGTAAAGTTCAGACTCTTTGACTTCCTCGTCCTTCCATAGGCTGACATCATCCCTTATCTCAGTTACTTTTTTTTTCCCATTCCCAGGCTCAAGAAGCCCTGCCAGGATCCATCACCTTTAATCTCCATGCTGCTAATTCCCTGCTTGCTTCTCTTCCCTCTGATTGGAAGGGACTTCTCTCATTGCTTTCCTTTATAGAGGGCAGAAACTGGACTTTCAAAAAAAGTTCACTCCACTCTGCATCTGCTACTCTGCTTGGTTTCTACTCCACAGAACAAGATGCCTCCCATTACCTGATACTACCTTGTATGTCCCTCTCCTTTCTTGCTGCCTTTTGTGTGTTGTCTCTCCCCTCCCACCATTAAATTAAAAGCTGTTTGAGGGAACAGACTTTTCTTTTATTAATTGTATCCTCAAGAACATGCCACAGTGCCTAGTGCTTAATAAGTATTTGCTAAATGGTTTTTTGGACTGGATTTTGATTGCTTAATGGATGACACTCTCTTTAGAGTAACATTTTTAACAAAAGCTATTGCTTACCTTGTTGCTTGTATGTACAATGTCTTCTTCCATCTTGACTTCCTGCTTATCCTTTATCAGAGCCTTACATACTCTGATCTTCTAATCCAAGGAAAGGGAAGAGGCTTCCCTTAGCACCTTATTTTCTTTTGTGCCTAAAGCACTTTATGTATGTTATGTAGTTATGGTTATCTGTCTCAGAACTTCTTAAATTGTGGATCACTACCCCATATAGAGTCTCATAACTGAATGTGGATAACTCACAAAGTAGATTCGTTATCAGTAAATGTTTGATTTCTATATCCATATACCTAGAGTTACATAAAAATTTCTCAGGTAAAAGGAGGTTGTGACTGGAAAAAGTTTTAGAAGCCCCAATCTATGTGATCTCTATAACTAGATAATGTCTGAAGTCCCAATATTTCAAACATAGTAGATGCTTAATAGAATTATAGAATTAGGGCTAGAAGAGGACCTGGGAAGTGCAACCCTTTTCTTTTACAGATGAGGAAATGGAACCTCAGAGAGGTTATTTTCCTAACATCACACAAATAGTAATTAATTTAGATTTTAGATTCAAACCCAAATTTTCTGACTCCAAGTCAGCATACTTTAACAGTATACTTAAAGAAATAATATTTGTTCAATTGCTAACTTATTGGAAAGTCTAATTTGTTTTGAAATAATTGACATGTCAAAAAAAGAAATGGTGAGGTGAACTTTTTTTTTCTAATTTATAGTTATAAGTAATATATAGCATTTAAGGTTTCTAAAAGTGTGAGATATGCCTTGTATAATATTTTGTGATTAGAAAACGCTTTACAGACTTAATTGCTCACAATACATTGTGATGTAAATGTTATTACTCTTTTTTTCACAGATGAGGAAACTGAAACTAATTGAGGGCAAGCAGTTTCTTTGAATCCCAAGTCTTTTGATACAAAGTTCAATTTTTGATACATAGTTCAAAGCTGTTTCCACTTTGCCATACTGTCTATATTTTTAAAAATAACATATTAACATTTCAGTGTCTTTATGTTATAATCTTTTAAAATTTGCAAATGACAAGTTAGCATGGCAACATTTTGACTTTTTTGATTTACGGGTTTCCAGGAATGTTTGTTTACATTTTCTTCCATTTTAGAAATGCTGGATTTTCATTAAAGTGTTTGGGGTTTAGCATAGATTTAGAGATATAAAAGATCTGAGGACATCTAGTTCAACTAATTCTTATAGATAAGAAAAAAATAAATTACTTACCCAAACTAGGATATCAACACATGTTTTCTGATTTGAAATCTAGCATTGTGCCATTTTGTCTTGGAATACAACTGCAAAAAGAGAAATTTGCTTTCAGAAATGTAGAAAAAGGGTTAGAAATGAATAATCTGAAAAATGTCATATAGCAAAGATTCTTCTATGATTTATGCTGTACACTTTCAGTTTTATACCATACTTAAAATGAGATCCATTTAATTTCAGGACAGCTTGTTTTTGAGATTAAATTTAGCCTATGATGTCAGTTCTAACTAGCAGTAGTAAAAATAAGCAATTTTGATAGAGAATTAAGTAATCTTAGTAGAGGGATTTTCCAGCAGTGGAATACCAGGTGTAGTCCCAATACCTAATCTTAAAGTTGGAATTTTGTAAACATCTCAGAAAATATTTCAGATTGTTTTAAGGGAGGACAGTTGTTTTGAATTTTTCTGCTTCTTAGTTTCTTAAAGACAAGGACTATGTCTTATATTCTTGTTTCCTCTTTAACAGTATACTTTACACAGGAAGAGATTAGGTCAGAAAGTTAGCCTGTGAGAATTTGTGATTTCCTGCTTTTAAAAAACACCAATAGGGAATTCTTCATAGCAATTCACATATTTATTGAATTATTGCATAATTATATTTTAAATTTTAAAAAATTATTCTGAACTTAAACTTTAAATCTCAAAAAAATCCATAAACAAAGAACAACAAATTTCCATATTCACCCTCCTCCCATCCCCCCAAAAAAGAACATCATCCTTTAAAAGTCCATTAGTTCTCTATCAGGAGATGAATGGAATGTTCTATAATGAATCCTTTGCAGTTATAGTTGGTCATTGTGTTGATTAGAGTTTCTAAATCTTTCAAAGTAGATTTTCTCTGTAATATTTTTGCTACTATATAAATTCTCCTGGTTCTGTTTACTTCAAATTGAATCAATTCCTATAAATCTTAACAGGTTTTTCTGAAACCATCCCCTTCATAATTTTTATAGTACAATTGTAATCTTTTGTATTCATGTATACTATAACATAGTCAGCCATTCCTCAAGTAACAGGTATCCCCTTAAGTTACCAATTCTTTATTACCCCCCCCCAAAAAATGCTATAAATATTTTTGTATATATGGGTCCTTTCCCTTTTTCTAAAGTCTCTTTGGGGTATGTATCCACTAATTTTCCAAAATGATTGAATTAGTTCATAGCTGTACCAACAGTGCATTGATAATATACCTGTTCTTCTATATCCCCTTCAATATTTATCATTTTAAAAAAATCATCTTGGCCAGTTTGATAGGTATAAAATATCTTCATACCTTGCTTTTAAAAAAAAATTATAAATTTTACATGTTAACTTTCAAAACTGGTCTGCTTCTCTATGCTTCATTCTGATTGTCTTAAGGAAATTTTTTTTTTAATGTCAGTTTACTTGACTGAAGAAACAGAAACAAAAGAACAACCAGCCTAGTGTTTTTCTATTAACTGGTTTCTTTGCCCCTTTCAGAAACAAAGATCTTGTCCCTTCTTTGATTCTACTTTTTGTCCCAATACAACTTACAAGTCCCTTTATTTCTGGCTTTTCCTTATTCTGAACTTTTGCACTTAACACTATTTTTACAAGATGGTACTATATTCTTAAATTCAACCTCTGTTAATCTAGTCTGACTTCCATCTTGAGTATATTATTTCTTTTGACTGGTGAATTCCTTGTGCTTCCACATCAGTCTTTTCAAATAAATGCCATTTTTCCTCCTTGTGAAAAATTTTTCCCAGTGTCTTCAGTATTTTAAAGTTGAACACCTACCATTCTTCTTGGATTGATTTATCCTGATTTGTCTTTTTAACAATAGTTAGCAGGTGTTAAGTGCAAAAGTTCACTACTTTATCCATTTATACTATGAGATTCTATCTTTTCTTCTCTGCTCTGACACTGCCACCAATTGAGTGCAGCCCTCATCACCTTATGTCTAGATTATTGCAATAGTCTGCTGGTGGGTCTGCTTGCCTCAAATTACTCTTGACACACCAATCCATTCTCTTCTCAGTCACTAAAGTGATTTTCCTAAAACACAAGTCCAATCATGTCACTCATCTACTCAGTAAGCTGCAGTGGCTTCTGGTTGTCTTTGAGAGCAAATACAAAATGTTCTCTTCGACATTCAAAGCCTTTCAAAATCTAGCCCCAAAACTTCCAATTTTCTGTTTAGTTTTCATATAAACTATGCATGCACAGAGTTTTCAACATTTATCTTTGTAAAACTTTGTGTTCCAAATTTTTTTCTTCCCTCTCCTTACCCTCATTCCCTAGACAGCAAGCAGTCCAATATTGGTTAAACATGTCCAATTCTTCTAATCATATTTCCATATTTGTTGGGCTGTGCAAGAAAAGTCAGATCAAAAGTGGGGGGGAGGGCACCATGAAAAAGGAAAAAAAAAATCTTTCCAGTTCACTGGAAAGTACTCCCTAAAACTTAATTCTCTTTTCCATTTAATGATATTGGCCGTCAGGTTCTTCTACAAACAAGACTGCCACCTCTCAACTCTTGGCATTTTTCCTGACTGTCTTCCATGCTTGTAAATGCTCTTACTCTTCTACAACTGCTGACCTTTAAGTGCCAACTAAAATCCCACCTTCTCAGGAAGCATCCTTCATCCCTTCTAATTACAGTGCTTTCTTTTAATTATTTTCTATTTATCTTGTTGTATGTAGCTTGCTTTGTATATATTTGTATGCTATTTCCCCCAGGAAAGATTTTAAGTTCCTTAAAAACAAGGACTATATTTTGCTTTTCTTTTGTATCCCTTGTGTTTAACACAATTCCTATTGGCATATAATAGAAGCCTAATAAAGGTTTATTGACTATTTTGGGGATTGGAACTTTTTGAAAACTTCTTTCTTCAGATCTAGGGTGCACTTCAAATTATACTTATATTTTCTCTCCTTCTCAATAGAGAACAAAATTTTAAGAACATTATTTTCTCTCCTATCATTCACTAGTAACCAGTGCTTCCCTATTGGTAAGATGCAGGTTCAGAATAGAATTTTTCTTTGTTGGTCCTTTTGAAGAAAGGAATTATCATTGAGGCAGATCAAGAAGTTATTAATTGTTCCATTTTTGGTGAGGAGAGAGAACTACAGCAGACTTCTGGATAATTCAAAATCCACATCATTATTTGTGCCTTTGTGACAATTTTGTGATGTTTCCCAAATCCCTCATCTGTTTCCTCTATTTCTCCAGGTAGTTTGTGATATAATGCACTGTGACAAATGACGAACTGAACAAAAATCACTTCTTTCTCTTCCCATTGATGCTCACCATGCTTCTTTTTCTCTTTCCAACTTCACCCCACTTTTCATATGAATATACTTTCTTGATTATTTGGAAAAAATAAAAAGGTTTGAATCTTGTCTTACTAGTGTTTTTTCAGGAAAATGAAATACTCTAGATTATTGCAATAGTCTGCTGGTGGGTCCGCTTGGCTCAAATTACTCTTGACACACCAATCCATTCTCTTCTCAGTCACTAAAGTGATTTTCCTAAAACACAAAAAAGTTGACTTTTTAAAAAATATATTATATGCTTGTATATTTTGGTGTATGTTAAGAGTTCCAACAAGGTATAGTGTGCTTTTTTAGCATAAGCATAAGATACATTCTTTTTTGTATTACTATTAACTTCTACTTTTAGGAAAAAGTGCTGAACAAGTTGGTTTAAAAGCTCAGTTGTTACTTAGAACACAGACAACCAGAAAGTATAGATAACTGGGATTAAAAAAAAATCTTAATAGTATGATATTGTATTGCAACATTATTGAGTAAGGTAATAGTGACTTTGAAGGCTTTGTAATAATCCAAAATCTTTTGATTGAATTACCAAAAAGTAAATTGTTTTCAGTATGTTATATTTTTATTTTTTGAAAATTATTGTTCAGTGTGTGTTTTGTATCTTGAGTATCTCTCCCTTAATCAAAATGGGCCATTTTGAATATGTAAACATTTATTGTATCATTATTAAAATTCTTCCTGACATTTTGGAATTTTTGGTATTTTAATTAAAGTGTAATATTTTATCATATGAGTGATGAGCTGAGTCTGCTATGGTTTCAAAAGAAGTTTTCTTATTTTTTTATGTACATGCCATTTTAAAAATAGCCCTGAAATGGTAAGACTAAATCTTGGAACTGAGATACATTAAAATGTAAGTAACTCTGACATTAATACGAAGAGGGAGAAATTCTTTTTTGAAAACCATGGAGAAAAAAGTCTTTAGAGGCTACAGCCTCTGACAATACAAAGTATTTATTATAATTTATGGTATGAAAAAAGTGTGATGGGAAATGAGACAGTTATTCTGATTTAACTGGTTTTCATGAGGCTTTGGTTTTAGAAAACTAGATAAATAAGTTTGAGCATTTGCCCACCTAATTTTTTTTTTTTTTGGTTAAGAATTTTATGGGGTAAAATAAACAATTTTTTAAAAAGTACATTTGACGTATTTCTCTTTTGAAATAACAATGAGCTTTTTACCCATCTTTGTACTTTAAAAAATTAATTATTAATGCAGATTAATTTTAATTAGTAAAGGAATTTTTCTTAAATTTTCTTTTATGATCCCTCTCTATTGCTGGGCCATATGCCCTTGAGGCCCAGAGGGTTTAGAGAATTCATTTCAACTGCCTCCTTTGCAGTGCTAGACAGAAAGGTTTTTAATTTCTATCCTATTATTTGAACCATTTAACCCTTAGATTTATTTTAATTCCATTCAAGGAATAAAAAGTTTAGAATACAGTATTGCAGAAGACAACAAACATACATTTAAATCAAGTGTAGAAAACTAATATAATCTAGTATGAATGAGTAGAAAACAGTATAATCCTATAGGAGACAAAATGTATTTTTATGGAAATAGAGGCCTTATAAGCATTCCTGATGAAAAGACCAGAGTAGAATTTTTGCTGTTCAAACACTGGAGTTAAGAAATATGAAAGATAAACATGAACAATTGATAAAGGATTAAAGAATATAAACTGCCCACATTCAAATACAGATAGATAGTAGTATATGTGTAATCTCTTATCATCATCAGGGATCATAGAAGGAGGTTAAAAATGGGAATGGAATGATAAGAGGAGAGGATTACACTGAAGGTAGAAAGTAGAGAAGGGAAAAGAAGAGTAACGGGGAAAAAAATCTCATAACTGGAGTGTTCAAGTAAACATCTAGAAAATCAAGAGGATAGGATGAAGAGGGGCTACTGACAATTAGGTCTTATTCCCATCTGAACTGGTCAAAGGAGTTGGATTCAGAAGTGTATTTAATTCAACAGAGAAATGGGAAAGAAGAGAAGAGAGAATTAGAATAGAATAAGGGAGGGATTAGTCCTGAACAAACTGATTCTAAAGACATATAAAACTATGTATAATTCTTTGAGTTAGCAAATCCAAGGGGAATGACTGAACCAGTTATGGTTTATAAATGTAATAAATTATTGTTGTGCTGTAAAAAATGAAGAAAAGTCGAAAATGGAAACACTAAAGAAATGAAGGGGATAGTTTGAGAAAAAAAACTAGGAAGACTTTTGTGAACTGCTAGAGTGGTGGGAATATAGAGGTAGACAGTTTATACAATGACAACATGGTAAAGATAACTTTGAAAGAATTAGGAGCTCTGATCAACCAAAGATGAAACATATTAACTCCTAATAGAAAAATTAAGGACTCAAACTGCAGAATAAGACTTTATTTTGACATGGCCAATGCAGAAATTTGTTTTGCTTGGTAATAGCATATTTGTGACAGGGATTTAATTTTTCTATTTTTCTCATGGTAAGATTAGGGGCAGTTGAAGGAAAAGAAGGAAGACTTTTCCTGATAGAAAAAGTGTGATTCAAATGATTAAATAGTATCATTTTCAAATGTTATGGATATTCTTACTGTGTATATTTGACTTTTCTTGGTTGTTGCCTTTTCTCCCTCTTGAATATAGCAGTATTCTATCAGTGAGAGATTTTTAACTTTAAAATTTTAGCTCTTGGCTTACCTTTTCATGAATTTCGCTTACTAATATATTTGTTCTTTTATTAAGGGAATTAAAGAAATTAACATTTTCATACTTTTTGTCATAATGAGATTATTAGTAACTGAGTACCATTTATAAATCTAAAGATGCTGATAGATTTTATTAAGTTTAATGTTTTAGCTATAATCATTGGACCATTATTCAAGGCAACTAGGTATGTACAATGAATGAATAGCGTGCAAGACTGAAATTGGAAAGTTCTGAATTTAAACTTTGCAGATACACTCCCTAGCTATATGATTCTGGGCTTTCCATGTCCCAGCTTCCTCCTCTGTAAAATGGGAATAATAGTATAATAGCACCTAGTTCACAGAGTCCTTGTGAGGATCAAATGAGTTAACTTATATAAATGAGATAATAAATTCTTTACCTACTCATTCTTTAGGATTAGATTATTTAGTTTCTAATTTTTAATCTATGCTTCCATGACCCTTTGTTTAATGTAATTTTTATTGTATTATAATCTGAAAGGGATGCATTTAGTATTTCTGCTTCTCTGCATTTGGTTGTGAGGTTTTTAATGCCATTATCCATGGTCAATTTTTGTGAAAGTGCCATGTATAGAAAGTAAGGAAAAAGAATAGTCCTTTTTATTCCTCTTCAGTTTTCTCCAGAGATCTATTATATCCAACTTTTTCTAAGATTCTATCTCCTTAACTTTTTTTTTTGTAAGTTAGATTTATCTAGCTCTGAAAGGGGGAAAAGTTAAGTGCCCCACTACTTTTTATTGTTTATTTTTTCCTGTTATTCATTTAACATTTCCTTCAAGAATTTGGATGCTGTACCTTTTGGCACATATATGTTTTTGTTTTTTTTTGGGGGGGGGGTGTTTGTTTTTTTAATTACTGCTTGTGGTGCCTTTTAACCAGATGTGGTTTCCCTGCTTATCTCTTTTAAATAGGTCTGTTTTTGCTTTTGCTTTGCCTGAGATCATGATTGTTACTCCTTGCCTTTTTTACTTCAGCTAAAGCATAATAGATTCTCATCTGGCCCCTTATTTTAACCCTGTGTCTTTCTGTTTTAGGTGTGTTTCTTAAAAACAACACATTATTGGATTCTGGTTTCTAATCCATTCTGCTGTCTGCTTCCATGTTATGGGTAAATTCATCCTTTTCACATTCAAAGTTATGATTACTGTGTATTGTTCCATTTAATTTTTTTCTGTTTATCCTTTTTATCCTGTCATTCCTCTATAAAGTTTTGCCTCAAACTGTTGCCTTCCTTGATCTGCTTTCCATTTTATTGTCACTGCTTTCTTTACCTTTCCCCCAAACTTCTATATTGGTTAAGATAGATTTCTCTACGTGTGTGTGTGTGTGTGTGTGTGTATGCATGCATGCTTTCTTTGGACCAGTTTAGAGTGAGGTTCCAGTGCTGTCTGCCCCTCACCATTTCCCTTTCCTCTGTTAAAAACTCTTCCTTGTATGCTTCTTTTATATGAAATAATTTTATTTCCCTTCCCCTTTCTCGCACAGCATCCTTCTTTCTCACATTCCAACATAATCAATCAATGATTTTCTATACCCTCTTTGTAGCATTCAGACTGCCCAAATGTTAAAAATTCTTGTCATCTTCTCATATAAGGATGTAAACAGTTTTATTGACTCCCTTATGTTTTCTCTTCCATGTTTACCCTTTTATGTTTTTATTGAATCTTGTATTTGAATGTCAATTTTTTTTATTAGCTCTGGTCTTTTCAACTGGAGGACTTGAAAGTTTCATTAAATATTCATTCACTTTCATTCTTCTCCCCACTCCTCCACCCCAAAAGATTATACTCAGTTTTGTTAGGTAGCTTATTCTTGGTTTTAATACTAGCTCTTTTGTCTTCTGGAATATCATAAACCAAGCCTTCTGGTTCTTTAATGTTGTAGCTGCCAAGTATTGTTGTTCTTGATTGTAACTCCATGATATGTGAATGGTGTCTTTCTGGCTTCTTGAAATATTTTCTCTTTGCCTGGAATTTGGCTTTAATATTCTTGAGGATTTTCATTTTAAGATTTCTTTTAGTTGATAATTGGCAACTTTCAATTTCTATTTTACCCTCTGGTTCTAGGATTTTGGAACAGTTTTTCTTGATAATATCTTCAAATATAAATATCCAGGTTCTTTGATTGTGGCTTTCAGGGTTAGTTCAAAATTCTCTCTTTTAGACTTGTTTTCCAGGTCGTTTTTCTGATGAAATAGTTCACATTTTCTTTTTTCCCCCGCTGTCTTTTGACTTTGTTTTATTGTTTCTTGATGTTTTATTAAGTTATTAGTCTAATTTGCCAAATTCTGACTTTTAAAGAATTATTTTCTTTGGTGAGTGGTTTTTGTACCTCTTTACATTTGGCCAATTCTGAGATTATTTTCATCAGTGAAGGGTTTTTTTTTTATTTTTTATTAAAGCTTTTTATTTACAAAGCATATGTGTGGGTAATTTTTTCAACATTGACCCTTGCATAACTTTTTGTTCCAAATTTTCCCCTCCTTCCTCCACTTCCTCCCCTAGCTGGCAGGTAGTCCAATACATGTTAAATATGTTGAAATACACGTTAAATCCAATATATGTATACATATTTATACAGTTATCTTGTTGCACAAGAAAAATCAGATCAAGAAGGAAGAAAAAGAAAATCTGAGAAAGAAAACAAAATGCAAGCAAATAAGAGAGAGAGTGAGAATGCTATGTTGTATTCCACATTCTATTCCCATGGTTCTCTCTCTGGGTGTAGATGGCTCTCTTCATCACTGTACAAGTGAAACTGGTTTGAATCATCTCAATGTTGAAGAGAGCCACATCCATCAGAATTGATCATCATATAGTCTTCTTGTTGCTGTGTATAATAATCTCCTGGTTCTGTTCATTTCACTCATCATCAATTCATGTACGTCTCTTCAAACTTCTCTGAAATCATCCTGCTGGTTGTTTCTTACAGAACAATAGTATTCCATAGCATTCATATACCATAATTTATTCAGCCATTCTTCAATTGATGGGCATCCACTCAGTTTCCAGTTTCTTGCCACTACAAAGAGAGCTGCCAAAAACATTTTTGTACATGTGGATCCCTTCCCCTCCTTTAAGATCTCTTTGAGATACAATCCCACTAGAAACAGTGCTGGATCAAAGGGTATGCAGAGTTTGATAATTTTTGAGCTTAGTTCCAAACTGCTCTGCTGAATGGCTGGATCCATTCACAGGTCCACCAACAATGTATCAGTGTCCCAGTTTTCCCACATCCCCCTCCAACATTCATCATTATCTTTTCCTGTCATCTTAGCCAATCTGACAGGTGTGTAGTGGTATCTCAGAATTGTCTTAATTTTCATTTCTCTACTCAATAGTGATTTGGAGCACCTTTTCATGTGGCTACAAAGAGTTTCAGTTTCTTCATCTGAAAATTGTCTGTTCATATCCTTTGACCATTTATGAATTGGAAAATGGCTTGAACTATATAAATTTGGGTCAATTCTCTATTTTTTAAAAAATAAGGCCTTTATCAGATCCTTTGGATGTAAAAACTTGTTTTCCCTGTTTATTGCTTTCCTTCTAACCTTGTCTGCATTAGTTTTGTTTGTTCAAAAACTTTTTAACTTAATATAATTAAAATTATCTTATTTTATGATCACTAATGATCTCTAGTTCTTCTTTAGTCACAAATTCCTTCCTCCTCCACAGGTCTGAGAGGTAAACTATCCTATGTTCTTCTAATTTGTTTATGGTATCATTATGTCTAGATCATAAACTCATTTCAACTTTATCCTCACATATGGTGTTAGGTGTGGGTCTATGCTTAGTTTCTGCCATACTAGTTTCCAATTTTCCCCACAGTTTTTGTCAAATAGTGAATTCTTATCCCAAAAGGTGGGGCCTTTGAGTTTGTCAGATACTAGATTGTTATAGTCATTGGCTGTTTTGTTTTGTGAACCTAACCTATTCCACTGATCAACTTCTCTATTTCTTAGCCAGTACCAAATGGTTTTGATGACTGCTGTTTTATAATATAGTTTTAGATCTGGTACAATAGGCCACCTTCATTTGCTTTTCTCTTCATTAATTCCTTTGAAATTCTTGCTCTTTTGTTTTTCCAGATGAATTTTTTTTTTTTTTTAGGTCAGTAAAATAGCTTCTTGGGAGTTTGATTGGTATAGCACTAAATAAATTGATTAGTTTAGGGAGTATTGTCATCTTTATTATATTTGCTCGACCTATCTACAAGCACTTGATGTTTTTCCAATTGCTTAGATCTGACTTTATTTGTGTGGAAAGTATTTTGTAGTTTTGCTTATATAGTTCCTGACTTTCCCTTGGCAGACAAATTCCCAAATATTTTATATTATCAACAGTGATTTTAAATGGAATTTCTCTTTGTATCTCTTTATGTTGGATTTTGTTAGTGATGTATAAGAATGCTGATGATTTATATGGACTTATTTTGTATCCTGCAACTTTGCTAAAGTTGTTGATTATTTCTAGTAACTTTTTAGTTGATTCTCTAGGGTTCTCTAAGTATACCATCATATCATCTGCAAAGAGTGATAATTTGGTTTCCTCATTACCTACTCTAATTCCTTTAATCTCTTTTTCTTTTCTTATTGACAAGGCTGGCATTTCTAATACAATATTGAATAGCAATAGAGACAACCTTGTTTCACCCAGATCTTATTGGGAATTGTGAGGATGTAGAAGACCCTTACCCAAAATTAGTACTCAAAGATCACTCAGTAGAAAGCAGAAAAGTTGTTTATTAAAACCTCCAGAGGATGAACTGTTCCATCATGAGATAAGAAAGGGAAAATTTGTGGTAGGAGGGCTAAAGAAGTAGCAAAGACACACAACTTTTATACAACAGATTACACAAGTAAGAGCATTGAAAAGGGAAGGGGGAGGCATCTAATTGGTTGTTGCTATTGGGAGAGATTGGAATGGAAGGTTTCTGTTTCCTCCAAATCACCTGATTTCTAGGAAACCGAAAATCAGGCCTTCAGGCTTAATCAAGCAGATAGTGGTCCAGCTAATAGACTAAATATGGATAAATGTCATTAGCTCGGGTTAAGTAAATAGTTTATAGCTGGCCAAGGCTCAAGTAAATATGGGCCTGCACGTATTATACAGGTCATAGAGGAAACACAGAAATAATGAAAATAAAGTACAGAAAAAGAATTCATACATTCCTGTAAGTTACCTTATTTCTCTATTCCACACAGAATGGTTCTAGTTTATCCCCATTACATATGATACTTGCTTATGGTTTTAAATAGATGCTACTGACTATTTTAAGGAAAAGCATCACTGAAATTTTGTAATTTTTAAAAAAGATTTTATTTTCTTATATATTTTTGTGCCTTTTTGTTTTTTTACTAAACTGCCAATTTTTTTTTTCATAATTTTCTTCCCTTGATTGTGTTTCTTGTAAGCATTTTAGAGATACACAATTTCTCCTAAGGACTGCTTTGGCTCTATCCCATAAATTTGAGTATATTATCTCATTATTATTATTTTCTTGGATGAAATTATTGTTTCTATAATTTGATGTTTGACCTTCTCATTCTTTAGGATTAGATTATTTAGTTTCCAATTTTGGTCTATTTTCCCATGGCCCTTTATTACATGTAATTTTTATTGTCTTAAAATGCAGAAAAGATGCATTTAATGTTTTTGCCTTTCTGCATTTGATGTGAAGATTTTTATATCTGATATATGGTCAATGTTTATGTAGGTGCCATGTACCATTAAGAAAAGGGTTCATTCCGTTCCATTGCCATTCGTTTTTTTTCCAAAGATCTATCATATCTAACTTTTCTAAAATTCTATTCACCTTCTTAACTTCTTTCTTATATATTTTGTGATTAGATTTATCTACTTCTGAGAGAGGGAGGTTGAGATCCCCCATTAGTAGAGTTTTGTTTTCTATTCTTGCAACTTCTAAGAATTTGGATGCTGGATCACTTGTTTAGTATTGATATTCACTATCTATAATACTCTTTAGAAAGGGTTTCCTTTCCTTTATCTCTGTAGTTTCCTTCCTTATCTCTCTTAATTAGATTGATTTTTGCTTTTGCTTAGTCTGAAATCAAGATTGCTACTCTTGGTTTTTTTTTGTTTTTTTTTGTTTTTTTAACTTCAGCTGAAGCATAATATATTCACTTCAGCCTTTTGTTTTTACTCTGTATTTGTGTGTCTGCTTCAGAGGTGTTTCTTGTAAACAACATATTGTAGGATACTACTGGCTTTTAATCTTTGTACTTTCTGCTTTTATTTTATAGGAGAGTTCATCCCATTCACATTCACTGTTAAGATTATTAAGTAACTTTATGTTTCATGCTATTCTATTTTTTCATTTATATTTATTCACCTATGCTATGCTTCTGACTCTCACCTCTCTCAATCTGCCTTCCCTTTTATCAATCCCTCAACTTTTCTTATTCCTTTCCCCTTCTACTTATGACCTATCTTCTATTACTTTCCCTCTTTTCCTGTCTCTTTCCCTCCCCCTCTCCCTTTCCTTTTTCTCTTCCTCTTCCCCTCCCCTGCCCTTTCCCCTTTTTCTTTCTCTTCCCCTTTCCTTTCTTTGCTTTCCTTTTTTTTCCGCCCCCCCCCCCAATAGAATGAGACAAATTTGTATACAAAACTACGTGTGTACGTTATTCTGCAGTTGAGTCAAATCCCATGAGATTTAAGGGTCAAAAAATGTTCATCCCTCACCCTTCTTTCTCTTTTGATGTGGCATAATTTACCCCATTTTACCTACTCTTTCCTCTTCAAATACAATCCTTTTTTTACTTTTTACTTTTTTTTTTTTAATATCATCACATTAAAGGGAACTTATACCCTTACCCTCTATATATACTGCCCAGATAAAGATACAAGATCTGAAGAGTTATCATTTTCCCTTGTAGGGTTATAAACATTTTAATCTTTAAAATCGTAGTTTTGGGGGCAGCTAGATGGCGCAGTGAATAAGAGCCCTAAGTCGGGAAGATCCTGAATTCAAATATGACTTTAGACACTAAACACTTAACTAGCTGTGTGATCCTAAGCAAGCCATTTAATCCCAATTACTTCTCAAAAACAAAACAATTTTTTTTCTTTCTTGTTTACATTTTTATGCTTCTCTTAGAGTCTTGTATTTGAAGATGACATTTTCTTTTTTTTTCTTTTTCTTTTCATCAGAAATGATTGAAAATCCCCCATTTCATTGAACAACCATTTTCCCCACTGAAAGATAATGCTTAATTTTGCTAGGTAGTTGGTTCTTAATTGTATTCTAAGCTTCTTTGCCTTTGGGAATATCCTTTAATCCTTTAATGTGGAAGCTGTTAGGTTCTGGCTAATCCTGATTGTGGCTCCTCCATACTTTAATTGTTTTTTTTCTGGCTGCTTATCATATTTTCACATTGATCTGATAATTCTGGAATTTAGCTCCAATATTCCTTGGAGTTTTCATTTTGAGGTGTCTTTGGGAGATGATCTTTCAACATTTCTTTCAGTGATGATTTTACCCTCTCATTCTAGTTTATCAGGACAGTTTTTCTTGATGACTTGTTGAAACATGTTGTCCTGACTCTTTTTTTGATAATAACTTTCAGGTAGTCCAATAATTCTTAGATTGCCTCTCCTGATTCTATTTTCCAGGTTGGTTATTTTTCCAGTGTGGTATTTTACATTTCCTTAAATTTCTTGATTTTTTTTTTTTTTTTTTTTTTTTTTTTGCTATCTCATTGAGTCATTCACTTTCATTTGTCCAATTCAAATTTTTAATTATTTTCTTTGGTTAGCTTTTTTTTTTTTTTAAATTGGCCAATTGGACTTTGTTGTTTTGTTTGGTAGATTTTTTTTTCCATTTCATCAAATTTTTTTTTTTTTTTTTAGTTTTTTTTCAATCAAGTTTCTATGCTTCCTTTTCCTAGCCATTGGCTTTTCTCCAAACTTTCATAATTCTACTATATAAGTTTTCATTTCTTTTTCCTATTTTTTTCTTCTATCTCTTTGAATATCTTGAGTTATTCCAAGAGAGCTTTAGAGCTGTTCACATCTCCCTTTGAAGCTTCGCATGAAGGCATTTTGCCATTGCAGTCCTTTTCTAAATTTGTGTTCTGATCTTCCCTATTGTCATATTCTCTTTCTATGGTTAGGACTCATTTTGCTTTTTTAATCATTTATAAAAGTTGAGCTCTGCTCCTGGGACACAGGGGAGATCATTCAAACCTTTGTATTTTGTTTTGTTTTTTTGCAGGGGCCAGAGGTGCTATTGGTTTAGCTTGTTTCTCATAATTCAGTGGTTTAGGAGCTTACAGTTTGCCTTCTGAGTATATTGGAGTTCCCACAGAAGACCCATTGGTCCTCTGAAGCAGGACAGAGTAGACAGTTGTACTTCAGCTAAGAGCCTCTCCCAGTAGATTGCCTGCACCAGGCCTCTCTGCTCCTCATTCCTCCTGCTCAGTTAAGATAGACCTTTCCTGAGGTCCTTCCAATGCATCTTAAGCTGGAAAACTAATATACTCCAGATATTTGTGGGTTCTGTTACTCCAAAATCCATTCATGGACTTAATGTTAGTGTAGATTTTGAGGGAAAGGGAGGGAGCTCAGGCAATGTCCTGGCTACTTTCTACCATCTTGGCTCCTCCTGCTCCTTCACTCCAACCCAATTTTTTCACCCAATTTTTCCTCTATCACTGTTATTTGACTTTGAAAATCATTTTAAAATCTCTTCTAGGAATTTTTGTTGGGCTTATATATACTTCAGATCCTGCCCCCTTATTTGTATCTGTTTTGACATCATTGTTCTCTGAGTTTGTGCCTTGATCATCTCTGTCACCACAATTACTTTTTATTGCCTGATTCTTCTTTTTTGGTGATTGTTAATATTTCTAGCCTGTTTCTTGACTTTTATCTTTATGTTAATGTTATGCTTTGTTCCCAGCATGAGGAAGGCAGGGTTGAGGGAACAGACTTCAGGCTTTTTCATATACTGCTTGCAGAGCAGGTTCTGAAATTTTCTGTGCTTCCAAGGTGATGTGATCTGGGAAGAGCTGTGGTCATTGTTCTCACAAGAGGTTTGTACTCACATCTTTAACCTAGTAAAGGGCCTGATTCCTTTGGATTGCAATTGATACTGATCCTCAGAGTCCTATCCTTTGGAACATGAAACAGTACTGCTCATCAGCGTCCCTGGTCCTTTGTGACTGAAAGTGTTCCTTGCTGCCCTGGAACTGTAACTGAGATGTGAACATAGGCATTGAGTTTGCCAAACGGCATCTGGTACTTTATCCAGTGCTAGCACAGGAGGTCTTCTGTAATTTCTGACCATTAGCGAAGTCCTCTTACTATCTCTGGCTTGAGAGCTCCTGAAACTGCTACTACTTCTGTCACCACCAGCTAGTCCCACCACTGGTAGGACATGCATCCATGTAGGCTGTGGGCTAACCTCCACTCCCATTCCACAAATCTTTAAATATCTTAAATTGAATTGGGCTGGAAAAATGCCTTTTATTGACTCTTTTACTCCCAGAATTTTATTTGAAGCAATTTTTTTTTATTATTTTATTTTTTATTTTATTTTAAAATTATTTGGAAAGGAATGTTGGGAGAGCACTTCCTCTTCTCTGCCATCTTGGTTCTGTCTCCAATTACAAGTTACTATTCTTACAATTATTTGTGGTGGTCTCTTCTTTTATATAATATAATCGTTCTCTCTGGGAGCAGGTTTCTTGGGGAGATTTCTGGAGGCAGCCTTAGTTACAGTTCTGAGTAGTAATCACTTCAAACGCAGCCAGTTGATAAAATCCAAACATTTATTTTCTCCTTCCAAGTCTTATCTCTTTCTTTGGGCCGGGTTAGCTTTCTTAGAGGCCTCTCTCTCTGCTTGGTTCCAAGAGCCCTTGCAGCTTGTCTTTTTGCTCGTCCAGCTTCTGCCTCTAGCTCAACTCTGACTCCTGGCAATCTTCTGAACTGACTGACTGACTGACTGACTGAAGCTCTAAGAGCTTCTTATATATGAGCTCTTAAAAGGTGTGAACCCAAAGGTTGACTACTCCTCTGAGAATGGGATTATGGGAGGTGTGAATTCACAAAGTTACAAAGTTAGCTTTGTGTATCTCCTGTACTTGTGAACTCCAATGTGTGAGCCAATATGTAAACTCTCAAAGATGTTAACTTAAGCATTGTTTCTATCAATACCAGTGACTTAACACTTTGTAAGGATTTGCTCTAATGTATGAACCAATAAGCATTGTATCAATTCCATTGAGTTAACACTAGGATTCTAACAATTATTAATTAGATTTCTACTATGTACAAATTGTAGAAGATGCTGGAAATGAAAATAATCACTTTTAAAGAGTTTACATTGCTCTGGGAAGGCGTAACTTCTTCAGAGTTGTATAAATATAAGGTATATGCAAAATAAGTAAGTAGTAAGACCTCTTGTTAAAGATAGCTCTTTACTTGAGCCTTGAGGAGTGCTACAGGATTCCAGGAGCTTGCAATGATATGAGAACATTTTAGGCATGAGAAATGGCCTGTTCAGTGTCATGGAAGCAAGTAATAGAATGTTGTCAGTCTATTCAATCACCAAGTTTTTAAATGCTTCCTTGTGTGCCAGACATTGTGTGCTAAGTGCTGGGGAATTAAAATTAAAAAAATCTCTATGGTCATGGAGTTCACATAAAAGGGAGATAACATGCAAGCTTACATATGACTGTGCATGAACTAGATATATACAGGATAAATTGGCAGTAATCTCAGAAGGGAAATGCTAGCATTAAGAAGGCATCAAAAAGGTTTCTGGCAGAAGATGGGATTTTTATCTGACTTGAAGTACATTAGGTAAAGAAGCTTAAGATGTAGACATAGGAGAGAGACCACTCCAGGCATGGAGGACATTGTACATGAAAAGCAGAATTGAGAGATGAAACTTCTTATATGAGAAATAGCAAGGAAGCCATTATTACTAGGTTATAGAATATATGTCAGTGGTCCTCAAATTTTGTGGTTTCAGGATCCCTTTACACTCAAGGATCCTCTGCCCTCAAAGAGCTTTTTTTGTTTATATGTTTCTCAATAGATTATGCTAACAAATATTTACTATATTAGACATTAAAAAGATATTAGTATAATTAAAAAGGTAGTATTGACCTCCAAGAGCCCCTTAAAAGGTTCTTGAACACCCCAAGTATCCCCAGGTCACACTTTGAGAGCTGCTGAAGCATGTGGAAAGAAATTAGCATAAGAAGACTGGAGAGGTAAAGGACTTTAAAAACCAAACAAAATTTTATTTTTGATCCTGGAGGTAATAGGAAGCTGTTAGAACTTAAGGAATGGGAGATGGGTAAATATAAAACATGGTCAGATTTTAGGAAGATCAATTAAAACAGGTGAATGGAAGATAGATTGGGGAGATAGTGGGGAAAGACTTAGGGCAGAGAAGCCAACTAGAAAGTTTTCTGCAGTGAGAGACTTGAGGTGATGAAGGCCTGTCTTAGTATAGAGGCAGTGTCGCAGGAGAAAAGTATATATATGAAAGATATCATGAAAATAGAGTGGATAGCACATGGATTGGATATGAGTGGGTGGGGAAAGTAGATAGTTGAGGATGACTTCTAAGTTGTGAGCTTTGGTAATGCTTTTGATAATGTTGGCACTTTTCACAGCAATAGGAATGTTAGGAAGAGGGAAGGGAGGTAGAAATAATGAATTCAGTTTTAGATATGTTGAGTTTAAGGTTTTTATAGGATATCCTGTTTGGGATGTGCAGGATACAGTCTTGAGGGACAACCAAAGTTGATGGGAGAGATCAAAATAAAAATCTGAAGAGACTGAGAGGGAAAGGTAGAAAAAGAGAAGAGAGTTTTCAGATAGGGAAACTAGGACAGAGCACTGTCAAAAAAAAAACAGAAAAGAGTAGCATCAAGGAGAAAAGGATGATCAATAGTGTTAAATGCTTCAGAGACATCAAGAAGGATGAGGATTGAGAAGAGGCCATCTTTTAACAATGAAGAAGATGACTGGCAACTTTGGAGAGAACAGTTTCTGTTGCATAATGAAGTTATAAACTAGACTGCAGAATAAAGAGAATGAAAAGAAAGGAGATGGAGGCACCCATTATAGACAACCTTATTGAGGAGGTTAGCCAGGAAAATTGAGAGAGATAAAAGACTATAATTAGAGGTTGATTGAGACAAGTAAGGTTTTTTTGAAGATGGGAGAAACATGGGCATGTTAGTAAGCAGTAGGAAAATGGTAGAAAAAAATAGTGAAGATAAGTGAGAAAGTTGGGATAATAGAGGTGGCAATCTTCTGAAAAAGATGGATGTTGTGTGTAGGGATAGTAAGTAAGCCAGTTAGGCAGGAATGCAGAATTGCTGAGTGGCAATGATTTATAGTCACCCTAAAAATATATACTGGAGCCAAATTGTGACTGTCTTTAAATGGAAAATTGAGAAATTTGTGGAGTTAAAGCTTCTTACACAGCCATGATCAGACATGTGCTTTTAGGAATATCACTTTGGTAGATATTTGGGTGATAGATTGGAAAGGAGAGAGATTGGTTACAAGAAGACCAATGGGAAAGGTATTTCACTAGTCCAATTAAGAGGTCATTAGGTATTAGACTACAGGATTGTGGGATGAGAGGAGAGAAAGAAATGGGAGGGAGAGAATGTTGAAAAGGTTATTTTGACAAAACTTGTTAAATAATTAGATACCTGGATAAAGAAAGAAGTCATTTGATTCCTTACATTTCAAGGGTACATTTTCTAGCTCTTTTCAAGGCTAACTCTCAAGAGATCTTGGATTATTTGTATGAAATGTAATTTGATTTTAAGCTTTACAAGAACATTAAAAGAATTGGATAACTAAGGGAATGTTGGAAAAAAATTTCATATCTGTTATTTATCTACTCTTTCCAAATCGCATAGTTTAAAATACCATGCTTCTATAATTCCAAATTTTAGATCATAGTTTGAAATCTATTGTTTGAAACATTTTTCAAATCTCTAAACATTAGCTTATATTTATATAGTGCCTTCTAGTTACAAAGTCCTTTATATATGTTGTCTTAATTTGATCCTCAAAATATACTTGTAAGGGAGAGAGGTATTATAAATATTATTCTCATTTTATAAAAACAAATGCAGAGAAACTGATTTCCCTAGCAGTCTTGTGTATGATAGATAAGGCTTGCTCTTGAATTCACTGTCCAACTGTCTCTAACTCCTACTATATCAGAATGCTTCTGAAATTTAGTAATTTGGGGGGGGGGGGCGGTACTTTTAACTTTTTTTTACTTAATCTCTTATAGTTTTGACTAAACGTATTTCTGTTCCTGACTTTTGTTCCAGTCCTAGAATTTATCTTATTTTTCACTCTGATTTTATTATTTTTTGTAAATACTTGATTTTATCTATTTTCATTTGCCCTTTGTTTTAGCTTTAGTATTTATCAGATGTTATAGTATCTTTTTTTGAGGTTGGCCAATGAAAGATTCAAAAAATAAACTCTGATACCTTAGAATTTGATAAAAATCTTTTAATGCTTCCATCATATTCCAGAATTCATTCTAGAATAAATCAACAGTGTAACAGAAAAAGAAAAAAATTAAGATGAGGTTAGGGATAAATATAATTGAATATTAGAAAATAATTGAAAGTATATATAAATAAATCTAAGAACTTAAAAAAAAAAAAGTACTAATAATTTTGATTAACAATTAGCTAAAAAACCCAGTCCTTCAAATCATCAGAAATAGAAATGAGAATAGAGCAGTTGTAGCAAGGAAATTAAGAGAATTACCAGTAATTATTGTATGCTAATAAACTTGATCATCTAAAAATTGAAATATTTACATGACAAAACAAATTTTAAATGGCCTAAAAAACACCAATCTTAGGTTTAGATCTCTGATTAGCCTTTTAAAAATGACTATGTCAAGTCATTTATTATAAGAAAAATGAACAATAACTCCTGAATTTCTTCTTACTTTTGGCATATTGCCAAAGATGGAGAAAAGATGGGAACACTCAATTTTGGAAGGACTATGGAAGACTGGAAGCATTAGAAAGACCTGAATTCCGAATTCAAACATAAAATAACTCTGTTATCCTAAACCAGTCACTTAACCTCTATTTGCTTAAGTTTCCTCATCTGTAAAATGGTTTTAATTATAGTACTTACCTCCCAGGCTTGTTATGAAGGTAAAAAATACAATAATTGTAAAACACTTAGCCCAGTGCCTGTCACATAGTAGGCATTTAATAAGTACCTGTTTCCTTCCTTCATACCCCCCATTCACTGAAAATAGTGCTGTGAAGTACTTCTCAAAAAAAAAAAGTAAAAAATGAACAAAGTTTATGCTAGGATATTCAGAGCAACACTCTTTGTGATAGCAAAGAATGTAATTGAACAGTGTTGTGAAATGAGAAAGAATAAATCTGAGGAATTTAGAAAAGTATGAAAGATTTGTTTTGATGCAGAAGAAGATAAGCAGAACCCAGTTCCATGTTGTATGTATGATGACAGCAGCATTGTAAATGTTTAAAAAATTTCCCCAAAAGAAGCTGAATTAAGGCAAGAAAGACTGATAATGAAACATTCTGCAAAGAGATGGAGGGTGAAAAGCTTTATTCAAACAGGATATTACATAAAATGGCAGATACAGGTTTTCAAAAGTTTTTGTCAGTAGAGAGGGGATTCAGTTCGAGAGGATGGCATCAATGAAATTTTAAAAGCTATCAAAAGATAATTTGGTTAATATAGAGTCCCCCAAATAATTGTTCTGTTTTGTGATCAAAAACTAATTTTATAAAGCCCCAAGTGATAACTAAATTCTAAATTTCTGCTGTTTCTTCCTTTGCTTCCTATCAATAAACATGTATTAAATTACTTTTGTTGCTAGACCCAGAGGGGGAAAAAGAAATCAAAAGTTGAAATATAAGACTCCATCCCATTTTTATAAAATTTTAAAGTCTGGGGGAAGGAGGGAGAAGCTCATTATAAAACACAATATTACCCAGTTATATTAGGTATAAAAGTATTAAATGAAACTTGAAGGAAAAGGTTATTACTAATAAGTAAGTCTTCCTGGAGATATAATTTGAGTTGGGTTTTTAAAAATGAATTTGGAGTCAAACTGAGGTTCAGATCTTGATCTTGATATCCTGAGTGATACTGGAATAAGATAACCATTCTGGGCTCAGTTTCCTTATTTATAAAATGAGGGAGTTGATGTAAATAACCTAAGCCCTTTCTAGTCAACATTTGTGATTACAGAATCACAAAACAAATTTTCTATTAAATTTGACCACCTTCTTTGTTTCCATGGCAATCTTACTTCAGGCCTTATCGCTTCACATCTAGACACTGCTTTTCCTTCATTTTTTCTCAGCTTTAAAGCATCTAATATACAATTGCTAGAATGATCCTCCTTCATATATTTCCTCAAATTAGAGAATATATATTTTACTCAGTATGTACAATCTAAAAATCTAGTATAGCACTGAAAGCCTTCTGTCAACTTATTTTCTTCCACTCCTTTTTCCCCCTAATGTAGAAACAATTCCATTCATGCAAAAAACAGTTATTTTGGCATACTACATTGTTATAATAGTCCTGTTCTCCTTTCCACAAATTATGCCCTGATCCTATAGAGTGCTCTACTTAATATGTGTTGCCAGTATGTGAGAAGCCTTCAGAACTGAAGCCAGAACATGTTTATTCCAGGAAAGTCTTTGTCTGTATTCCCCAATAATTACTTACATTCATTAGTAACATTGGATCATGGTATCCATTCTAGAAGGAAATCTGGCCTAGTTAGTGATTTGCTGAAGTTCATAGAACTAGTTAAAGTTCTAAATATAAACTGATCCTATTTTATAATTTAACATTATAAACTATTTCAGAGGACTGTATGAATGAGAAAAACATGTGGTTCAATTTGAAATGTTTAATTTTTTACTTAAAATTTTTACTTGATCTTTAATATTTAAGGTTCTAGCTAATGAATTTTATATTAAGACTTGCGGCAACATATATTACTAAGACTTTAATTTGTCTCAACTTTAGGTCTAGGATAGGATTCTGCTTTCTCATAAATTTCAATCAAAATTTCATATAGAGGAAAAATTATTTAGGAAGTATTGTGCCTTAAATTTTTAATTTTAAAATGATTTTTAGATCATCACATGGATGATGTTAGTTTATTTTAAACATGATTTAGTTTTTAGTTTTGACTGGTAATGTAAAGTAAACATTTAGAAAATATATACAATTTCTAAAAAGCAAAAAAGTATGAATAACAAAATAGATTTATTTATTTTTTTGCTGAGACAATTGGGATTAAGTGATTTGCCCGGGGTCACACAGTTAGGACATTTTAAGTGCCAGATTTGAATTCAGGGCCCCCTGACTTCAGGGCTTGTGCTCTATCCACTGCACCAACTAGCTGCCCCCGAGACTGATTTTTAAAAAATTACAATTAATAGTTATGTCAAGCCTTATTGAAAGGGAAACATTTTTATATACTATATATTTTAGATGCTCATGTCTCTTCAAGCAAGGAGTTATAAAGTACCAAGCACCATTACTAGAGAATGAAAAGACTAAGGAAAAATACTCCCAGCTCTCATGTACTTTACTTGGGTAGTCTAATTGGGGGCTACATGTATACAAATAGGTATGTACTAAATAG
This sequence comes from Sarcophilus harrisii, assembly GCF_902635505.1. NCBI lineage: Eukaryota > Metazoa > Chordata > Mammalia > Dasyuromorphia > Dasyuridae > Sarcophilus > Sarcophilus harrisii. Next base: position 517,191,820 of record NC_045427.1, on the reverse strand, counting down.
ATAGTCATTTTCAAGAATAAGCAACCATGGAGGGGGGATGTGGAGGACAGAAGAGCACATGACTAAAAAAAGAGTTTGTGTAGAAGATATTTGAGCTGAGCCTTTGAAGGCAATCATGAATTAGTTCTAAGAGGTGACTTGGAGAAAGATGCTTCACAAGCCCAGAGGACATCCAGTTCAAAGAAATATAAATAAGTGTTCTATATGAGAACCAGAAGGATAATTTGACTATGTCAAGGGCTTAAAATGCCAAACATTTGATCCTCAAGGTAAGTAGAAAGCCCCTGGAAGCCATATGATCATACCTTCACTTTTGCAGAATGCTTTTGGCAGTTATGTGGAGGATTTATTAGAGTAGGAAGAGACTTGAAGTAGGAAGATCATTAGGAAGCTCTTGCAGTTCCTGGCAGGAGCTGATGAAGGCCTGTACTATTATGTTGCATAATTGCTATATATATGTGTGTATTATCTTTGGAACCATATGTATAGCTTGTTCCTGATTCAGTATTGTAGTATTTTGTGTTCTTATCTCTGCTTTGAAAACTCCTTAAATTCATTGAGATACACATCTGAAGAACTAGTTTCTTTTCTACAAGAGGCTTATCTTAATTCTCACCCCCTCCCCCTTTCTAGTGCCCTCTCCCTCAGAAATAATTTTGTATTTGCTTTTTTTGCATACTTGGCATTTTCTTATTTACGTTCATGTTGTTTCTCCCTAATATATTACATAAGCTTATTGAAAGGCAGGGACTCTTTGGTTGTTGTCTTCATCTCCAGCCCCTACCATAGTGCTCAGTACATAGAATTTGTTTAATAAATACTAATTGAATTTGGATTCTTTTTATTTTAGTTAGACTAATGCTGGATTGCTTACCAATTTTTTTCTTTACCTTTTATTTCTATTTATAATAGGCTAATATCCATGTAACATAAACCTTTATTGAAAATCTTCATAACAGTTATGGGATCATTAAATCCACAAACATGGTTCCTGGTTTTTTGTTGTTTGTCATCCAAAATAGAGGTGTCCCTCTCACTTCTCACCATTTCTGCAAAGCAGCATTTTTCCTTCTAGATATGTTGGCCAGCATTTTATCTTGACTTCTGTTTGTCCATATCTCTTTCTCTTATCTTAATCTGATTTGATTTTATATTTGTAAGTTAGGAGTAAGTATGTTCATGCTTAAAAGTAGTGTAATATAGTAGAAAGAACATGGGTTTTGAATTCAGAAGACCATGGGCCAGCCTCTAGCCTTGCCACACATTAGCTCTGTGATCTGAAGCAAGTTGTTGAACTTCTCTGAGGTTTTCTCATTTGTATAATCAGCATATAGTATCTTGCTCTGTTTCATAAAGTTCTAGGGCAAGCTTTCTGTAAACCTCAAATACTTTAAAAATGTTAACACTATTCATAATAAATGATAATTTATTACACAAGGATATTTGCCCTATCCTGTGCTATGTATAGACATTTACCAGTTCATATTTGTAACAAATGAGATGAAAGGTTGGTAATAGAATTTCACAATTTGATAGGAAAAAATCTTGCCCCTTTATATACTCTGCATGACTAGAAAATTCCACACTTGGAGTTCCCCATATGGATAAAATCATATAGCCCAACCATACACACACAAAAAAAATAATAATGATTATTAATGTGGATAACCTTTCTCAATACATATAAAATGACTTTACCTTACTGCTAAAAAAAAGCATTAGCATTCAATTTTTGTGTTTTTTCTAAATTGAAAAATGTAGTCTTCTATTTATTTTGCACTTATTTTAGTATTTTGTTGATGAGTTGGCAGAAAATAAAATTTTCATCTCTAGTTCCTCTTGTCCTGCCCCTTCTATTCACTATTCATTTACAGATGGCAATACTACCATATATGCCTAAATCATGAGAAAAAGCACAATCAAGTCATAGAACTTCAACTCTATCTCTGAAGATAGTAGTAGCTGTATAACTTTGCACAAATCATTTGCCCTCCTTGGAGGTTTGCTTATTTACCTGTAAAAAATTGCTCCTTTTAACTCTAGATTTGTAAACCTATGATACTCTAGAATTCTAATGTACGATACTCTTATTGATCAACCAAAACAAAGGGTCATAGGCACCTTTAGCTCTTAACCTGCTCAAATCACTGACTTAAGAGAGGAAAGAATAAGACTAAGAGTAGGGAGACAGGTAGCTATATTTTCTCCTATGCCCCATATCAGTGTATAATCAGCCCTGCTTGGGTTGTTAGATATTTCTTGCTTATTTTTACTTTTATGATAAAAAGATGGTGGTCTTTTTAGTCACCAAATGATCTACCATTTTGATTATCTTAACTGCTCAGGCATTCTGATTTACTGCCCTCAGCCCTCTACCCCAGCATCAGGGTTCTGAGAATTACATCAATTGTAATTGATGTACGAGAGCATCAGCAGAATTCTGAGAAATTCTGGTTGCTTAGATAATGATTTATAATATGGTCGTGATTGGTACTATTCTTTAGTTACAAATAATCATCTTATCTTAATAAATGGAGTTTTTAAACACATGACATTAAAATGCATTTCAGTGTCTAAAATATACTTCAATGTTTAATTTTCCTATTTTAGCGATTTATATTGTAAACCGCTATGTTTTTCTATAGGTTTATTTAATGTTTCAGATTTTTAGTACTACCTCCCCCCCCTTTTTTTTAATTAAAAAGTTGGCTTTTTAAACTTAACAAAAATACACTTTCTCTCACTCCTAACTCATCCCTAGTAATAAAGAAAAATAAAACCCAGGTAACAAAGGCAAAACAAATTTCCTCATTGACCATGTTCAAAAAAAAATCTCAACTCGCACTTTTTTTGTCAGGAAATATATCCTCATTTATTTAAAACAACTGATTTTTTATACTCTTTTTAGAAGAGTATAGAGGGAGCCATCCTTGGAAATAAGAGTTTGTTCCTCATATTTTACTTATGATTTAATACAATGGCTAATTTAAATCCAGATATAATCCTTTCTTTATAGTAATACAAAGTTTTCTTGTAGCCAAAATGTTGAGCCTTGAAAAAAAAGACTACATATTAAATTAAATTCAGTAGTAAAAATTATTTTCACTCCTCTTTAAACGTTATTTGTTTTTATTTATTTATTTATTTCATAATTCAAAAGCTACTAGAAGAATATTTTAGTATTGTCAGACTTATAATAGCTAGTTTTTCACCATAAGCAGATTAAATTTTATATGATTTGGCATTGTATATTTCTACTAAAATGAATTATAAACTATAACTGTATTTAATTCCTCTTACCTAGGCAAACAGAACCAAAAAAAATGCCAATTCTGGAATTCAATTATTGAATTGTATGATTGTGTGTAATTCAAAACATAATTGAGTAGCAGGAGATTGCTCTGTATACAGATTATTGTACTTATTACTACAGATGAATTAGACCAATGCCATTTTAAAGACATTTTTTAACCTTTATTTGCTCTTTGGAATGCATCTTGTATGATTGTTTCATTAAAGAAAAAATTAGCTAACTTAAAACGTTTTTTTTGTTTGTTTGTTTGTTTTTGTTTTTGTTTTTTTTTTTTTTTGCTGAGGTAATTGGGTGGAAGTAACTTGCCCAGAAATCTTAGTCACACAACTAAGAAGTATTAAATGTCTGAAGCCAGATTTGTGTTCAGGTCCTCCTGACTTCAGGGTGGGCACTCTATCCACTGCACCATCTAGCTGCCCCCTTAACTTAATATTTTATTTCTAATTTGAAGGACTTATTTCTTTCAAAATTGCTTATTCGGGCTTTCAGCAAATATGTCTTTTTCCTTAAAACCTCTATCAAGGCTTGATTTCTAGCTAGTTCTAAGTTATAGATTATTTCGTCTTCAACCAATTTATTTTCTAAGAAGAGCAGATTTATAGGTTTTTGGTGACCGTTTTTAATTTCTACAATTCTCTTTGCCTTAATCATTCACAACAGAGATATCAGAGCCAAAGATATTCCTAACTATGCGTGTTACTTCCTTCTACCCCAGACCTGTACTTCTGTCCTGAAGATGTGTTTATTATATTCAAGATTACAGTCATTGCTCTTTTCCTTTCCTTTACCCTGGTCATCACCTGAGAGAAACTATTAAAGTTCACGGGGCAGGTTTTGGTGAGTGTTATCAAAGGGAAAAGAGAAAGTAGTCATTAGCTTCCAGCCAAATTCACTGTGTTCAAGGTCTCCAAAATTTGTCATTACAATTTGTGATTCCCTGTCTCTGGCTTTAGTTTTTATCTTTTAGTCACTTAAGGGAAAGTCACAGAAGTTTAAATTGTTCTATATGATTTTCTCTAACTTTTCACTTTGGTAAATTCTCAGCACTCTTATATTAAGTCTATACCAGTAATTCTCAAAAGTGTACTTTGCGGGAGTTTCTTTAGGTGTGCCATAAAACTTTGAATATTATATTACTGCAGATTAAAGAAAATATTTAATAAGTAATTTTGTATTATATAAATTTTACTTGTCCAACATACGTTGCATAAGTATAGTACTCACAAAATAAACAAAACTTGCCTATTACAGGTACACAATATCCTCAAAATACGCCAGACCTTGAACTCGCAAAGAACTCAACAAAAACAGCTGCTCTTACTGAAGGGAAACTGCGCATTTGTGAGTCTCTCGACTCTCCCTTAGTGTTGCCAACTTAAACATTCAATGTGCTTCTTACTAAAGGAATACTGTACCATGACCCCCCCCCCCCACCACCACCAAAAAAAAAGATAGTTTGACAATCATTGGCCTATACCATATAATTTAGCACTTGGTTTTATATATATATATATATTTTTTTTTTTTCCCTATCTTTTATATATGTTTCCTCTCGTTATCTAAGCTCTGCGAGGACATGTGGTTTTGTTTTGTAATTCCCCTAGCCCTGTGCTATTCACTGTCTGCTTAAATAGTTGATGACTTGATTGTAGCAGGAAAGTAAATATAAGAGAGATTGTGATGTTCTGTATTAATACTTGGTTTAAAATCTGAATTCTGGGCAGAAACAATATCTTTAAAATACAGATTTTAAACATTTAAGTACTTGAATTTTAAGTTTGACATCCATATCATTATAAATAAACAACTATCTTTTAAACAAACTGCAAATAGCATTATTAAGGAAACAAAACTTAATGTTGCAAATAAAGTTATTGCAATACTAATATTCTTTGCATTTTGTTTGTCTTCAAGCAAATGGTTATGAGCCTTAGAGTTTCTGAACTGCAAGTACTTTTGGGCTACGCCGGAAGGAACAAGCACGGGCGTAAACACGAACTCCTCACAAAAGCACTGCATTTATTAAAGGCTGGCTGCAGTCCTGCTGTACAAATGAAAATTAAAGAACTCTATAGGCGGAGATTTCCCCAGAAAATTATGACACCTGCTGACTTATCTATCCCCAGTGTACACTCAAGTCCCATGCCAGCAACTTTGTCTCCGTCTACCATTCCACAACTTACTTATGATGGTCACCCTGCAACATCACCATTACTTCCTGTTTCTCTTCTGGGACCTAAACATGAACTGGAACTACCCCATCTAACATCTGCTCTTCACCCTGTCCATCCGGATATAAAACTTCAGAAATTACCATTTTATGATTTGCTGGATGAACTGATAAAACCCACCAGTCTAGGTAAGGTTTCAGTGGCTTTAATAACTATTTGAATTATTCAGGGGAGAGGAGGGAGGATTTTTTTATACCACTTCCTTCTGTGATTATGATTATCCATGAAAATTTATTTGGTTAAGTTTTAGCACATAGCATAAGTAACAACTATTTTAGCTTTCTCTTTTCTTGTAAAAATAAAGGCATAAAAATTCTTAGGGGTTTTTATTCTTTAGGAGAGGAATGGTTTGATTTAAGATGTTAATCAGATGCCTCTTAATCTACTTTTGGTCAGTAGTTGAGGAAGAAAAACAAGCTAGATAGAGCTTAATATTTAAAATAATTGTGGAAAATGTTAACATATTTTTTACTGATTAAAAAGTTTAATGTTGTTTAAAATCAGTTTCTGCTAATACCAATTTCTAGACTGATTTTTTTTCTTTTTAAGATTTAATGATATCTAGACTTGATGGTAAATGGTTTTGATTATTCAAATGGAGGATTCCTATTATCTAATAGAGGTTTTATAGTTACATATATGATATAAAAGACTTGTGATCCATTAGAGCTGCTGGATTAACAAAAGAAATATTTTACTTTAGTTCTCAAATTGTGTGGGTGGATCATTAGGTAGATATGTTCCTATGCTGGCTTTTTATACAGAGTCATAATTATATATAGCAAGCATAGTTAAGTTTCATTCATTGAATCTTTTATTTTAGTCTTTCTTATCATGTCTATCACATCATAGTTTATTGAATCTGAATTTGGAATTTTGATTTTTATGTTACTATTCTGCATTAAATATAGCTGGCTTTACTTGAATGCCTTACTTACCTAGGTTGATTACTAAAATACTTTTATTTTTGTATCATTAAACAGTGTTAAATGCAGTTATCAGTATTTAAAATGCTATCTTTTATCAGGGTAGGGTTTTATTTTAAGTTATTATAACATTTGAATAAATGAAGATTCCAGGGACTATTTTTTCCCCTTTTTTAATTGCTTTCTCATTCTTCTGATTATACATTTACATTAAAAAATACACATTTCTTTCTGAATCATGTTGGGAAAGAAAAATCAGAACAAAAGGGGAAAACCACAAGAGAAAAAAAAAAACGGAACATAGTTATATGTTGATTTACTTTTCCTCTTCATAGTTCTCTCTCTGGATGCAGATAGTGTTTTCTATCCAAAGTTTATTGGAATTGCAGAAACTATTTTAAATATAATTTCTGTCCTGTTTTCTAATCATTCTTAAAATTTCTAAAGTATTAGGGGTTTTGTTGTTGTTGTTGTTTGTTTTTTAATTATAAATTTGCTTATTTTTTCCTTTAGCTCCCAATCCTTCAAATGATTTGCTGGTCTTTGTGTAAAACAAAATTCTGATTCATTGTTGTTATAAATGCCAGTTGATCCTTGACCCTAATAATTGATTTGTGTGCAGTAGAAATATAATTTAATTATACATTATGGTCTTTTAATTAGATTTTTAAAACTATTATTAGAAGAAATAGATTTCCATTTCTATGTTTCTATGAAAATGTACTAGTTCACTTTTTTCATAGTCTGAAAGGAGGATTAAGATTGCTGTTGCATATTGATTATCCTTTAGTGTCTCAACAGTTTAAAAGACCTTGTTAAGCTAATAAGAACCCAAAACAAATAAAAGATTTCAAAGAAAGTCATAGGTGTAGAGCTGGAAGGAATCTCAGAGGCAATCTCTTCTAGTCCCCTAATTTTATAAATCAGGAAACTGAGATGTAGGCCGATTAAGTGACCATAGAGGTGGGATTCAAACTCAGCTCCAATATCTCCATTGTTCATTATACCACACTGCCTCTCTAAAATTCATAGGATCTAGACTTGAAAGGAACTTTAGAATAATTTGTAAAGCCTTCTCAGTTTTTCAGATCAGAAAACTGAATCTAAGAAACAATAATTCACATCTTATATTACATTGCTTAAATAATACTTTAAGTTAGTTTTATTAGTTTGAACTTTTAAAGTGTAGAAATGTACAAGATATATCTTAAATATTATATTAAGAAATCTAAAGCAAACATCCCATGAGAGTTGATTATTTCTGAAAATGTTTTTAATTTCTGTTACTGTTAAATTTTCTCTTTAACATCCTTGATATACCCTTCTGGTTAGTTGGTAGTATGCTTAAAAAACTTTTTTTTTCTTCCCATCTTATTTACTAGGAGAGATGAAAAAATACATATGAGGACATATCCACAAACTATAGAGGCTTAATGTATGTTAAATTGACTTGAATTGAAGTGTATTATGTTAGATGTTGGAAATACAGAAATGAAAAAACAGCCTGCTCTCTATCTTCAGAGTCTTACAGTCAAAGAGGGGATAAGGCATTTAAACAGATACATCTGAACATTAAGTCCTTATTATGTACCAAGTATTGTGCTAAGCATTGGAGATATAAAAGAAAGGCAAAAACTATCTTCTAGGAACTTTCATAGTAATGAGGAAGGAAGGTAACATGCAAAAAACTACATACATGACTAGGAAGGCATAATAAGCTTGATTTTAATAAATATATTGTGAGTAGTGATGAATGAGAAATTGATAAGGGAGAATGAAGAAAGGGTTCTTGAAGGAAGTGGCTTCTGAAGTCAACTTGAAAAGAAAAGATTTCCATTGCAATAGCTTTACCAACACAGGCAGATAGAAGAGGGAGAAAATAAGATTAAGAAATAACTGAGAAATAACCAGCAGTTTCAAATAGTAATATGAGATGGGTTGGAATCAAAGAGTATTCAATGCCTGAAAATATTCTGATTTTAGATTTTTTTTTTTTTAAGATTTAATGAAAAGCTCAATTAGAAAAATATTTAAGGAAAAAAAGATGTGTTGCCCAAATATACATACATACATACATAAAATATATATATATACTTGCTCAAGTAATTTCATTCCATCCCATCTCCAACAAGATGCCCCCATTTGTCATCTTCACTCTTGCATTTATTTTCAATTTCTACTTCTTTACCAGCTCATTTCTTATTGCCTATAAATGTTCCCATGTCTCCCTTATCAGAAAAAAACCTTCACTTGATTTTTCTATATTCCCTTCATTCTATATTTCTTCTGCCTTTTGTAGCTAAATTCCTTCAAAAGACTGTTTTACAAAGCCTCCATTTTCTCTTCTTTCATTCTTAACCCTTTATAGTCCTGCTTCCAACTTTATCATTCCACCAAAACTTCTCTATCCTAGTTGCCAAATCCTATGGTCTTTTCTCTTTGACCTCTCTCCAGCCTTTAATACTGTTGATCACACTCCCCTTCTCTCTTCTCTCTCTACGTTTTCTGGGCATCACTCTCTACTGGTTTTATGCCTACCTATCTAACTATTGCTTCTCTGTCTTTTTTTTTTTTTTACTGACTCTTCCTCTAAATCATGCCTTCTATAACTGCAAATACCCACCCAGAGTTCTATCCTGGCTCGTCTTCATCTCTCTTCTAACCTTCTTCATTTGGTGATTTCATCAGGTTCCATAAAGTTAATTACCTTCTCTTTGTTAATGATTCTCAAACCTACTTTTCCTACCCCAGTCTGCTAATCTCTAATCTCACATTCCATCTGTCTTTCTCAAACTGGATGTCCTGTACCATCTTAAACTTAGTATGTTCAAAATTGAACTCATTATCCTTTCCCCTAAATCCACCTTATCTCCTATCTTCCCTATTACTAGAGAGTTCAGCACCATTTTTCCAGTCCTTCAGTTTTCAACCCAGTAGTCATCCTGGATTCCTCATTGTTTTTCACATTCTATATCCAATCTGTTGCCAAGGCTTATTGATTTGTCTTTTGCAGTATCTTTTAAAAACGCCCCTTTCTCTCCTTTGACACTGTCACCACTCTGGTGTAGGCCCTCATCACACCTATATTACTATAAGAGTCTTTTGGTGGGTCTGCTTGCTTCAAGTTTTTCCCTATTCCAATCCATCCTCCTTTAAGCCACTAAACTGATTTTCTTAAGTATAGTCTGGCTTCCCCTACCCACCCATACATACTTACTAAACTCCAGTGGCTTCCTGTTACATCCAGAAACATTGTTTTATATTCAGGGCCTTTCATAACTTCTTCCTGCCTTTCCATTCTTCTTAAACCTTACTTCCTGACACATATTTTTCTATCCAGTAACACTGGTCTCCTGACTGTTCTATGAACAAAACATTCCATCTCTTAGCTTTGGGCATCTTCTCTGGCTATTGTTCCATGCCTAGAATTCTATTTCTTCTCGCCTCTGACTACTGATTTCCCTGTCTTCCTTTGAGTCCCTAATTAAATTCTGTCTTTATGGAGAAACTTTTACCAACCCCTCTTAACACTAGTTTCCCTTTGTTGGTTATTTTATGCTTATCCTATATATAGTTTACTTTTGTTTTTTGTTTTTTTTTTGGTTTTTTGTTTTTTTTTACATGTTATATCTCCCATTAAATTGTAAGATCTTTGAGGTCAGGGACTGCTTTTGCCTCTTTTTTGTATACCAGGCACTTAGCATGGTTCCTGACACAGAATAGGTGTCTTTATTGATTAATTGATGGTAGCCTGATATGGTATTATTGTTTATTTTATTGTTGCTTTTTGTTTTGGCATCAGTTTTCCTCTGTGGTATATCTCTTCTCTTGTTGAAGTTCTGGTGATACAGGACTGAACTTAAGAGAGAAACAGGGATTGCATATTTAGATCCGGGATTTCTCTGCATAGAAATTATGTTTGGACCCAAGGGAGCTAATGAAGTCAGAAGGTATAAAGAAAATGTAGAGAGAAGGGGGCTAAGGACAAAACTGGGGAATATTCATAGTTGAAGGATTGTGACACCGGTGATAACCCAAAAAAGGAGACTAAGAAGTAATTGTCCAGTAGGTTGAAGGACAGAGCTAAGAAACAAGAAGAAAGGCGGGAACAAGTATTTATTTAACTTCTTCTGTGTGCCAGGCACTGGGCTAAATAAGTACTTTATAATATTATCTCATTTGTCAAATCTCAGCAGTGTCACAAAAATTCAGAAGAGGATATCCAGGAGTAGATAGTTAGCACTGTCAAATGCTGTTGAGAAGTCTAGAAGAAGAATGAAAATTGAGAAAAAAATCATTAGATTTAGCATTCAGAAATCAATGGTAATTTTAGAGAGAGCAATACCACCTGACTAAGTTTGGAAGGCATATTGCAGAGACTTTAGAATAAAGGAACAAGTGAAATAAAAACATTATCTTACCTCCACAACTACTAAGAAGTTTAGCTGAAAAAGGAAGGTATTTTTATTATAGCATACTAGATAGCTTAAAAACAGATTTAAAAAAAATTTTTAAAAACATAGATTAAAAGCTGAACATTTTAGCTACCATTCATTTTAACTCAATCATATTAAGCATCTATTATGTTTTGTTAACACTTAATCACTGCTCTCAAGGAGCTTATAGTCTATGGGTAGAGACAACATGTAAGCAACTGTGTACAAATAAGATATATACAGACAGTAATCTCAGAGGGGACCAAAAAAGCTTGTTGTAGAAAGAATTTTTAGCTGAGACTTAAAAGGAAACTAGGGAAGTCAAGAGGTAGAGATTAGGAAGGAGAACATTCTCAGCTTGGGTGACAGTCAGTGAAAATCCACAATCTAGAGGTGCAATATCTTGTGCAAAGAACAAAGTCAGTGTCATTAGATCATAAAGAAAGTATAAGAAGGTTGGAATAATAGGAATGGACCAGATTATGAAGGGCTTTAAAAACTAATTAAGATTTTATATTTTCCCTTGGAATTGGTAGGGAACAACTGGTACTTATTTATTGAATAGGGAGGTGATTTGGTCAAACCTGTGCTTTATACATAGCTAAATGAGCATGGACTTGAGGCAAGAAGACCAACTATCTGGCTCTTGTAGTAATTCATTCATGAGTGAATAGAGTAAGATCAGGAGAGAAGGGGATATATATAAAAGATATCATGAAGGTAGGACTTGGTAACAGCTTAAAGATGGTGGAGTTGAGAGATAGTGTAAGGAGTTGAGGATTAATAATTGCTGAGTGGTGACTCTGGCCTGGGAAGATGTTGATGCCCTCTCTTCTCCATTAATGGGGGAGCTAGGAAGAAGCTTTTCATTCACTACAAGGATCTCTTCCTCACTCCACTTGTATTTTCTGCAAAACTACCACAGTGAATTCTTTTAAGTGTGATGAAAGTCTGGTGACTCCATCTTGCCTTCAGAATAAACTATGAACTCTGTTTAGCTTTAAAAACTCTTCACAATATGACTACAACCTCTTTTTCTTTCTTTTTTTTTTTTTTAATTTAATAGCCTTTTATTTATAGGATATATGCATGGGTAACTTTACAGCATTAACAATTGCCAAACCTCTTGTTCCAATTTTTCACCTCTTACCTCCCACCCCCTCCCCCAGATGGCAGGATGACCAGTAGATGTTAAGTACATTAAAATATAAATTAGATACACAATAAGTATACATGACCAAAACGTTATTTTGCTGTACAAAAAGAATCAGACTCTGAAATATTAATAAAGAGGGGTCTTTTAAGAATTATTCATATTATTTTTTGTTCTTAATATTTTACATTTTAATTTTTGTAAATTCCAAATTATCTCCTTTCTTTCAACTCCTCCCTCACCCATTGGAAGGCAGGCACTATGATACCCATTATATATGTGAAGTGTCACGTAAAGCATATTTCCCTGTTAATCTCTTTTCTTTCCTCACCCTCCCTCTTCCCCTTTCTTCTCCCCCTGCCCCGAAAAAAAAAATAGGGGAGAGAAATGCTTTAATCTGCACTCAGAGCTCACCAGTTCTCTTTCTCTGGAGTGGTATAGTGTTTTTCATCATGGATCCTTTAAAGTCATCATAGATCATTATATTGATCAGAGTAGTTAAGTCGTTTACTATTGAGCATTGTTAAAAATGTTGCTATGTATTATGTTTTCTTGGTTTTGTGCACTCTGATTTGCATTAGTTCATATAAATCTTCATAGGTTTTTTTTTGAAGTTACACAGATAAGGGGAGTCTTAATAGAGGAGGTAGCACTTAAGGTGGCCTATAGGGGAAACCTATTAGAGGTTGAAATGAATAAGAGAGTGTATTCCAGGTATAGGAGAAGACTCATACAACTGTACACAAAAAATGGAATATCAGGTTCAGGTAATAGCTAATAAGGTATAGATATTTTTAAAAAATATATGTAGTTTGTGAAATGGAAAAATAGGGTTTTCTTTTGTTGCAAGGGATGGATTCTTAGGCAAGAGTAAGAGGAGGGGGATAGAGAAGAAATATATTTGAAAAGGAAGGTGATATGAAATGAAAGATAGCAGTAACTTTTTAAAGCAGTACTTTGGTCCAAATATTACTTTGATTCAAATATTTTATTTCATAGGTCATCTTCATGTGTTACTCAGCTCTGTAATTTACAGTATATATTTCAAGAGGTACAATAAAAAAAACTCTTGTTGTCTTTTACCTTTATAAAACTTTTAAACCTGTCTTAAAGAATATTGTGACATTGCTGTTATGAAGAAAGGTTAATAAAATATTGCATTTTGCCTCCATGATTATCTTCCATTCACAATGAATAGGCTGCTAATACTTTATTTAGAGTTGGACATAGACTCTCTTTTAATTTTTCTTATGTAATAAGCATGGTGTGGTATAGATAAAATCTAGACAAGACCTCTTATAAAAATCAAAGTAACTAATAGCTCTTCTAGTAGCAATAACTAAATTGGTACAGAATACTAAATTTGAGTTGCCTTTTTTTTCCTTGAAAGCAAAAGGTTCTCAGAATAGCAAAAAGGAGCTTTCATATTAAATTATATGATTTTAAAAGAGTACTCTCTGTGAAATGCTCTTTTTCCATCAGTCATGTGGAAAAGTGGTCCATTTCAAGTTTTGTTAAGCTTTTAACCCTAAAGGGTTGACACATTCTAAGGCATCTGAAACAGATGGTAGATCTTAGTTTATCTGTTGAGTCACTTAAGCTTAGAGATCTAGTAATGGAAGTAAGCACAGCAATTTATGGGTTTCAGTGACATTTCAAATTCTTTAATTAGTCTTTCTTCTTCTAGTTGGCTTTGCAAGGTCTGTTACACATCATTCTTTGCTTTGCCTCTAAAATTAATTGAAAATGTAATGATGATGAATGTAATAGTACCATTTAAAAGAATCATTCTCTTGATACAAAAGTAATTTAAAGTGATTATGTCAATGACAACCATTTGTGACCAAAACAAACCCATTTACCCTCTGAAAGCACTGTGGATTGCCTTAACTGTGTATTCAATTTCCATAGTTCTGTTGGAAAATCTCCTTTAAGTACCTACTATGTAACAGCAGAGTAAATATTCTATTACTTTCATGTACCATACTGGGAGATGTTTAGCCATTCTCCAGTTGGTAAGCAGCTACTTAGTAATTGCCTATATTTCTTGAAGATATTTCAATGTAGCAGGTTGGGAAATCTCAAGAATTGAACAGTTTTTATTAATCATGTTGGAATTTTCTGAAGCAATGGAATATGTCTATTCATAATTCTGATATTTATCATACCTCTTAACCCCTTAACATTCTCCCTGTTTATTATTCCTAAAACTTTTCTTAATCTATTCTCCAATGAGTCATTCTTCCCCTCCTTGCTTTCCCCAAAACATCATCTTCCGGTTCCATTTTCTTCCCTTTGAAATCTTGATCCTGTAGTTAACCAATTCAATTCTACACTTTTGAGTGTCCTTTTCCTATAATTACCTTTTCTGAACTTTAAAAATAGATTATTCCCACACCCACCTTCTCTCCTTCTAATGTAGACCCCTAAAAAAGTCATGTAACTATGCTTTTACCTTCTCCCTAATCTATTCAGTATTAATTCACCTCCTATTGCATTCCTTCATACTCTACAGTTAAGGATTTTGCCTTATACTTTACCAAAAAAATTGGCATGAGAGGTACTCCCTTTATTCTTATCACTTAGACATCATCCCTCATTTTCATCTTGTTGCTGATAAGAAGGGATCTTTTTTGTGAAGACCAAACCTTCTATATAAGCCCCTTTTTTCCCATTCTACTTTCTGCCTTGCCTCTATTATCATCCTTACTCTCATTAATTTTCACTCCTTATCCATTGGGTTCTTTTCTGATACCTACAAAAATGGTCCTATTTCACCTCTTTAAAAAAATCTTCACTTGTTCCTATCATCCTACTAGCTTTCATCCTAGATCTTTTTATCTCTATGCAGTTACTCTTTGACAAAACTATCTACACTAGTTGTCTCCTCCTTCTCTTATTCACTTGTAAATCTACTTTAATTTTGCTTCCTACAGCTGAAACCACCTTGAAAAAACTTTAAAGAATCAAAGTTGCCAGCAATCTCTTAATTGCCATAAAGTCAAATGAAGGAGAGATGTCAGGTAATGATATTCATATTTTTCAAATAGGAAACTGAGACTCAAGTTAAAAGTAACTAGCCTAAAGTCACTAAAGATAGTGACTGCCAGAGACTGACTAGAACTCAGGTGCTTGATTCCAAATTTACTGCTCCTCTTACTTTGCTATATGAGTGAACCCATTTTTTTTTTTTAAAGAATTTATCCCTAAATAGGTAATGTAGGTTATTGAAGGATAATTGGATTTATTATTGGATTATAGGATTCACTGTACAGAAATTTCAAACTTTTGGGGGGGGGGGAATAATACTTATTTCACAAGTTCAAAGAAAATTTGTGTGGCTTTTTTTGTTTGGTTGTTTTTTTTTTTTTACCATAAGAAACTTCATAGCCATTTGAAGGAGATGGAGCAAAATGGTATCTATTAATAATGCTGTTTCATTGAACAGATAATACCGGACAGATGTGTAATTTATAAATGATGCAAGAAATTCTGGTGCATAATTTTGCGTTGTTAGATTTTTTAAAGTGTTAATTAACATGTCAAATAAAATTGGTTCACTTTTCTGATTAGTTCCATTTCATGAAGTAAATTAAATAAAAAATAATTACATTTTAACAAAAATGTGGGCTTTGTTCATCTCTAGACTTTTCAGATCTCATATTTCTACAGATAGGAACTTTGTAAAAAAAAATATTTTGAGCAGAATGTATGCACAAACAAGTAAAATCTTACCTTGTAAAATATTATAATGTAGAATCTGAAAATTTTGAGGATGAAAAACCAAAGCCAAATACAATTTTTAAGCATACTTTCTGGAGTTTCAGAAACTGATGTCAGATGATGTTATGAACCGAGTAGTTTAACCTCTTTGTGTCTTAGTTATCCTATCTATAAAATGGATTTATTACTAAGATCTTTTAAGGTCTCTTTCAAGCTTTGCAACTAAGCTTTCTAGAGGAGACATTAGTTCAGTTAGAATTTGCTAATTTCCTACTATGTACTAGGCAATGTCTTAAGCAAAGGAATGTGAAGGAAGATTTTAAAAAATAGTCTGCTTTCAAGAAGCTTAAGGTCTGATGGAGGAGATAGCATGCAAAACTTGTGTACAAATAAAATATACAGATATATACAGGAAAAAATATAGCTAATACCCAAGGTACACTAGATAAGGAAGATTGGAAAAGGCTTCTTAAAAAAAGGTCGGATAAACAGATTCTTGAAGGAAGACAGAGGAAGCTAAGAGTCAGAAATGTTATGAGGAATAGTCAAAGAAATAGACCAGAGTGAGGAAAATGGAGTATCTTTTATTAGTAACAGTATATCCTATCAGTGCTCAAAACCCCAGCTTTTTATGTGGGTTGTGACCTTCTATGGGATCTCATTACTGTATATGTATATAGGGATTACAAAATTATGATGTATTATCAGTAAATGTTTGATTTGTATCCCTGATATATCTATAAATCCCATGCTTCATGTTTGTCATATTTTGTTATTTATAAAGTCCAACAATGTTCCATTGCATTCTTGCATCACAATTTATTTATTTATTTTTGCTGTTCCCCAGTTGGTTAGTATATATTATGTCATAGCTAATGTGTTTCTAAGTCTTGGCTACTGCTGTAATACTGTTACTTGGAATCTTTCTTTATATCACTGACCTCCTGTGGGGTATGTGAAATAGCTGGATGAGAGAAGTATGGATATTTTAGTTACTTTCTTTGCATAATTCCAAATTGTTTTCTAGAATGACTAGACCAGTTTCTAGCAATATTTTTGTGTCTTTTGACCACTCCACTACTAAATATTCCTATCTTGCCATACACCAAATAAGAAGCAGCAATGAGAAACTTAGGAACTTAATTAAGCAGATCTGAGAAAACAACAGTAAATAGGTACAACAATGTACCTAAAACAGAGCTGGAGAACCTTTTTTCTGTTGAGGGCCATTTGGATACATCATTCAGGATGAGCCATACAAAGTTAACCAGGTTATAGACTCAAACAAGTGGAAGGTTATTGTACCTAGCTTTCAGCTCATCATCACCTGCAATTGATTGCCTTAGCAAATGATTTCGCCTGCAGGCTGGACATTGCTCACACCTGACCTAAATGGAAAGAAAAGCAAGACAATCAAAACTGCTTCCAGATTAAAAGCTAAACTATTAATTTGTTCCTAATTCATAAAGAAAAGAAGACATTCATCTGTCTTTATGTCACTTTGAATTATTGTAAACTCATAACTAACATGTAGAAACTTGATGTAAAAAAAAAAATTTGCCAACTTGAAGGGAAAATAATAAAAGTCACTTAAAATACTTGTTTAATTAGCAAAATGTGAGTTCCAAGTTCCAATAATATTTAATGAGCCAAGCTTCCTTATTGGGAGGGATTTGGAAGGTGAATAGACGATGTTATTGTGATAATAATAGCTAATTTTTTTCCCCAAATACATGTAAAGATAGTTTTCAACATAGATTTTTGTGAAATTTTTGTGCTCTAAATTTTTCTCTCTCCCTCCTGTCTCTCCTCCTCAAGATAACAAGCAATATGATCTAGGTTAAGTATGTGTCTTAAAAATATTTCCATATTTTTGATGTGCAAGAAAAATCAGACCAAAGACAAAAGCAGACAAAAAAAGTGAAAATACTATGCTTCAGTCCACATTGTCTCCATAGTTCTCTCTCTGGATGTGGATGGCATTTTCCATCTCAAGTCTATTAGAATTGCATTGTGGAGAGGTGCCAAGTCCATCACAGTTGATCATCACATAATCTTGTTATTATGTGCAGTGTTCTGGTTTTCCTCATTTCTCTCAGCATCAGTTCATGTAGTTCTTTCCAGGCTGTTCTGAAATCAGCCTGCTCATCATTTCTTATAGAACAATAATCCATTATCTTCATATCCCATGCCTATTCAGCCATTCTCCAATTGATGGGCTTCCACTCAATTTCTAGTTCCTTGCCAAATAATTAATATATTTAATAATAACATGCTTTAAGGTTGGAAATCCCTTCACATGTTGCTTTTATCTGATTTGATCCTCAGAACAACCCTATTAGATACATGTTATTATTATCCTCATTTTATAAATGAGTAAGCTGAGAATGAGAGATTGTAACTTGCCTCCAAAGACGTAACAGAATTTGTATTCAGGTCTTCCTGATTCTTAAGTCTTATACTCTATCCATTATGTCATCAAGTTGACTTCTTTGTTATTGTTGTTATCACCATTATCATTTGTGTTTTCCTTTTGCAATGGAGTTGTTAAGAGTGGTCATAGGAAAAGTCAGTACCTATTATCCTTTTATGTTTATGTTGTATGGATTATTACATGGTTGGATAAAATAGCAGCTTTTTGTTGTTGAATGAAGTATTAGGATATACACTTATCCTGCAAGCTCACTGAAAGTGATTTCTCAATACCACTTTAGTAATTGTCCTCATCCTGTTCTTATATCAGTTTTGTTTTATTCTGGTAGGTAGAGAACTTTTTTTCATGTATTTTGGAAATTTGAATATTTGGTATGGTGACATCAGTTTTAAAAAGTTCTTGTGTTTTGTCAATCAGTGCCATTTCTTGGTGAATGTGGGCCACAGTTCATTTTTTATACTATTCCAGTTCCTGTACAGCTCATTGGTTGAATTCTCCAGAAAAGTTTTAGTTCTTTAATTGTATAGTGGGTGTTTTCACATTTGTCAGTTCTTGAAAGATAGATGGTATACTTATGCAACTTTAGTTAACTAGTTTGCATTATGTTAGATTTTAAATTGATGCTAAATTTTTGCAGCCTGAAGTGAAGTTTTGTACCATTTCTACTATTTTCTTACATAATCTTCATTGATCATTGGATCACTATTCTTTAAAGATAATACTTTTGTAATTTCTAGTGGCAATTAACTGGCCCTTAATTGCTTTTATTAAGTCCTTCTTTAGCTTATTTGTTGACTATGATCATGCATATGTTGCGTATGGAAGATTTCTGATCCCATGCTTTGATCTTAGCTATTTTATAGATTCTGTCCAGAAATAAACAACTTTTAATTAATTTGACAAATCGTCCAGTGACTTTTATTAGTCTTTATTATTATATAGTAAAGTAATATCTGCTTATTCCAAAAGTATTTCTTTAGGATTGTATTTTTTTTTCTTATTTTTAACCTCTGTCTTGTGTCCTAAAAATATTTCTGTGACATTTTCTTCCTTTAATTGCACATGTTTAACCTATCTTGGATTACTTGCTGTTTAGGGAGCAGAGAGGGAGGAAGGGAGGAAGAAAAATTTGGAATACAAGGTTTTGCAAGGATGAATGTTGAAAACTATCTTTGCATGTATTTTGAAGAATAAAAATCTATTGAAAACTATCTTTGCATGTATTTTAAAGAATAAAAATCTATTATTAAAAAATGAGATAAAAAGAAAAAAAATTTCTTCCTTTTTGGTAAGGAAATGGTGCCCCTCCCCCATTCATGCATTCATTTATTTGTTTGCAGCATTTTTTTAAAAATTAGTTCCAAATTCACCACCATCCCACCTACCCATTGAGAAGGCAAGCAATATGAGATCAACTATACATGTAGAACATTTTCAACATTCATCTTTGTAAAACCATGTGTTCCAAATTTTTCTCCTTCCTTCCTTCACTTCCTCCCATAGACAACAGGCAATCCAGTATAGATTAAACATGTACAATTCTTCTAAAAATATTTACATATTTGTCATGCTGCACAAGAAAAATCAGATCAAAAGGGGAAAGGATAAAAAACACGGAAAAAAAAAAAACAAGCAACAATAACAACAGCAAAAGTGAAAATACTATGCTTTGATCCACATTCAGTCTCCATAATTCTCTCTCTAGATGCAGATGTATCTCTTTGTATCACAAGTCTATTGGAATTACCTTTAAGTATCTCATTGTTGAAAAAGAGCCAAGTGTTGATTATTACATAATTATGCTGTGTGCAAGTTTTCTTGGTTCTGTTCACTTCACTTAGCAACAGTTCATATAAATCTTTACAGGCTTTTCTGAAATCTGCCTGCTCATAATTTCTTATAAAACAATAATATTCCATTATAATCATATATCATGATTCATTCAGCCATTCCCCAGTTGATAGACATTCATTCATTTTTAATTCCTTCCTACTGCAAACATTTTTGTACATGTGGGTCCTTTTCCCTTTACTCCTGGATCAAAGGGTATGCATAGTATGATAGTTGGATAGAACGATACTTTGGGCATCGTTCTAAATTGCTCTCCAGAATGGTTGGATTAATTCACAACTCCACCAACAATTCATACCCCTTAAACATTTATTGTTATCTTTTCCTGTCATCTTAGCCAATGTGAAAGGTGTAAAATTGTATCTGAGTTATTTTAATTTGCATTTTTCTAATCAATAGTAATTTAGAACATTTTTTCATATGACTAGAAATGGCTTTAATTTTTTTCATCTGAAAAATTGTCTTTATATCTTTTGACCATTTATCAATGGGAGAATGACTTGTATTCTTATAAATTTGAATCAGTTCTCTATATTAGAGAAATGAGGCCTTTATCAGAAACACTGGCTGTAAAATTTTCCTAGTTTTCTGCTTTTTTTCTAATCTTAGCAGCATTGGGTCTGCAAAGCCTTTTTAATTTAACGTAATCAAAATTATCCATTTTGTATTTCATAATGTTTTCTAGGTATTCTTTGGACATAACTTCCTCTCTTCTCCAAACATCTATAGGTAGACTAACTCTTGCTCTACTAATGGACTTTTAATATTACTTTTTTAAAAAATAGTTTTTTATTTTCAAAATATATGCACAGATAGTTTTTAACATTTACCCTTGCAAAACCTTGTGTTCCAAATTTTTCTTACCTTCCCCAACCCATCCCCTAAGACAACAAATAATCAAGTATGTTAAACATGTGCAATTCTTCTATATATATTTCCACATTTATCATGCTGCACAAGAAAAATCAGATCAAAAGGGGGAAAAAAATGAGAGAAAAGAAAAGTAAGCAAACAATAAAAAAGGTAAAAATCCTATGGTGTAGTTCACATTGAGTTCCCATATTCCTCTTTCTGTATGCAAGTCTATTGGAATTGATCTGAATCATCTCAGTTTAGAAAAGAGCCATGTCTTGTTAGAGTTGATCATCACATAATCTTCTTGTTGCTGTGTATAATGTTCTCTTGTTTCTACTCACACTTTCACTTAGCATTAATTCATATTAGTCTCTCCAGATCTTTCTGTAATCATCCGCTAATTGTTTTTTATCATAGTTCCAAATTGTTCTCCAGAATGGTTGGATCAGTTCGCAACTCCACCACTAATCTATTAATGTCTCAGTTTTCCCATATCCCCTCCAACATTTATCCTATTTTTTCCTGTCATCTGAACCAATCTGAGAAGTAGTGGTACCTCATAGTTGTCTTAATTTGCATTTCTCTGATTAGTAGTGATTTAGAGCATTTTTTTCAAATGACTAGAAATGGTTTTAATTTCTTCATCCAAAAATTGTCTATTCATACTCTTTGACCATTTATTAGTTGAAGGATGGCTTGTATTCTTAAAAAATTGAGTCAGTTCTCTACATATTTTAGAAAGTAGACCTTTTCAGAATCATTGGATATAAAGATTTTTTTTATAAAAGCAAAACCAATGCAGCCAAGATTAGAAGGAAAGCAGAAAACTGGGGGGAGGCAATTTGGGGTTAAGTGACTTGCCCAGGTTCACACAGCTAGGAAATGGTAAGTGTCTGAAGTCAAATTTGAACTCAGGTCCTCCAGACTTCAGGCTTATGATATCACTCTTTATGTCTAAATCATGAACCCATTCTGACTCTATCTTGGTATAGGTTGTTAGATATTGATTAGTGCCTACTTTCTGCCATACTATTTTCTAATTTTCCCAGCAATTTTTGTCAAAAATAGTGAGTTCTTATCCCAGAAACTGGAGTTTGGGGGTTTATCAAACACTAGATTATTATGGTCACTGTCTATTGGTTCTTGTGAACCTAACCTATCTCACTGATTTACTACTCTTTTTCTTAGCCAGTACCAAATGATTCTGATGACCACTTGCTTTATAATACAATTGTAGGTCTGATATAGCTAGGCCATCTTCGTTTGCAATTTTTTTTTCATTAATGCCCTTGAAATTCTTGACCTTTTGTTTTTCCAAATGAATTTTTATTTTTTTTCCCCTACCTCTATAATTTCTTGGCAGTTTGATTGGTATGGCACTGAATAAGTACATTAATTTAAGTAGAATTGTCATTTTTATTATATTAGTCCGACCTACCCAGGAGCTCTTGATATTCTTCCAGTTGTTTAGATCTAACTTTTTTTGTGTAAAAAGTATTTTGTAGTGGTGTTCATATAGTTCCTGGCTTTGTCTTGACAGGTAGGCTCCCGAATATTTTATATTATCTATAGTTATTTTAAATGGGATTTTTCTTTTTATCTCTTGCAATATGACTTTGTTGGTAACATACAGAAATGCTCATGATTCACTTTATAACCTGTAACTTTGTTAAAGTTATTGTTTCTAGTAGCTTTTTAGTGGTAAGTATACCATTATATCATCTGCAAAGAATAATAGTTTTGTTTCCTTGTTACCTACTCTAAATCCTTCAGTTTCTTCTTCTCTTATTGTTAAAGCTAACATTTCTAATGGAATATTGAATAGTAGTGGTGATAATGGGCAACCCTTGTTTCACCCCTGATTTTATTGGGACTGCTTCTAACTTACCCCGTTACATGTAATGCTTGTGATGATTTTAGCTAGATGCTACTTATTTTAAGGAGAACTCCATTTGTTCCTATGCTCGCTAAGGTTTTTCATAGAAATAGGTGTTGTGTTTTGTCAATTGCTTTTTCATGCATTTGACGTTTTAAAAACTCATTGTTGTATTATACACATTGCAAAGATGAAATAAAAATCTTAACTTTTAAAATATAAAATAAATTTGTTTTATTTTTTCAAGCTGTCTTGCTTGTCTTATAATTCCTTCTGGCCTTCCTTCTGTTCTCTTCTGTACGTTTCAAAAATATGTTTCAGTGACCTTCCTTTACTTTTTTTTTTTTTTAGCAACCTTATGCCTTTCCCAACTTGTTCTCCTGCTCCCTTCCTCTTGTTGAGAAGAAAGAAAACAATTTTTGTAACTAATATGTGTAGTAAATACCTACTTAGGATATGCCAATAGAGAATGGTATTGCTGGGTCAAACTACATAGTTTATTGAGTTTCTTTTAATCCATATTGTTTTCCAGAACAATTAAATTAATTTCACAATTTTAGCAACAGTACATTAATATGCTTGTTTCAGCAGTTTGGATATAATATGAAACCTCCACTAGGACTAAAAAAGCAATAGGAAGAAATCAAGCAAGGCAGAAAAGCATTGAATCCAGTTCCAATCCTGGCTGTTAGTTAGCTTGATTCTTGATCAAGTCACTTCCTCTTTAGGTTTCAGTTTCTTTATGTGCAAGTGAAGGCATTGAATGAACTAATAAGTGACTTTTCCAGTTCAAGAATCAAAAAAATACGGTCAGTTTTCAGTCATATAAAATAAGTAGTCTATCACTAACAATTAGAAAAATATTCTTAGTGATTTGAAACATTCTTGCATAGTTTTTATCACTACCTTATCCTTTTCTTTCTGAGATCTGCTTGGAATTGTTGTGAAATTACTTTTTTAGTTTGTCTTATTTGTATTCCTAGATTTATATTATTTCTTTCAAATAAAGTCAGCAAACATTCATTAAGGTTTGTTATCATGGCCTTTGGTACCTTCCTCCATTTACTTTTATCTCCAGTGTGAAGTCTTTATTTGGACTTTGTGCTAGGGATAGGCTCTCTGCATCCTCTTGTGTTCTTGGATATATTGCTTGGACCCTATTTGGTCTTTACTGTAATTTCTTGGGTTCCTACTACTGACATTTTTATCTGGTATGTCTGTACACATACTTTCCTTCCCACTCCCCTATCCTATATAATTTTTACCCTCTATTCCCATCCCTAGCCATTTGTTGTCAGGAGTGTTTTGGTTTTAATGCTTCTAATTTCTTATACTTCTGAAGCATACCAGCCAGAAAGATTTCCATCCTATTTCCTTTAGCTCTTGATCACTTTCTTTTCAGTAATTCTCCTCTAGAACCTGGGCTTCTAACTGCCTTTGTAAAATTTCAACTAAGTAAAGGTATTTAATATAGTTTCTCTTTGAAATTCTTGATAATTATTTGGTCTATTCTCTTTTTAGATTTTTGTTAGCATATATGTATGAGAATTGTGTTCCTCTGGTTATTTACATAGCCATCTAAATTGGTAGTGCCAGTAGGAAGTATTTAAAAAAAAAAAAAAAGCTTTTATTTTCAAAATATATGCAAAGATAATTTTCAACATTTAACCTTGCATAACCTTGTGTTCCAAATTTTTCTTCCTACCTTTCTGCACCCCCTCCCTTAGACAGCAAATAATCCAATATATGTTAAACATTTGCAATTCTTGTATACATATTTCCACATTTATTATGCTACACAAGAAAAATCAGATCAAAAAGAAAAAAAATGAGAAAACAAAAAGCAAGCAAACAACAAAAAATGGTGAAAATACTATGGTGTGGTCCACATTCAGTCCCCACAGCCTCTTTCTGGATGCAGATAGCTCTCTCCATCACAAGCCTATTGGAATTGGCCTGAATCATTTCATTGTTGAAAAGAGCCACATCCATCAGAATTGATCATTACATAATCTTGTTGTTGCTGTGTACAATGTTCTCTTGGTTCTACTCACTTCACTTAGCTATAAGTCTCTCCATGTCTTTCGGAAATCATCCTGCTGATTGCTTCTTATAGAACAATAATATTCCATAACATTCATATATCATAACTTATTCAACCATTTTCCAATTGATGGGCATCCACTCAATTTCCAGTTTCTTGCCACTACAAAGAGAGCTGCCACAAACATTTTTGCACATATGGGTCCTTTTCCCTTTTTTATGATCTCTTTGAGATATTGGCCCAGTAGAGTCACTGGTGGATCAAAGAGTATGTGTGGTTTGATAGCCCATTGGGCATAGTTCCAAATTGCTCTCAAGAATACTTGGATAAGTTCACAACTCCAACAACAACATATTAGTGTCCCAGTTTTCCTACATCCCCTTCAACATTTATCATTATTTTTTCCTGTCACCTTAGCCAATCTGAAAAGTGTGTAGTGGTAAAGAGGTACTCTTTAGAGTCAGTGAGAGCTTAGTAAAATTTTAATCACCAAAAAATAAGAAGTGAAATAAGTTCAAATGTATATCTCCGGTAGCCTGGGAATTCGAAATTGGGGGGGGGGGGGAAGAGACAAAAAAGTTTAGAAGAAAGCCTTACCCACAAATTAGCAGATTTCTTTAAATAAAACAAACGTTTTCTGTATATGGCCAAATAAAAAGAGACTGTCTGGCAATTGGTTTCCTCCTAAATTCTATAGTATTTAAAACTCAAAAGGACTTGAGAAATTTTCTAGTTCATTTTTTATTAAAACAGATGAAAAAACTGACGCTCTTATTTCTCTTTTAAACAGTGAATGTTTTAGGCCAATCTGGTATACAGGTTATTGCATATGACAACATGACAACATATGTTGCTAAGTATGTTAGTGACATCACAACATATGATTGGTAAGTTATTCACATTATCTTTGAAAGTGTTTTAAGTAGGGGCAACTAGATGGTGCAGTGGATAGAGCACTAGCCCCAGAGTCAAGAGGATCTGAATTCAATTTCAGTCCCAGATACTTAACATTTACTAGGTGTGTGATCCTGAGAAAGTCACTTAATCCCAATTGCCTCACCCCCCCCCCCAAAAAAAAAAGAAAAAAAGACTTTTGAGTGGTATTAATATCACAATAGTTGTAATAAATAAGTTCTACTAATCTGTTTCCATGTCATATAGCTATGTGCTTCTACCATAGGTGATTTTACCCTAATTGTCATGTTATGGCTTTGCCACAGTTAAATTGACTTTCTTGAAAACATATCTACCAATACTAACAAAGATAATGGGCACATTAAAACCTATCTGAAAGATAATCTTCAGAATAGAAATATGTTGAAACTTTAGCTGTAGCCTTACCCAGACTAAAATTTTATATCTAAGGAATTTCTACTGATTAAAGTTAAAAGAAGATATTTAGCATCTAACTTTTATGAAGTTTTCAATATTCCCAATTCTGCTTTTATTCCCCAAAGGTAGAAAATCAAATTCTAATCATCTTTTGATGCTTTTACACTTTTAAATTACTTCCCCCTGTTTCCTAGGCAGTGTTAACTATAAGTAAAGGAAACCAGTGGCATCAATTCTTATGGATACTGCACTATTGGAATTCTAAGGAAATGTTTCTTGGAAGAAGGAAACTTTATAATATCACTCTGAAAAAATTCACTTTGGATACAATCAATTTCATTGATACCTGTCATTTCAATTCAAGCTATAAAAGACAAATTTTAATAAACAACTACAAAATTTAAATTTGGATAGAATACATAGATAATATCCCTTTACCTATGATATTTCAACTTTTATTTTAACCTATTATATCTCTGTCACATTACCATTTTCCCTTTGGAGGAATAGTTTTGGTTATTTCATATCTTCATGTCAAGAAAGTTCATTCAGCTTTATTATTGACAACATTAGTTTTAATACGTGTATGCATAGGTTAGTTAAATTTGATAACATTTGAATAGTGTCTGGCATAATGTGTTCTTAGTGAAACCATAATGACTCTCTGAGATCACTTATCTTTTTAAAATCTTCTTTTAATACTATTTTCTAGAATTTGGCTAAAACAAAAAGTCAGGATAACTGGCCTAAAGTTTGCAGGCTTCATTATTCTCTCCCCTTTCCCCTTTTT
Source organism: Sarcophilus harrisii (assembly GCF_902635505.1). Lineage (NCBI taxonomy): Eukaryota > Metazoa > Chordata > Mammalia > Dasyuromorphia > Dasyuridae > Sarcophilus > Sarcophilus harrisii. The sequence goes on along the minus strand of NC_045427.1, from coordinate 517,164,856 downwards.
TAAAAGGCAGGATATTTGCCCTCTCTAGTTCTACAGTTATTTTTTGTCTTCCCTGTGATCTTTGAAAGATCAGGTGAGTTTAAGCTCATCATTAAGAACTCCAATTCCTTCAGTTCTTTCAGATTCAGTCATCTGGACCAAGTGACCTGAACTCATCAGTGGTAGCTGAATACTCTTCTACTGTCTCCTTATTTTACTTTGGGTATCACATTTTTTTTGACCACATTTTTTCTGTTCTTTCTATTCCAAAGGACATTCTCTTTGGCAAAGAAAACTCTGTTCTGTCATTTTTAGGGCAGTCCTTATTCACCCTAAACAAGGGCCCATCCTTCTGATTTTCTTCTTTCTCCAGTATAGCTGAGAAAATAATTTTTCTTGTCTTTGATTTTCCTTATTTAGCTCATTGGGAGCCCAGTACTAACACTGTTCTTTTTTTTTTTCCCCAGAATTAATTGGGGTTAAGTGACTTGTCCAGCATCACACAGCTAGAAAGTGTTGTGTCTGAGGCCTGACTTCAGGACTGGTGCTCTATCCATTTAACACTGTTCTTACAAGATCATGTCTGATCTTTTTATTTATTGCTTTCAACCTATCTTTGCTTTCATATTTTAAAATTAATTTTTTTGTTCCCTATGTATTTAGATTAGTCTCTTTAGAAAATTTTCCTTTTTTTCCTTTAGATCATCATAAGAATTGTTTCTGTTTCTTCAGAATTTCATTTTCAAAAGCTTTCCATTCCTCATAACCTCATTTTCTCTCTAGAATTTTAATTCATTTAGGCTCCTACCTAACCTTCCTCTGAAATCTGTTCTTCCCAAATCAAGAGTGCCCATCAAACTATTCCTAGAGAAGAGAAAAGTAATAAGCTGGGGAAATGAATAAACAACAGAAAAAGATTCTGACCATAGAAAGTTACTGTAGTGACAAAGAAAATAAAACACATACTCAGAAGAAGATGATAAAGTCAAAGTTTATACTTCCAAAGCCTCCAAGAAAAATGAAAATTGATCTCAGACTGTGAAAGAGCTCAGAAGGAATTTGAAAATCAAGTAATATAAGTAGAAGAAAAATTGGAGAAAGAAATGATAGTGATGTAAAAGGAAGTACAAAAAGCCAATAAGGAGAAGAATGTCTTAAAAAGCAAAATTGAAAAGGAAGTGCAAAAGCTCATTGAGAAAAATAATTTTTTTTAAGGAGAAAGTAAATAAAAATTAATTTTTTCCTTCTTACTCTCCTCCCATCAAGTAATAGAGGTTAAACATTTGCAGTTCTCAATATTTTTCAATATTTATCATGCTACACAAGAGAAAGCAGATCAAAAAGGGAAAAAATGAGAAAGAAAAAAAGCAAACAACAAAGGTGAAAATACAATGTTATGATCCACATTCAGTCCCCACAGTCTTCTTTCTGGATTTAGATGGTTCTCTCCATCACAAGTCTGTTGGAATTGGTCTGAATTATCTCATTGTTGAAAAGAGCCAAGTCCATCACAATTGATTATCACATAGTCTTGTTGCTATGTACAATAATCTGATTCTGCTCACTTCACTTAGTGACAGTGTAAGTCTCTACAGGCCCCTCTGAAATCATTCTGCCGATCATTTCTTATAGAACAATAATATTCCATAACACTTATATGTCATAGCTTATTTAGCCATTCTCCAACGGGTAGGTATCCACTCAAGGGAAAAATAATTTCTTAAAAATTAGAATTGAACAAATGGAAGCTATTGACTTTATGAGAAATTAAGAAACAATTAAGTAATATCTCATTGGAAAAACACTGACAGGTAAAATAGATCCAAGAGAGATAATTATTACTTATAAGCCGTGATCAAAAAAAGGAGCCTAAAAATCATCTTTAAAGAAATTGTTAAGGAAAAGTGTTCCTGATACCAGAGGGTAAAATAGAAATTGAAAGAATCTGCTTATATCTTCTTAAAAGGAGATTCCCAAAGTAAAAATTCCCAGGAATTCAGGATTCTCCTAGGTCAAGGAGAAAATATTGCAAGCATTCAAAAAGAACCAATTCAAGTATGATGGATCCACAGTCAGTATAACACAAGATTTAGCAGCTAATGCATTAAAGGATTGGAGGGATTAGAATATGATATTCCAAAGAGCAAGGGAGCTACGATTCCAACCAAAATTCAATGACCCAGAAAAACTGAGTGTAATCCATCAGGGGAAAAGATGGATCTTAGAGGATTTCAAGCAACAAAAGATGAAAAATAGTAAATTTTATTTTCAAAAAGGAGAAGCATAAGGGGGTTATCAGGAAAGAGAAATCATAAAAGACTTAATAAGTTAAAATGTTTGCCTTCCTGTATAGAAAGGTGATATTTGTAATTCATAAGAACTTTCTCATTATTAGGGCAGTTAGATGAAGTAATATATAGAGGACACAGGTGTGAGTTGAACATGAAGGGATAATATCTTTCAAAAATAGAATTAAGGGAGAGTGTAATGTACTGGGAGAAGAGAAAAGGGAGACGTGGAATAGTGTAAATTACCTGTCAAAATGGGTCAAGAGTCTTCACAGTGGAGGAGGAGTGAGTAAATTTTAATCTAATCAGAATTGGCTCAAAGAGGAAATAACATACACACTCAGTTGGATATAGAAATATATCTTAGACTGCTGGAAACTTGGAGAGGAAGAAGATATGAAAAGGGGAAGGTGATAGATGGGAAAACACATTGAGTGAGGAGGTAGTTAGAATCAAAGGATAGATAAGGTGAAAGGAAAGAGAAAATAGAATAAATGAATGGGGGGAATACAATTAGCAGCAGTAATTGTGAAAGGCATTTTAAAGCAAATTTTTCGGGTGAAAGTTTCATTTCTCAACTATATAGAGAACTGAGTCAAATTTTAAAAAATGAAAATGAAAAAAAGATTTTCTCAATTGATAAATGACCAAAAGATACAAACAGTTTTCATATAAACTAATCAGGCTATTTATCTGCTGCTCAGGAGAAAAAATAATTTCTCAAAAATTAGAGTTGAGCAAATGGAAGCTACTTACTTTATAAGAAATCAACAAACAAAACAAAACCAAAAGAATGAAAAAAAATAGAAAACTGTGAAATACCTCATTGGAAAAACAACTGCCCGGTAATAATAATAAATCCCAAGAAATAATTTTTAAAATATTGGGCTACCTAAAAGTCATAATCAAAAAAAGAGCCTAGATATCAACTTTCTAGAAATTGTCAAGGAAAACTCACCTGATATTGGGGGTGAGGAAAGGATTCTAACTCACTATTGAGTGGAGAAATGCAAATTAAAACAATTCTGAAGTACTTCATACCTATTAGATTAGCTAGTGAGCCAGAAAAGGAAAATGACAAATGTAAGAAGGAATGGGCAATTTGAAACTATGGTCCAAGCACTATGTAATCATGTATACCCTTTGATCTGAGAATACCACTACTGAGCATATATCTTAAAAGAGATTAAAAAAAAAAAAAAAAAGAAAAAAAGGGCTTTTATGTACAAAAATATTTATAGCAGCACTTTTCTCAGAGCAAAGAATTGGAAATTGAGGGGTCCCCATCAATTGGAAAATGGCTGAATAAATTGTGGTATGTGAGTATGATGAAAAATTATTGTTCTAGAAGAAGGGAAGAGCAGCAAGCTATTAGGAAAACCTGCAAAGACTTGTATGAGTTCATGCAAAGTGATATGTATAGGAAGTAAATAGCAGTATTGTGGGAGGATCAGCTGTGAATGACTTTGCTATTCTCAGTATTACTATGATCCAAAACTGCTCTGAAAGACTTCTAATGAAAAATGCTGTCCATAACCCAGAGAAATAAAGATTGTGTCTGAATACAGATTGAAGCATACCTTCATTTTTTTTTTAACTTTTTGGGGGGGTGGAAGGAGGGGGAAATTACATTTTCTTTAACATCATGACTTTTATGGAAATGTTTTATATGATTCCATATGTGCCTTCTCAGCTTGAGGGGTGTATAGAGAGGAAGGAAGAGATCTGGAATGCAAAACTTTAAAAACAAATGTTAAAAATTGTTTTACATGTAAGCAAGGAAAATAAAATAATTAGATCGAAAAGAAGGTAGTTACATAGCAAGAGCGAATAATAACATATTGATGGCCCATGGTGAGAAAATAAGGAGAAAGTTCTCATCACCCAAAGGCACATTGAATAGAAAGAATACTGGCATAAGAAGTCCTGCATTCAAATTGTGTCTCTTAAGCTTAATATGATTGATCTCCCTGAGTTTGGTTTTGTCTGGTGTTTCCAGTTTTAGGACTGGAATTCCATGATGAGAATTTACAAGAAAATCAATAAGTACAGATGGATGAGAAATTGAAATTGCTAAAAGACAATGAGACAAGGATCTGTTGAAGTTCATTAGAAAATCAGTTATCTGGGGGAATCTTGCTGTAATCTTAATTTTTTAAATTAATTAATTAATCAATAATTTAATTTAATATTAATGATAATTTTTATTGTGATGATAATTATAATATTAATGGCTAATAAATTAATGCTATAATTAATATTAAATCATGTCCTGTGTAATAATTTAATTAGCATTAATTGGATTAGATTAATTAGAGTAGTTAGCATAGAGCTTTATAGTTTACAAAGAACTTTGCATATATATCATCTCATCCAATCCTTATACCAAGTCTGAGAAATAAGCCCTATTACCATCCCTAATTTTACAGATGAGGAAACAGGCTGAGCAAAGCATGATTTGCTCAGGTGTATCTGAGGCAGAATTTGAACTAAGGTCTTTTTGACTCCAAATCTAGCACTCTCTGAGTGATACCACCTAGTTGCCTCTAAGTAGGTCAGACTCCTACATTTAACTTTTAATTTCTTCCTTCCTTTTCCTCCTCACCCCTCACCCTGCCAGAACAACCAAATTTTAACCTTCTTTCACCCTGATTCACTTCAATCATTTTGGGGAAAAGGATAGACATGGTATTTTTGCCACTGGCTGTTAAGGACCATGCCTAAGTGTGAAGGGGCAGGTCAGTTCTCCAAAAGCCCCCACATCTGTGAATCATAACACTCAAAGGAATTGCAACTCAGCCTTTATTGATTCAGATGTTGCTTGTGGATTGGGAATGAAATAAATTGGAGACCAGAGGGAAGAGGAGAGAGGTCAGAGAATGCAATTGCCTTCTCAGTCTCTTTGTATCACTATCCTTTCACATGGAGGGATCTATTGTGCTGTACAGAATTAGATCCCCAGCAGCCACTAGCAGGTTGCGCCTGTAACAGCTGATAATCTATTATTTAAATTTTATCCATAAGAAAAGCATATGCTCTGTGATAATTATGTTAACAGTCAAGTCTGCATATGTAGCTAGATACATTGGTCTTTTTCTGAATATTTTATTTTTCCCAATTATATATGAAAATACTCTTTAATGTTCATTTCTTTAAAAAAAAATTTTTTTTTATTCTAAATACCCTTCTTCCTCCTTCTTCCTCCAGATGCAAAACAGTTTGATAAAGGTTATGTTTGTACAGTCATACAAAACATATTTCCTTATTATTGATGTTGCCAAAGAAAGCATAGTACATTGGTCTTTTTTATGTGTTTGTTTATTGGACACATCCAACTCTTCTTGATCCCATGGACCAAGCATACCAGGACCTTCTGTCTTCTACTAACTCCCAAAGTCAGTTTGCGCTTTTTTTTTTCTTTTTTATTGCTTCCATGACACTATCTATACATCCCATCTTCTACCATCCCATTCTCCCTTTGCCTTCAATTTTTCCCAACATCAGGAGGGCCTGTCTTCTCATTATGTAGCCAAAATATTTCAGCTTCATGTTCAGTATTTGCCCTTCCAATGATTTGTCATCCAAAGGACTCCCAAAGTCTTCTCCAGCACTACAGTTTGAAAGTATTGATTCTGTAATGGAATATTATTGTTCTATAAGAAATGACTGGCAGGACGATTTCAGAAAAGCCTGGAGAGACATAAATGAGCTGATGCTAAATGAAGTGAGTAGAACCAGGGAGAACATTGTACATAGCAACAAGATTATGTGATGTTCAACTCTGATGGACGTGGCTCTTTTCAACAATGAAGTGATTCACACCAATTCCAATAGATTTGTTATGGAGAGTCATCTGCATCCAGAGAGAGAACTATGGGGATTGAATGTATTTTCACATTTTTTGTTGTTTGCTTGCTTTTTTTTTTTCTCATTTTTTCCCCCTTTTTGATCTAATTTTTCTTGTGCTACATGATGAGTGTGGAAATGGGTTGAGAAGAATTGCACATATTTAACCTATATTGGATTACTTGCTATCTAGGGGAGGGAAGTGAGGATAAGGGAAAGAAAAAAAATTAGAACACAGGATTTTGCAAGGATGAATGTTGAAAACTATCTTTATGTGTATTTTGAAAATAAAAAACTATTTTTAAAAAAAGGAAAAAAATATCGATTCTGTGGTGCTCAGCTTTCTTTATAGTCCAATTCTCACAGGCATACATTGCTACTAGAAAAATACTCATAGCTTTGACTGTATGTACCTTTTTTTTTTTTAATTATAGCTTTTTATTGACATAACATATGCATGGATAATTTTTCAACACTGACCCTTACAAAAACTTCTGTTCCAACTTTTTCCCTCCTTCCCCCCACCTCCTTCCCAGATGGCAGGCAGTCCCATACATGTTAAACATGTTAAAATATATGTTAACTGTATAAATATGTATACATATATTGTATTTATCTTGTTGCACAAGAAAAATCGGATTTAGAAAGAAGGTAAAAATAACCTGGGAAGAAAAACAAAAATCCAAGCAACAACAGAAAGAGTAGAAATGCTATGTTGTGGTCCACACTCATTTCCCATTGTTCTTTCGCTGGGTGTAGCTAATTATGTTCATCACTGATCATTTGGAACTGGTTTGGATCCTCTCATTGTTGAAGATATCCACTTCCATCAGAATTGATCCTCATATAGTATTGTTGTTGAAGTGAATAATGATCTCCTGGTTCTGCTCATTTCACTTAGCATCAGTGCATGTAAGTCTCTCCAGGCCTTTCTGAAATCTTCCTGCTGATCGTTTTTTATAGAACAATAATATTCCATAACATACATATACCATAACTGACTCAATCATTTTCTACCTGATAGGCATTCATCCAGTTTCTAGTTTCTTGCCACTACAAAGAGGGCTGCCACAAATATTTTTGCACATGTGGGTCCTCTTCTTTTTTTTATGATCTCTTTGGGATATAAGCCCACTAGAAACACTGCTGGGTTAAAGGGTGTGCACAGTTTGATAACTTTTTGAGTATGTTCCAAATTGTTCTCAAATGGTTGGATCCATTCACAATTCCACCAACAGTGTATCAGTGTCCCAGTTTTCCCACATCCTCTCCAACATTGCCCATTATCTTTCCTTGTCATTCTAGCCACTCTAATTGGTGTGTAGTGGTATCTCAGAGTTGTCTTAATTTGCATCTCTCTGTTCAATAGATGTAAAGGGCAGAACTCTGGAGAAGTATAACAAGGTGTTAATTCAGTGGAATTAATATAATGATTCTCTAGTTTACATGTACTTACTTCCACAAGATTGACATCTACAATGATGTAATTATAATAAAGTATATAAGAGCCAACAAGAACTGGAAAGGAGACATTCCATCTTCATCAGCCTCATGGTGGCTCACCTGCATTTCCTCCACTGAAACCAAGACCCATTCTGGAGGGCCTCCAGAAAGCTAGTCTGGCCCCAGGCCCCAGACTGTGAAGGAGATAATAAAAAATTTGGATTTTATCCCTGACTATTCTCGTCGTGATTATTCTGCTAAAACGAAGGCTGGTCCCAAGACCTTCAGAAAGCTAACCAGAATATTACAAATAATGATTTGGAGTACCTTTTCATATGACTAGAAATTGTTTCAATTTCATCATCCGAAAATTGTCTGTTCATAGTCTTTGATCATCTATCAAAAGTTGATATCAAAATTTTCTATTTTGCGATCAGTGATGATCTTTAGTTCTTTGGTTACAAATGCCTTCTTCTCCACAAGTCTGAGAGGTAAACTATCCTATGTTCCTCTAATTTATTTATGATCTCGTTCTTAATGCCTAAATCATGGACCCATTTTGATCTTATCTTGGTATATGGTGTTAAGTGTGGGTCAATGCCTAGTTTCTGCCATACTAGTTTCCAATTTTCCCAGCAGTTTTTGTCAAATAGTGAATTCTTATCCCAAAAGCTGGGGTCTTTGGGTTTGTCAAACACTAAATTATTATAGTTATTGTCTATTTTGTCCTGTGAACCTAACCTATTCCACTGATCAAGTATTCTGTTTCTTAGCCAATACCAAATGGTTTTGGTGACTGCTGCTTTATAATAAAGTTTTAGATCTGGTACAGGTAGGCTGCCTTCATTTGATTTTTTTTTCATTAGTTCTCTTGAAATTCTTGACCTTTTGTTCTTCCAGATGAATTTTGTTGTTATTTTTTCTAGGTCATTAAAATAGTTTCTTGGGAGTCTGATTGGTATAGCACTAAATATTTAGTGAGTATTGTCATCTTTGTTATATTCACTCAACCTATCCAAGAGCATTTAATATTTTTCCAAATGTTTAGATCTGACTTTATTTGTATGGACAGTGTTTTGTAGTTTTGCTCATATAGTTCCTGATTTTCCTTTGGGAGATAGATTCCCAAATATAGTATACTATCGGCAGTTATTTTAAATGGAATTTCTCTTTGTATCTCTTGTTAGTCATGTATAAAAATGCTGAGGATTTATGTGGATTTATTTTGTATCCTACAACTTTGCTAAAGTTGTGGATTATTTCTAATAGCTTTTTAGTAGAATCTCTGGGGTTATCTAGGTTGTATGAACCTTTTTTAAAGTAATTTTATATAAGCTTCATAGCAAAGTACATTTGGATTAAAAAGATAAAAGTGAAGAAATGATTGATTTGTTATAAAGTTTAAAATATATCATTGTAAAAAATTAGTTATATAGTATAAGACAAATAAGGTTAAAATTCTAAGTAAAATAAACATTTTACTAACATAATTGGTTACATATTTTTCTAAAAATATTCTCCATTCTAGCCCACCATTGACACCAAATGCTAAAAATAATCATCTTTCTGTAATGGAATCTTTTTTTACTGTTTTGGGGGAAAATGAATCTCAGGTGCCCATTCAAAGACATCAGTCTTAAAATGTTTCATATGGTAACTTCTCTATTCATTAAAAAAATTGTCATACATCATTTTTATTGAGATATTCAAATCATGTACCAGATTACCAATGATTAAAAATTTGCACTTGTAAAAAAATCTTATTTGTCTTCAAAAAAAAAAAAAAAGACTTATCAGCACTGACAATTCTACACTTTCTTAACTAATATAACTATTTGTTTTAAATGTGGGAACATAATTAAATATAGAATACTACTGAATATGTGCATTTGTACGTTTAAAAATCTTTACTTCTGGGTTTTTTTTTTTTTTTTAATCTTTGAGGCATCAGATTTCAAAATAAAATTTAGCAAAAATAATTTAGGGTTAACAAGTTTTATGTTCATTCCTACAATTAAGGACAAAAATAGCATCTGTAATATACGGAACCAGAGAATTTCAAGTTTGAAAGGGACCTCTTCAACCATATGGTCTAACCCATACTCAGCAAAGAGTTGGTTTTTACATTTTGACTTCTGGTAAAGAGGAATTCACTACTTGATAAAGTAACCTCTTTCTATTTTGGGTAGTTCTAAGTGATATATTATGTACATTTCTCTCTTTGCAACTTCCTTTTCCTCCTTTATATAGCTCTACCTTTAGAAGCAAATTGAAGCAGTCTAAACTCTCTTTTAGATATTGCTCTTCAGAAATATGAAGAGATACTATCAAGACATCCACCAGCCCAATGACCTTTTTTTACCTCTCCTCCCATTTGTCATCACTTTTTTTTTCAAGTTCATTGCTAAGTATATTGTATTGTGTGAACCATTTACTGAGAAAAAACAACCCGAATACTTGAAACTAAAACATAAAATCAGTACCTACTTTACAAGTTCAAAATTCAATACAATAAAACACTGCTTCATACAAAACATTGAATCGCTTTAAAAAGCAAATACCCCAACCTGCTAATGTTGTTCTTTCTTTTTGTAAAATTTAGGAAGATAGTAGTAATAAAAATACACATATTTATATAAATATGTTGCATATATACCTAATGACCCAGTCAACTATCAAGACTAAATAGAGAATTATTCATATTACACCATTTAATATTGTCTCTGAATTACACGTAAATATTTCAGGAATGGTCACTCAATATAGAAATATCTCTGGATTTTTCGTAATTTTTTTCTCCTGTCTTTTCTTAAAGAATTTTTTTGTACAACCTAATAATTTATATTGGTCTTTTTCCCGTGCTGAATTTATAGAAAATTCCAGATTCTCTAGAATTTAGAATAATTTGTCAACAGAGTTTGAAACTTGTAGAGGTTTTTTTGGTTTTTGTTTTAAGCTGGAATAAAGAAAATGTCTTAAAATAAAATGATGAATTGTCCCCAAATACTTTAATAGTTTTGACTTAGATGAATGATTCTATCCTTGCCAGTCTTCTTTTTTCCAAGCTAAACAATCCCTTTTTCTTCAATCAATCCTCATATGACCCCTAACTATCCTTTGGATGCTTTCTGGGGCATTAGTGTTCTTATTTTGTAACATTCTGACATGAACATGGTACTCTATTTGTGGTATTTCTACTTGGTATTGTATATTCTTACATATGCACATATTGTCTCCTTTGCTAGAATATAAATACCTTCAAGTTTTTGTGTATTTTGTGTATCTTCATACCATCTGGCACAAAGTCCAGTACGTGATTAGTACTTGATAATGTTTATTGATGGACTGATTAAGTCAAAACAATGAGACTGTTGTAAAGTTCTCTGTTTCATTTTCCTTGGGGTCTCTGGGAGCAGCCTTTCTTTCAGTTCAGTAATCACCACAAGTTCAGCCAGGTGTTAAAGTCCAAATTCTTTATTATCTCTTTCAAAGTCTTGTCTCCTTTCTTGGGGCCTAGTTAGCTTTCTTATAGTCCAGATCCTTTATTATCTCCTTCCTGAGGCTGGACAGCTTTCTGGAGAGCCTTTCAATCTGGCCAATTGAATTTCTCCCCTTAGTTCTGAGAGCTTAAGCTCCAGCTGCCAGTCCTTTGCCTTCTCTCCAATCTCCAAATGTCTCTCCTAATCCAAAGGTTTGTGCTTCAGCCTCCAGCCACCACAAAGGTGGATGTATGATGGAATAAATTTGTCTCGGCCTCCGAGAACCTCTAATGTGCCTGTCTTTTCTGGCCCTGAGAGCTTCTATCTTACATGCTCCACACCGAGTATACACCAATCATTATATCACTAGGAAACCATTATTTGTTAATAGGATTAAATCAATGCTAAACTAGATTTAACTATTGTCTCCTCTATTCCACTTACTATGTTATTTCAAGATCTGGCCCATAACATCTCCTTGTAGGATTATATCAGTCATACTGAACCATGCTAAATTAGATAACTATTGTCTCGATCAATTCCACTGACTTAGCACCTTGTAAGAATCCTTTGTTTCAAGTTAAGAGTTCTGGCCCATAACAAACTCTCACCTTCTTATTCCTTGAGGCTAACTTCCACTGGGCTCTTCTTTAATAATTCCAAATTTGTTAGAAAGTTGTAACCTCTAGGAGCTAAAAATTTTGCAATCTTCAGATTTAAGAGAGAGCTGGGATTTGAACTTTCTAGTTAACTGTTTTTCATCAGGAATTCTGATTGTTTGGACTTCATAGAACATCAGGGTCATTAGGCAGAAGTAAGGCTAGTCCAGGCAAATAGCAAAATAGATCTGATGGCTATAATTGTTAGCATTCCAGTAGAAAACCAGTTAATACCAGAAGAAAATATAATACTTAGTTGTGCAATGTATTAACTGTGTGTCATTTGGCATAGTAATAAGTGTAGAGTAGATTGGAGGAATGTTATTTTTTATAAGATTTTGAGTTCCAGTTTTTTTCCCCTTCTTTACCTTTCCCCTCTCCAAGACAGCATGTCAGCTGATACAGGTTATACATGTACAATCAGTTTTTAACATATTTCCATGTGTAATATAGGGAAAGAAAAATCAGAACAAAAGGGAAAAGCCACAAGAAAACAACAACAAAAACTGTGAAAATAGTATGCTTCAATCCACATTCAGTATCCATAGTTCTTTCTCTGGATGTGGATGCATTTTCTATCCAAAGATAGACTAGATTTTTTTAAACCATCCAGTTTTAGCCCCTCCCCCCAAAATTTAGGAATTTGTTTAGTTTCAATTCAGTACATCTTTATTAAACATTCACTGTGTGTAAGGAACTGTGGTAAATTCTAGGGATATAACCTAAAGAAGAAATTGATGGAAAAACTACCCAATTTCTAGTATAATGCTAAGTAATGCCATAAGTTCATGAAACTCTTGCCATCACCTTTCTTGTTAGCACTTTTAAAATATAATCTGCCATATTAAATTTTTTATAAAGTTATTTAAGCATATAGATAATGCACACAATTTGTCATTTTCATATCTACTTGTAGTGTTAAACTTTCTTTTTTACAAGAAGCACAAAGGAAAAAATATTAGGATTTGAAAAGTGGCCCAACAGAGTGGAAAGACTCCAAAGACTATAATTATCTAGTACAAATATTACGTATTTCAGAACTTCCCATAACATGAATTTACATTCATAATAAAACAACTTGGAAATTCTAGGCATTTGGAGCTTAATTATATATTTTTAAATGCTAGTTATGAGTTCAATTTAATTCTTTACTTCAAGAATTTTTCACCAACTACTGTGCTTCCAAAATTCTTATATCTAGAATTCTATGTTAGGGCCCCAAAGTTCTAATAGGTAATTATCTCAGTCACCCACTCTACCTGAATCTGAGTGATTTCTCACCATTGTTGTGCATTTACCTTATTCCCTCACCCTCTTTACAATTTTCTAGTTGTGCAACAATAATTATATTAACTCTGATTGCTCCTGTCAAACTACTTCCCTATGTCTTTACTTATTAAAACTTTCCAAGCCCAAACATCCTCATCTAACCATGACTCCTCCACTTGTATTTTCTTTATCACTCCCCTCTTACTCCCCTCCTATCTAAGTAGCCATTCTTTCTCAGTCTTCTTACTGAATAGTTGTCCCAGTGAGTTCTGTCCTCTACTGATCCAACCATTCTGGAGAACAATTTAGAACTATGCTCAAAAGATTATCAAACTGTGCCTATCCTTTGACCCAGCAGTGCTACTATTGGGCTTATATTCCAAAGAGATCTTAAAGGAAGGAAAGGGATCCGCATGTGCAAAAAATGTTTGTGGCAGCCTTTTTTGTAGTGGTTAGAAACTGGAAACGGAGTAAATGTCCATCAGTTGGAGAATGGCTGAATAAGTTATGGTATGGAATATTATTGTCCTATAAGAAATGATCAGCAGAATGATTTCAGAGACGCCTAGAGAGACTTACATAAACTCATACAAAGTGAAGTGAGCAGAACCAGGAGATCATTGCACACAGCAACAAGAAGATTATGTGATGATCAATTGTGATGGATGTGGCTCTTTTTATCAATGAAGTGATTCAAGCCAATTTTAATAGTGGAAAGAGCCATCTGCATCCAGAGAGAGGACTGTGGAGATTGAGTGTGGATCACAACATAGTATTTTCACCTTTTTTTTTGTTTTGTTTTGTGATTTGCTTACTTTTTGTTTTCTTTTCTTTTTTTTTCCTTTTTGATCTGAACTTTCTTATGCATCACGATCAGTGTGGAAATATGTATAGAAGAATTGCACATGTTTAACATATTGGATTACTTTCTGTCTAGGGGAGGGAGTAGGAAAAGGGGAAAAATTTTGGAACACAAGGTTTTGCAAGGGTGAATATTGAAAACTATACGTGTATTTTGGAAATTATTTATATCATACTACTTGTGATTTCATCAGTTCTTATGGATATGATAATTATCTCTATACTAATAATTCTCAAATTTTCCTAACCTACCCTAACTTCCTTGTTACCTTTTGGTCTCTCATCTCCAATTGCTTTTCAGACACCTCAAAAACTGTATTCCAGTAGACATCTTAAACTGAATTTATCCAAAACTAAATTCATCATCTTTTCCTGATCTGCCACCTTCACTATTACTGTAGAGGGCAGCACCATTCTCCTGTTCTCAATCTAAGAGTCATAACTGGATTCCTTAATTTCACCCCTCTAATACCTTCCCCTTACCCACTCATAATCTAATCTTCCTCCTCTCTCTCCCTCCCTCTGTCCCTCCTACTCTCTTTTTCTTTTATACACCCCCTCTCACACCTCAATTTCCAGTAGTTTCCTGTTGCTTCCAGGATCAAATACAAAATGTTCTATTTGGCATTTAAAGCCCTTCATAATGTAGCTTTCCTGTTTTTCCAGTCTTCTTACACCATATTACCCAGCATATACTCTTCAGTTCAGTGATACTGAATTCCTAGCTGTCCTCCAAATAATACACTCAGTCTCTTAGCTCTGGGCATTTTTTTTCCTGACTATTCCCCTATGCCTCTAATACTCTTGTCTTCTGTCTTCTTTGACTTCCTTTATCTCATTGACAGACCAACAATAGGTCCCAGATGAAGTCCCACTTGGTCATTGTTTGAGTATTGATTGGTCAGAAGACCCTCCCACATGGAATTTTTTTTTTTGGGGGGGGGGGGACTAGGTAAAAGAGGCTTTTTTCTGCCTCATTTCTTTCCTAATTACTGAATGGGTATTGCCTCAGTCAAGGACATCTGTTAAAGTCCAAGGTCTCCCACTGCATCCAGGGCCATCTGTAGTTGTCTGGATCTATATTTTGCCCCTAGACCCAGATGATTCTGGAGGAAAAAATGAGGCTGGTGACTTTCCACAGCCCTCAATCCAATTCACTTACATGGCATCACCTTCCAGATGTCATGGTCCTCTTCTAGAATGAAGAATAAACAACAAAATCTCACCTTCTAAAGAAATCCGTTCCCAATCTCCTCTTCCGGTGCCCTCATTTATCCTCTATTTCCTATTTATACCGTATGTAGTTTACATAATTATTTATTCAATCATTCATTCAGTCATCCATTCATTCAATTATTTATTTGTCTAATTATTTAACTAGCTATTTATTATTTGTTTAGTTAATTATTTTTCTATTTATCCATCTATCTATTTTCTCCTCCATTAGATTATGAGCTCCTTTTGGAGAGAGTGTATTTTTTGCTTCTTTTTGTATCCCTAGTATTTAGCATAGTTTCTAGCATATAATTAGGTACTTCATGTTTATTGACTCACTGATTTTATACTATAATATTCATAGCAGCACTTCTTATATTTCATTTATTCTTAAAGAAAATGCTTGCTCTGGTGGATTGGGAAGTGAATAAAAAAATTGAGGCATATAAATGTAATGAAATATCATTGTGCTATTAAAAATTACAAATCTGGTACTTAAGATAAACTTAGATAGACTTGCTTGAATTAATACAAAATAAAATGAGCAGAACTAAGAACTAAGAGTATAATAATCCCAATAAAGTAAGAGAAAAAATTCCTAAGTCCTTATGGTTTAGATCAGTGTAATTATCAATCATTTCCAGAGAACCGGTGATGAAATAACATCCTTTTTCCTTTTTTGATAAAGAGACCTAGCTAATGGTCTATTGCAAAGACCTGTAATAGTCTCTGCGCCAAGATATTTTGTCTACATTTACTTTGTTGCAAGAGAGGTTTCTGTGGGATGGCATGGTTTGGAGCCTGATATTTTTTCTAAAGAATGTGAAAAACTTTTTGTTTGCTTTGAGAAACTTTATCAATGATTATAAAGTCACTGGATCTATTTAGCTTTTTCAGTATTCCTTGACGAAGACGACTAAAAAACAACTAAGTAAGCTTCTTCCAGTGATCTTTTAAAAAATTGCACTGAATGGGAAAGATGCTATGGGAAGAGAGAAGTGCAAACATCTTAATTTTCATGAAAGAAAATGGTATCTGCAGGCTAGTGAGTTTGACTTCTTTTCCTCGAAAAAATCTAGAACATATTATTTTAAAAAGGATACTTTTCATACATTTTAAAGGGAAGTGGTGATTACAAAGAACCAGTTTGTCTTGATCAAGTATAGGTCATCCCAGACTATTTTCTACATTGTTGACATAGTAATATGACAAGGGCATTAGGAAAAAACTAAATCTTTAATGCCATCCTTGTGAACAAAAGAGAAATATAAGTTAAATTATAACATAATTAGGTACATTTTGGACTGGTTGAAGGACCAGTTTGAATCCAAAGATTAGTAATGAGTTAATGTCAACTTGGAGAGAGGTCTCCATTTAAGTCTTGTAGAAATGTATCCATCACCTCCTGCTTTTCAGCAGTTTTATTGGTAATTTGAAGGGAAGCATAAGAGTCTTGCCTGTCAGATTTACAGATGACCAAGTGCCGGGAACAAGAGCTGGGCACAGTAGATGTCAATCTGAATCTCAAAAAAACAAACAAAAAAAGTCTCAAAGTTAAATTGACATCTCAAATCCTAATAAGATGGAATTTAATAAAGGATGTTTTCTGTAAGTTCTATATTTGGACTCAAAAAATCTAGGGGTTTAGATAGGAGCAAATTTCACTCAATGAAAGTTTCAAGTCCATTTGATTTGTGTTGCAAGCAGTTTTATAATAAGTAAAAAACCAAAGTCTGAGCTATGTGATTTATTAGCAACGCATGCAGTTACAGAACAAATTGGGTCCAGAACCCCATTAGTAGGCACAAGGACCCTGAAGAGAGATTTACAAAGGTTTTTGTAGTAAAGTTACTGTTTTTAGTAGTTCCTATTTTAAGATTTGGAGCACTTTCAGAGTTTGGGGATTCTGATTTGTTTCATCCATCTGCATCCTGTAAAACAGCTAGTGGTACAATAATAGTTTCCCTGAAATCATGTGATTTATAACAAAAATCAGGAAAACAAGACTTAACTTGGAACATAGGATTCATGGAAGAGAATAGGAAGAGATAAACTGGAAAAAAAAATAGGATGGTGCCAAATTGGTACTGGGCTTAAGATATCTGGCAGTGGAGCTTAGGAGACAATAAAAAATTTCTGATATTCTTGAATAATATTTAATATTCCCAAGACCTTCTTGCATGGGAAGAGTTGTTCTAGTTAAAATTGTGATGAACTTGTCCAATTCTCTGCATCAAGACATTTAGTCTAACAACAATGTGAAGGATAGATCAAATCCTTTTAGAAGGCAGTCTTTCCTGTATCTGTTGCTTCATTTCCCTACTAGAGTTTTATTAGTAGGACTATTGAGAATCCAAGACTGGTATTCAATATGTTGCAATAATCAAATATATGTTAAGTAACTAGATATGAGAAGTACAGACCCAAGAGTCCAAGATGATCCCAGTATTTTGACCTTGCAGGACTAGATAAATAGTATTACCACCCATTAACAAAATGAGGTCAGAATGTAGGAGCAGGTTTCGGGGGGAAAGAATAAGTTCACTTTTGATACTGAGTTTAAGATGTGTGGGCTGTTGGAGAAATAGATCTGGAACACGTAAAAAAAGTCTGGTGTTGGAGATAAAAGTCATCTGGCTTAAAAGATGGTCACTGAAACTGAGATTAAGTAAAATTGCTTGGGAAAGGGGAGTGTCTAAGTAGGAAAGGTCAAGGAGAGTAAAAGTAGCAAGTAAAAAGAAAAGGAATGGTTATTAGAAATATTAAATCAACATAGAGAAGATGATGTGTTTGAAACTGAGAAAAATCATCTCTTTGGGGGATAATAATACAATAGTACCATTATTTCATTGAACCTGCATTGTGCCTCCTATCCCAAAGCACGTAGGATATAAAATGTTTTGTATGTCAAGATGCATTCATTCTTCAGACTTGTACTTTAAAGCTACTTATGGGATCTAGTGCACACGTTGGTGGGGCAATGTGGGAGAGAACAAAGTACACACTTCCCAACCTTACTCCAGTAGTGTTTATTGAAAGGACTCTGAAATTTTGTCTAAAAAATATTATGAATTTTTTGTACTTCTGATATTTTTGTGTTGGGCAAGTAAGAGCTAAAGATCTAAAATAAGCTTCACTTGCTAGATTAAAGTCTTTACACAATATAAATAAGAAGTCCCTTTGAGAATCTAGGTTAGTTTTTATTGGCATTTTGTTTGCCTAATTTAAGAGATCTGCTTTGTTAATAGGCTTATCTTCTCTTTCTGTGTTTATCTTTGAAACCAAACATTTAAGTGCATTTCAGTTAAGTAGAATACCTTTTGAAACTTAAGTTGTGAAAGTTGTTTCTTTAATAATAAACTCTGATCTGTGGTTCTATGGCAAATATAGTTTTTTGTCCTACTGAAATTATAAAAGTTTGAATTAGGAGGTCTTTTGTACTTTATTATAGTGACGTCTTTTGTACTTTATTACAGTGACACATTTATATACATTTTGCTCTTTGTTTTTTTGATAAATATATATGGTGATGCTAATTGTTACAGAAATAATGATTATGACTAGAATCGAACATTTGAAGTACATGTGGAGAAATTTTTTGTAAAATCATCAAGATATCACTGGTCTAAAATGGTTTTTCCTATGTCAGAGAGACATTTTTCCCCCTTCTAGAAAATGTAAGTAGAATTAGTGAAGCTAGCAATATTTCCCTGCCTTTTTTTTACTTCCTTTCCCTAAATATATCCTTTATCCAGTTGCCAAAATAATTTTCCTGCATAAATTTTGCTATATCACCTCCCCAGTTAAAAATTTGTATTGGTTCCTGTTGAGCTAATACAATATATAATTGTATTGCAGTTACAAAATATAATATAAATTCCTTCAGCTGCCATTAAAGCCTTTCATAGTATGACTCCAATCTATCAGTCTAGATTGATTCTCCACAATTTTGCTTCATCCCTGCTACTGGTATCATCCTCTAAAATTCAACTCTATACACTCATTTAAGTTACCCTGGAAGGCAGTCCTCCCTTATTTCTATGTGTTGAAATCTTTCCTTTACTTCAAAATCTAGATCACATGCTATCTTCATGAAATCTTTCTTATATTCACCATTGCTAAGTGAAAGTGTTAACTTCTTTATATTATAGCATTTTGTCTAAATCTCTCCTTTGTTTATGTTATATTTTATCTAATAGTAATTTGTACACCAGCCTTATTCCCTTTTACTAAATCAATACTTTTACAGCAAGAACTTTTTTTATTTAAAAAAAAAAATAAAGGACTTAATGCAATTCCTTGTAGATACTAAATGCTTGATAAATGTTTACCATTACCAAGTGAATAGAATAGGAAGTTGCTTAATAAAAGACACCATCACCACTCCTTTTTCCTGCTTATATTGAAGGAAAGAAAAAGGGAGGTTGAGGAAAAGATTTATGATTTAACTTTTGTTTATTAGTTGTTTTCTCTTTTTTATTTACAGTTTTAACAAGTGATCTTGCCAATCTAAAGTGTTCCATGGTTTTTTTTTTGTTGTTGTTGCTATGAAGGAATACATAAATGACCGTTATTAAATAGGTTTAAGAGAGAATTTTTTTTATTTTTATAGACCTAGCTTGGATTGGAACTGCTTACCTGTAAACAGTATTTTATCCCTTTATAATGATCTGAATTTTAATTTCAGCATTTTGTTGTGATTCTGATTTTTTTCAAAGTTAAAATAAATATTTTTTCATTATTTTTGTCCTATTATACAGTTAAGGAATCATTTTTGTTTTTAAGTGCTTTATTTACAACTTTGAAAACAGTTTAATTTATTGAGGGTTGACAGTGTTGTTGTTTTTTTTTTCTAATATCTTTTTTTTTTTACTTACTTTGAAGATAATTAAAACTATAATTTTTTCTTTCTTTAGCATCAGACAACAGTCAGCGTTTTCGAGAAACCTGTTTTGCATTTGCATTGACTCCACAACAAGTGCAACAAATCAGTAGTTCCATGTAAGTTGAACTCCTATATGGCATTTGAACATAGTAAGATGTGATTATAGCATGCTGTATATTAGATGAATTTCAGATACATTTAACCCTATTCATGCTGCAGAGATTGTAAAAGCAATCATTTCTCTTATATTTGTTTAGCAAACTTTTATTGAAATACTTGTTTTTTGTTTTTTAATTTTCACTTTCACATGCATATACTATAATATTTCTATTTCTGTTCTCTATTTTCTAGGGATATTTCTGGGACTAAATGTGACTTCACAGTACAGGTCCAGCTAAGGTACAATCTTAATTAAGAATAAAATACTTTGGTACTTTTAAAAGAGAATACACAAAGTAAAAAAATGTATAATGAAGGTTTTAAGGGATATTTATTTGTCTACTAGGCTTGAAAGTATATCCCTGGTTTTCCCTATGCTTTATAGTTTCTTTGTGGCAGTGTATAAATGGGGAGAAATCTTTTCCATTCTTATGTCTTATATACCAGTTATGCTCATTTATATCCAAGACAGAATTCATTATAACAAGGTCTATCCTGAACCAAATTTCTCAATTTGGTCTACCCCAAGTATTGGGAAAACTACTGTTTATAGTCTTTAAATATTACAGTGATTATTTCTTTTAAAATATAGAAGGCTTATGTACAGGATAGAAGAAAATACTGTTCACTTAGCTAAAGGAATAATACTAGTTATTTGAGTGGTGTCTTAATTCTCACAGTTATCAAATCATTATTTGAGTTTGATTTACCTTAAAATACATAATCAACCAACTAAACACAGTAAAATTAAAAGATTCCATGTGAACATTCCACATTCCATGTGGCTAAATTTAATAGGATATTTTCCAAAAGGGATGCTATAACTACCAGTTTTCCACCTTCTTTATCCATGCTATTTTGTTTGTGTTGTGATATCCAGATTTTCTTCTTGGTATAAATATTCTTGTTCATATAAACCAACCAGTACCACACATTTTCAGTCAATCGGTAATTGTTTATAATAAAGTCAGTATCATATTTATGGTATTTTGCTGGGTTCTCTAGAACTAGAAAGAAAAGAATAACATCTCCCTTGAAAAGCTTATTCTTCAGTCTGATTAGGGAGACAAAACTAATATGGAACACAGATTAGGAAACAGCTCTTGTGATCCACTAGTATTGTATCCAAGTATTATAGATATTATAAATGCAATATTATTTTTGAGATCACTAGAAGTTAAGGTAATTGGGAAAATTCTTATGAAGAAAGTAGAACCTGAACTTTACCTCGAAGGAAATGAGTAGGATTTGGGGAGGAAGAGAAAGATATAAAGAATGTTCCAAACTGGAAAGGTACCATGATCCTGGAGCAGTTTTGGAGGCAAGAATGAATAAAATATGTGTATGGGTAATGAACAGGAAATGAAAAGACTACTACTCACCTCCACCATACTTAGAGATAGTTATCATCTTACTCTTTATTTTCTAAATTAATAATCTTCATTTAGTTAGAGAACAGGAATGGGTATATTCTGATTCTGTTCTTAGCAAATTATGTTAATGTATTAAATGTTCCTAGAATAGTGCCAGATATTAGGTGCAGGAAAAATCTTTAATGTTTTTTCTAGGTCTGACCAGTTCAGATATAAACAATTCAAGAATAAAGGTGGGTTTTGTTGTTGGTTTGTTTTTAAACAAGGCTTATATGCAGCACTTCATCCAGAAAATGGAATTTTATACTTTTAAGTAACTAATCATTTGACTTTTAATAAACCCATTAATCTTTAGAATTATTTTTTATTTTTGTAAATCAAATTAAGCTTTTTTTCCCAGTTTAACTCCATCTCTTTTCATCTATTACCATTTTTCTCTAAACTCTTAATGCTTTTAGACATTCTTCTGCTTATTTCATTTCTTTGTTCTTCCCTGAGTTTTGATATGGTTTTGATTTTTGATTTTGACCTAATTTAATAAAGTTTGAGTTGTCTCCTTAGGGAAAAGTCAAGTCATTTGTCTTGGCAGTGAAATTACTATACTTGCATCCTCCAAGGACTTTGTTTTCCATATTTTACTCTGTTACTCCATATTTTACTCTGCAATTAGCTAGTTGAGCCTAAGTTGAGTAGTTTCTGTGGTATCAAGAGTTGATGTAATAATATATAAATAGAGAGAGAAAATCATACATTCATTTAGTTTTTTTTTTTTTTTTTTTTTTTATGTTTCATACCTTGCTTTTAGAAAACCTGATATGGAGGGGAAGGTATTTGTGATGACAAGATTAAATGGACTCAATATTAAATATCACAGGACAAGGGAAAAAATAATAGGAAAAAAAGAAATCTTTAAAAAAAAAAAAACTTTAGTTCCATAATGGTTATGAATATTCTGATGAATTTATAGTCAAGTTTATATTGTAGTTAGAGAGGTGGTAACTTATAATAGATTGAAAAGGTAAACCTCATAATTCATTTTTTAAATTTACATAACAGTTAGAATTAGAGCTTATCCATTATGTAGCTATACTTCATTTTTTCCCCAGAGGATTATGTGCATAGTTTAGAAGTAAAGGGTATTCATGGCTTTCTGAAATGTTTTGTTTCAATTTAAATATGAATGCAGTAAGGTAATATTATTACATAGCTATTTAATTATACTTTGTCATAAAATAGCTTCATACTGCCAGTTTTTTAAATTACTGAGATTTCTTTGAGAATCACTGTAAAAACTATTCTCCCAAGTCCCTCATTTTTTCTCCCAATTCCTTTATTGGCTTAGAAACTCAGGAATATTATACTTCTGCCTTCTAAGACTAATAAAGCAGAATTTTGGTGGTGGGGAAAACACTGTGGTAATCGATTCCCAAGAGGCAGCTGAGCATATGACCTTCACATAAAGAATTTAATTGTTGAAAATGGTAATTAGACCTAGAACTTGTATAAATACTTTATAGACAGGTCACACACTAAGTATAAAGTATTTCCTTTAAGAAATTAATGGTATAGGATGATGAGAATTATCGTGACTATAATCATATATAGATTCTTAGTGGTATCATTAAGGCTAATGGCTATAGAAATATTTTTAAAGCTTTTTTCCCATCAGTGAGAAATGTTGGAAAACCATAATAATAAATCCTGAGTTATCATATTGCAAAAACTTCTATCTGTACATTAATACTAATAAAGTTTTCATTTTGAAAGATGATTAAATATTTTCTTATGTTTTTTAGGTTTTGTTTGTCAGAAACCAGTTGTCCACAAGAAGATCATTTCCCACCCAATCTTTGTGTGAAAGTTAATGGGAAACCTTGTAGCCTTCCAGTAAGTCCAGAATTCTTAAAGTATGTTGTCATCTTATCTGTCAAAGTATGACCTTTATGGTTTTAATCAATTGTATGATCTAATTGTGAAAATTTTTAACTGAGTCAGCAATTGAAACCTTTGTATAGACTACATATAGATAACACATTTAACATAAGCTGTTTTAAGGCAGGGACTGAAGGAAAACATAAAAGAGACAAGGGCCAAGATCAAGAATTTCAAGTTAGGTTGAATAAGACAACACTAGATTCCAGGTAAGGAAGTTGTATCCAAAGACTTCTTTTTATGACTGTGTGGATACACATTAATATGTTTATGGGAAAATGAGATTAAAGGAAAGAAAATGGTTTTGTGTAGTTTTTGAAATGATTTCAATTGTTCTGAAATTATGGTATATTGTTTCTTATTCTTTAATTCTTACTGATTTCTTTAAAATGTAGTCAGTAATATTTTCTTGGAGACTTAACATACCAAGCCTGTAGTTTTTAAAACAAAACAAACAAAAGCAAAAGACCTGCATACTAAGATGTGATAAAAATTGATTTAACTGGGGCTTCAAATTCAACCATGCTAAAAATTCTTAAATCTAGTTCTTGCTTCTCTTAGCTTTAATGAAAAAGTATATACAGTGGCAGTCAGTATACAAAGTTTTTTTTTAAGATAATAACATTTGAAAGAATGAGAAAAAATGAACAGAAATTTTAAAATTTCATTCTTAGGGCTATCTTCCACCTACCAAAAATGGTGTGGAACCAAAGCGACCTAGTCGACCAATTAATATCACCTCACTTGTCCGATTGTCCACAACTGTACCAAACACCATTGTTGTTTCCTGGACTGCAGAAATTGGAAGAGTAAGTAACTTTTAGTTTTATCAAATTTGTATATGGTTTTTTAAAAAAGGACTAAATGGTATGGCTGAGTTTATCGCTAACCAATAGGGGCACTTTTCTAATAATTGTCAGAAGTAGTAGATAGTATAAGTCCCAGTATAAGCATTATTATACCTGTTTTTTAAAAGAGAAAACTGAGATTCAGAAGGTTAAGTTACTTTCCCAAGCTCATATAGATAGCAAATGTCAGAGCCAAAGTTGCTAACTAGCTCTTAATTGCTGGATGCTATGATCTTTTATCAATCATTATCCTTCTTGACTTCTCTGAATCATTATATACTGTTAATTACTTTTTCCTCTTTGATACTTTCTCCTGTCTGGGATTTCATGATGCTGTATCCCCTTGGTCTTCCTTGTCTTTTATGACCACTTCTCTGTCTCCTTTGCTGGTTCATCTTTTTCCTGCCCCTTTAAAGATACATAGCCCTGAAGGCTCTGTCCTTAATCATCTTCTCTAAATTCTCACACTTGGAGACCTCGTTAGCTCCAGTAGGTGCAATTATTATCTATGTGCCGATGATTCCCAGTTATATGTATTTAGCCTTAGTCTCACACTTAAGCTCCCATCCCTTAACACCGACTGCCTATTTCAACTTAGATATCCAGTAGATGCCTCAAATTTAACATGTCCAGAATAAAACTACACCTCTCCCGTCCCCAAACCCCACCTCTTTTTCAAAGGTCTTCATCATCATCATCCTTGACTCTTGACCCTGTTTCACTCACTGCTAATATCCCTGTAGTTCCCAAGTCTTATTGATGCCTTGCCCACCAGTTTAGCTTTCATCATTACATATGTCCACTACCCTAATTCAGACTCTCATTACCTGTTGCCCTCTTGTAGTGGACGTCCTGCCATAAGTCTTTCTCTTCTTTAGTCCATACATAGTTGCCAAAATCATTTTCCCTAAAGGATAGATTTGACCATATCATTACCTTGCCTCTGTCTTTGCTCTGGGTTCGAATATAAACTACTTTAAAGACGTTGAAAACTTTTCACAATTCAAATCATACCTGCCAATTTTGTTAGACTTATTATACATGAGTCTTCTGTATATATTTCCATAGTCTAGTAAACTGGCCTTCTTGCTCTTCCCACAGGATATTCTATTTCCCATCACTGCCTCATAAAATCCCTCATTTTCTTCAGTTTGGCATAAATCCTACCTCTTATTTGAGGCTTTTTCCCTATTCACTCCAGCTACTGATACAGTTTGCCCTTGAAATTGCTTTGTATTTACTTGCATAAATTGTCTATATGTATAATTTTTAATAGCATGAAACCGCCTTCAATACAGGGATTGTTTGATTTTTATCTTTTATATCCCTAGCACCTTGCCTGATTACATAGTTGAAGCTCAATAAAAGCTTGTTTATTGATTAATTACTACCTTGCCTAGGGTTATTCAACAAAAATCTGTTAAGCACCTACTCTGTGCTGGGCACTAGAATATAAATACAAAGAACTATCTGTCTGGAGAGGCAATAAGTACATAAGTATACTACACAGCATCAATCTAAAATCAAAAGCAAATATCATATGTAATAGTGATATACCATTAAAGAAAAAAATAAAGCAAGGATGATCTTTCTTTACACAATTATTTGATACAGCTCTGGAAATGTTAGCAATAGTAAAGAAATTAAAGGCAAAAAGGCAGGTAAAGAGAGTTATCCCTATTTGCTAAGGACATGAAAGTCAGAAGGAACAAAGACACTAAACTGAGAAAATAATTTCAGCAAAATCGCAAGTTATAAAATAAATTCACAAAAATCACCAGCATTTCTATAATAACAATACCTAATAATAAAAGAAGCAATAATAAAAAGGGAAATATACTATTCCAAAAACTTTTTAAAATTCTGTGGATCTGTTTGTCAAAGCACATGAAATAGTTTTGTAAATCAAATTTAAAAGTATCTCTTAAAGAAATAAAAAATAATTTAAATACCTGGAGAAATATTCAGTACTTATGACTGGTTTAAATTATCAAAGAAATCCTTTACAGAACTCAACAAAATAATACAGAAAATTCATTTGGAAAAATAAAAGTCTTGGAATATATTTAGAGAAACGATAAAAATAAATAGTGACAAAAGGGAAATAGCATTTCTAGTTTTCATACTGAATTATAAAACACCAGTCATCAAAACCATATTGTATTGATTACAAAGGAAGGAGAATTAGAAATAGTGGAATTCAGTAGCTCAATTTTCAATAAATCAGAAAACACACAGAACTTAGTAGGAAATTCTTGTATTATAGCCTTTTTACAGTTAAGATTCCTGAAATACTGAGAAGGTAAATGATTTGTGCAAGGTGACACAATTAAGAAGTATTAAAGCTATAATAAAAAGTTGGGTTTTCCTGTTCAAAAACATTGCTTTTTCATTGCTTAAGTGAAGGCGAGGGACCCATTCAATTAAAAACACTTTACCTCACCTTGAAAGAATCTTATAGATTTGGAATCAAAGACTATTTCTTAAAAGGTACTTTATGTGGAGTAAGAGTATCTTCATTAATCATCAGTTGGCATCAAAATATCCTTTGTTCAAAGGGTAATACATTTTATTCTTTAGAGAGATTTTTTATTTGTTTTTAGATCACCACATGCATTTCCAACTATTATTACTTTTCTCACCCATCCAGGGAACCTTCTGTTTACATCATATATATATTTTTTGTTTTGTTTTTTAAATTCAGAAACAATCAAAACATTAGTGTATTTGATGACATCTAACAGTGAAAGACTGGGTACATTTTTAACTTTTACAGCCAGTTTTGGTCATTTTGGAGATATTTTTAAAGTTCTAATAATGAAGAACAATATGTGAACATAAAGAGCCTATTCCAAAAATCAATATAAATATATATGTATTCTAAATACTATATTAAGTCATTACTATTGAGCATATTTTAGTAGGGAATAAAGAATTAATAATATGACTTTTCCTCATAAGAGATAGTCATATTTTTGCATTATTTTGTGAGTAGGTGAACTAAGCTCTATTAATGGAGAAATAAAAATTAGGTTCATGTCATATATATACAAATGGCATTTTATTAATAACTAGCATGTGTTTCTAATTTTATTTCAGTTACATGCCACAAGTAGGTAAAGCATACCTTTTTATTGAATGTGTAATTGTGATTTCTGTTTAATCTACTTTTAAAGATTTATGTAAAGTTTATCTTGAGCAAGTTCCTAACTGTAGTTCAAGCTATCAATAAATAATTTTATAGTGTTAATTAATGATTGGTTATTTTTGTCATAATTGAACCATTAAAAGCATAATCAAGATGAATGTCAAAAGATGTTTTTTATAATTATATATTAGATTATGTGTATATGTGTGTATGTTTTCATGTGCCCAAACTGGACGAAATTTTAAGGAAACTTTCTAATTCATTAAAATCTAGTCACTGAAGTCAATATACTATACTCCAGTGTTTTGGCTTAATGTGTATATCACACACACATCTAGGTATTTTTTTTTTCATGTAAATGTGGATTTACTGTTTTTTAACTAAAAAAATTTACCCTCCAAAAGAATATCTACACTTTTTAACTTTTTGTAATAGAAAGAGCATTATATTTTGAGTTAGAATGCTTGTGTTCCTTATGTTTGAATGCAAGTTCTTCCACTTGCTGCCCAAGTAACATTTTTCCTTTCATTTAAGTTGTCAGAACTTTATTTTCCTCATGTCGAAAGTGATGGGATTGGATTAGATCATTGGGGTCCTTCCTCGCATGTCTAAAATGATGGGATTGGATTAGATCATTGGGGTCCTTCCAGAACTAAATTTATGACCAACAAGTTAACAGAAAGATCATTGCAAAATTGTGCATGTATTTTTCAAGCAAAATCTTAAGATGGCTTCTACTTTTAGATTTATTGTTAAATAGTTGTGTAACCTTGAACAAGTTTCTTAATTTCACTGTATCTTCACCTATTGAAATGCTTGACATTATTGTAATGAATCATTATTACCATAATATTGATTCTATTTTAAAGGAATTTTTTGAAGTGCAGCTAAAATCATATTATGAATACTTTGAAACCTGTTTTCTTCCCTTTCTTGAGGTTTACTTTTGTCAAGAACACAAATAATTCAAATCAAAATAATTTCTTTTTATTCCTCAAAATATCAACTCCTCTTCAGCCTTTCTTTATTTAGCATATAGTTTCATCTACATTGAAAGTTCTGTTTTTCCCTCTTCAGAAAACTTTATTTAGTAGCACACAGTACCCTAGCCTTCTTTTCTTACATTTAACCAACCATACTTTTTCCAGGCTGACTAAGTTTGTTACTATACTATTTTCTTTTTTTCCTTTTTCCTATATCCATCTCTGCCTTCCTTGTACTAGTATTGGATATATCCACATTCATCTTCCAAAGTAAGTATCTTCTGCTACTTCATATCCCTTCTTAAATCTTCCTTTGTTTGAAGAATTTTTCATTTGTAGAGAACTGATTGAGTTTGAGAAAAGGGAAACTAATCTCTCTAATTTTATAATATCTTTTTCAGCTATATCTGTTAGCTTAAAAAAGATTGTGAATATTTTTTTCAGCTATATCTGTTAGCTTAAAAAAGATTGTATATTACAAATTCACTTCTCATACTGACCTGATTTCATTTGAAATTAACAGGGAACCATTTCATAGAGATGCTTCCAACTAATTAGCTTTAATTTTTAAAGTTAACATATATAAAATAGATAGGCAGAGAATTTGACTAGTAATTTGTATTTATAAATATGTATTTGTGGAAAACTTCTCTTTGGAATCCTCTATTTTTAAATCTAATTTCTCTGATTACTGCATATTTTGTGTTTTTCAGAACTATTCTATGGCAGTATATCTTGTAAAACAGTTGTCCTCTACCGTTCTCCTTCAGAGGTTACGAGCAAAGGGAATAAGGAACCCGGATCATTCTAGAGCTTTAAGTATGTATTATGTAGTCTCTTTTATGAAGATGAATATTTTAAACATGAGTGTTAGAGTGGTATTATACTTTTAACTAAAGGAATTTACATTTGACATTATTAAATTGTTATTCTTCAATTCTCAAAAGATTTTTTATTTTAACAGTGTGAATGCTCATTTGATACAGATTGCAGTCCCTCCGTAGCAGATGGTTGTATAACTTACTATGGCCAGCCTTCTGGTGAGAAACCTCCTTGAAAATAGCTAGTTTTGTACTTAGGCAGCAGTATATTACCATGTCTACACTTGAAATCTTTCAGTTTTGGCATAGGGTCTTCCAGAATTTGTATTGTGATAGCATAGTTTTGAAGAACCTTAGGTAGGTTATCTCCTAAAAAGAAGAATCTCTTTATGTAGAGCTTCAGTAGAGCGTTTCTCGTTTGAGTACCTAAAACCATTTGTTCCATTTAAGAAAAAATCAGGTACCCAAGAATTTTTCTTGTTTCAATTGTTTGCTTAACTTAAAATGAACATTATATTACATAGTTGGTCTATGAATAGTAAAAAAAAGATGTCATTGCCAAAATGTATCATAAAATAAGTGTTTTAAGAATGCAAGGAAAGAGACATGGCACAATGGAGAGTGTGTTAGCCTCTGAGGCAGGAAGGTTAATGTGTATTTGTGATCCCCAACCCTGTTAGTTAATATCTTGGTGTTCTAGACAGTTATCTTTCTCAAGGCTATAAATTGTGAAGGACCAATCTGCATTGGTACACGTTCCTCACTGATAGTTCCCTGTACCAATAAAATCAGATTTTATATCCCAAAATAAATAAGTAGTAGGAAGAAGAAAGGAAGCTTGAGATTCTTTTGAATTAAAGGGATGTTCTGTAGGAAAACATGTAGTTAGGAGTATATGAAAGCAGTCATGCAAGTAGTAAAAGAGAATATGTTTTAGCAACCAAAGTTAAACATGTCATTATTGTACAAGACTTGTGATTTCATTGAAATAATTAAAGTAATTGTATAAACATGATATTGAAAAATTCTGATAAAGAGAAACATTTCTTTAAAAGTTTAAAGAACAAAACAAAATTAATGGATCAGACTAGCTAAGAAGTGTGATACTTGGATCTAAATTGTCTTTACAAAAGACCGTGTAAAACGGGTTCTTACCATTTTTTGTGTCACAGGTCCCTTTGGCAGTTTGATGAAACAAAAACCCTTACTTAGAATAATATTTTAAATATATAAAATAATACAGTAGATTGCATACATTTATATAGACTAATTCCTTCCCTCATACCTCTCTTCCTAAAATAAATTTCCCCCATTTTATTTTCCCATTGATAATTTTTTTTCCTTAGGAGTCAGCTTTAGGTGATTCCATTAAACCTTTCCTGTTTTCTTTAACATATTTTCCCCAAATAGGAGTGGTTCTTCCCTACCCAGATCTTTTATAGTTTACTCTTTTATATTCACTATGCACTTAACATATTCTGAGGGGTGTGTGTGTGTGTGTGTGTGTGTGTGTGTGTGTGTGTATGTGTGTATGTGTGTATGTAGGTTATAGTTGTAGGTGTGCCTTATTCTGAACCAGTAAAGCAAACACAAAATCTGTTTCACCTTTGTATCCACAGATTCACATTCTGTATATAGAAAGTGCTTAATAAAAGTTTGTTAAATTGCACTATAAATATATCAGGAATAATTAAGTGCTCATATGTATGAAGAACTTATTAAAAAGAACCTACAGGGCAGTTTCTTGATTTAGCTTGATATTTTTGAGGTAGTGGTAGTAATACCCATAAATTGAGCTGTTAGGTCACTTAGCTGCAGTATTTAAAGGTGCTACCAAGCAAGGACAAAGCAGTTGTCAGTGATAATATGCATAGTTTACTAGATTCTCACTGTTATAAAGAGGAGGGTAGAGGAAGAGTAAGACAATGATGGGAGAGAACACATGGTAAACTTTACAAAGCATTGTATAGGAATATCATTGTTTGGAGGAAGTGTTAGACTTTTGGAAACAGAGACATAAATAGTCATCACTCACATGTTACCCCGTCAAGAACTCACTTTGATATCTACTGGCAAAAAACTAACATTGTGGGAGACAGAGTTAATATAAGTTAATATAATATAAGGTCATTTAGGAGAAAGAATGAAAGCAACAGAGTGGGCTTTTTACCACTTTATAGAACACATCTTTAAATATGATCTCAGAATTTCATCCAGTTATGCTGGAATAGATTGCCTCCCCAGATATCATTGCATTGAGGGAGTATTATTTTTCAGGAATCCTCCTTTTAAGATGTAAGTACACATGGAATTTTGTTAAGTCTATCTGATTTGCCCACTTGAATTTGTTTTTAGCTAACACCTTAATTTTTTAGTTAACAACTTACCAGAAGCTAATTGACAGATAGCAGCAAGTCAGAAACATGATTAAGACACCTGGATCAGGTTAGAGGGATAAAGAAAGTGTCAGATCCAGAAAGGAATCTAGGGGCCATGGTAGAAGGTGTGGAGGAGGGCCTCCAGAGACAAAGCTTGTCTATCATACAACTTTTGTCTAGGGTTGACTCTGATTGAGCCATTTGAAATCAGCACGGATAGCACTTTTTTTTTTAAGTGAACTGAAATAGTAAAATGAATACTAAAAAATGGAAAATTCCTTTTGTGTAATAGTACTTTATACTTTCACTTAGCAAGCATTTATTAATTGCCTGCTATTATGTACAAAACTCTAAGAATACAAAAGCAAAACTGAGATAGACCTTACCCTCAAAGAGTCTACATTCTGTTGAGTGGAGTTGGAGAATGACATTACATGTACTTACAGTGTGCTTACAGAGATACCTAAGTACATAATATAATCCAAAAAATCTCAGGAATTACGGGAAAAACATCAACAACTGAGAGTATCAGGATTGTCTAGTAGCAGGTAGTACTTCAGTTGAGCTCAGCTAGGAATACAGCTAGGAACTCAAGAAGCTGAGATGAGGGAGGAGAACATTCTAAACACTGGAAAGGAGATAAGCATTTATATAGGGCTTTCTCTGTGCTAGGCACTGTACTAAGCTCTTTTACAAATATTATCTCAGGGGAAATTCTATACAAAGGCAGAGCTGAGTGATGGCATATACTTAGTAAGACTTTTTGTCTGAATGTGGAATACATCAGGAAATAATAGAATGGACATAGATGATTAAGAACTTTAAATATTAAACAGGTTCATATTTTGTCCTCCATGAGTTCTTAATCTTTTTTGATTCTGAAGCCTTAGACCTTCCCAGAATAATGTTTTTATATGCATAAAATAAAATACATCAGATTATAAAAACAATCAACTGTATTGAAATAGTTATCAAAATATTTTATAAAAAACAAATTCATGGATCCCGGGTAAGAACCCATCTCCTGAAAGCATTAGGGAGCTACCAAAGTTCCATAAGCAAGAGAATGATGTGGTCAGACCTCTGCTTTAAGATCATTTTGACAGCTATGTGAAGGATATGTTAGAGACTTGAGACAAGAAAATTAGTTAGGAACCTATTACAGTAGCCCAGGTGAGAATTGATGAGAGCCTATATTAGAGTCATGAACACATGAGTGGAGAAAATAGGGTGGTTAGAGATATTGTGAAGATGGAATCAAAAAGATTTGGGGGTGAAGGGTTGACGCAAGAACTGAATAATGACTGAAATCGAGAACCTAATTAACTTGATAAAGGTATAAGATGAGTATACAGGGGTGGAATGGGATAAGTTTTGTTTTAGATTTTTATGGAACATTCAAATAGAGATCTCCAATCAGCAGTTGTGAGACTGGAACTCAGGAAAGATGAAGATTAGATATAGATTTGGGAGCTTTCTGTATAGGTAATCATCAGACACACATAGGAACTGTTGAGAACATTGCTAGAAGAGAGAAGAGGGCTAGTACAAGAAGCCTGGAGAACCATCTACACTTTGGGGTGGGACATGACAGCAGTTCAGCAAAGGAGACTGACAAGGAGTAGTCGAGCAGGTTAAACCAGGATAGAAAGAATTTCCCATGAAAGGGGGTAATGATTAATAGTGTCAAACACTTATGAGATGAGAAAGGTTAGGAACTAAGAAAAGATCATTGGATTAATAATTAAGAGATAGATTAGTAACCTTGTGATAAGTAGATTCAGTAGTATAATGGTGTGAGATGACAATGGGTTGAAGAGTGGGAAGCAAGGAGTTATATAGCTTTTTTCTAGGGATTTAGCTAAGAAAATAGGAGAGAGATAGGAAGATAATTTGAGGACATAAGAGATTTGAGGGAAAAATTTTAAGGATGAGTAAAATCTGGGCATATTTATAAACAACAAAAAAGAGCTAGTAGATAATGAGAGATTTGAAAGAAAGAAGGGATGATTGAAGAGGCAAGCTGCCACAGAAGGCAGGAGATAGATGGAGGGCATACCTAGAGCCACTGGGCTTGGCAAAAAGGACCATTTCATCTGAGACAGGAGCAGAGAGAAGGAGAATTGGGAAGTGATTTGAAGTGATACTCAGAGATTTTGAAGAGTAAAATGGAGAGAAGGAATTTGTAACTTTTTGCAAAATAGCATATAAATACTCTGTAGAATGTGAGTAAGGTATTAGATGACCTGAAGAGAGAAAAAAGCAGGTTTGTAGTAGATGCTAAAGGGAAATGTGACAGGGAATCAGGAAGGATTACTTTACAGCAGTGAGAGCCCATTCTAGAAGAAAAAGCCTAATTTTGAAAATATTCCTTATGTGACTAGCATCAAAGGATAATTGATTTAGAGCTAGATGGAACATGAATGGCAATCTAATCCCCAGTCCCCTCATTTTGCAAATGAAACTGAGGCTCAGAAAGATCGGGGGTTTGTCCCAAATCCCAGAATAATAATAGGCAGAATTTAAATTCAGGTTTTCTTACTCTGCAGTCATCAGTTCATTTGCACAACATATTTTAGAAAGAATTCTTGTATAGTTTTGCCGTTTGGACTAATAAGTAGCTTTTGGACTAGATAGATTTTGAGAGCTCTTCTAAACTGGAAATGCTGGGGATAATGTCAAGTCCTTTCCAGAGCAGCTTAAGCAATATTCATTACAACCAAAAAAATTGTATACTCCCTTAGAAGCTATTATAATAGAATTCAGTCCCTATCATCCCGTTTATTTCTTATACCTTGGCTTTTAATGCCTTTTTGCTAAGAATATGAAATCCCTTTATATAACTTATTTTATTTATGTTCAGAGTTTCCTTGCAATTAAAATTCTAATTTTCTTATGTTGGTACCCAAGGGTTTTTGTTTTAAATTAAAAATGTCAATTAAAACTTCAGAAATGTTTGAATGTAGAATAGTTCCATTTTGTTCTAAAATTCTAATTCTGTCCTAAGCCAAAAGCTCGTACATATTAAATTCTTATTATGATGTATAAAGTTAAAATTTATATTATAAAATTTATTAATAAGACAGTGCTCTTTTTACTTTACTTTCTCTTGGTTCTTCTCCTACCTGTCTAACTACGTTCTCAGTGAGTCCTCTTTGCTGGATTTGCATATCTTGTCCAGTCACTGTGGGTATACTCTAAAGCTAACAACTAGCCCTCCTTTCTTCTGCCTCTGTGCTCTCTTACTTGGAGATTTCATTGACTCCCAAGGGGTTCCAAAGGTTTGTGAAAGTGATTCCTTAAACCATTCTGGAGAGCAATCTGGAATTATGCCCAAAAAGTTATCAAACTGCATACCCTTTGATCCAGCAGTGTTTCTCCTGGGCTTATACCCCAAGGAGATACTAAAGAAGGGAAAGAGACCAGTATGTGCCAAAATGTTTGTGGCAGCCCTGTTTGTAGTGGCTAGAAGCTGGAAACTGAGTGGATGCCCATCAATTGGAGAATGGTTGGGTAAATTGTGGTATATGAATGTTATGGAATATTATTGTTCTGTAAGAAATGACCAGCAAGATGAATACAGAGAAGCTTGGAGAGAATTACATGAACTGATGCTAAGTGAAATGAGCAGAACCAAGAGATCATTATATACGTCAACAAC
This sequence comes from Sarcophilus harrisii, assembly GCF_902635505.1. NCBI lineage: Eukaryota > Metazoa > Chordata > Mammalia > Dasyuromorphia > Dasyuridae > Sarcophilus > Sarcophilus harrisii. The sequence continues at coordinate 517,129,629 of NC_045427.1, read as the reverse complement.
GATACTGTATGAAGATGTAATCTGATGGAAGTGGATTTCTTTGACAAAGAGACCTAATTCAGTTTCAATTGATCAATGATGCACAGAAGCAGCTACACCCAAAGAAAAAAACACTGGGAAATGAATGTAAACTGTTTGCATTTTTGTTTTTCTTCCCGGGTTATTTCTACCTTCTGAATCCAATTCTCCCTGTGCAACAAGAAAACTGTTTGGATCTGCACACATACATTGTATCTAGGATATACTAGGACATATTCAACATATATAGGACTGCTTGCCATCTAGGGGTGGGGGTGGAGGGTGGGAGGGAAAAATCGGAACAGAAGTGAGTGCAAGGGATAATGTAAAAAAAATTACCCTGGCATGGATTCTGTCAATAAAAAGTTAGTATAATTAAAAGAAAAAAAAAGAAAAGAAAGTGATTCCTTAGCCTCTACAAGGTATCCAGAAATCTTAATAAAGTTTTAGTGTGTTAAAGGAGGGAGGGTATAGCCAACACGGTGGAGTAAAAGACAGGGACTCACCTGAGCTCTCCCAAATTCCTCTCTAGACAACTTCAAAATAATACCTCAAAACAAATGTTAAAGTGAAAGAACCAACAAAACGGTGGGGTAAAAGAGTTCTGCTCAAGACAACTTGAAAGGTTGGAAAGAAAGGTCCATCCAACTATAGGAAAGTAAAATGCAGTTCACTGCAGGTTGGCAAGTAGATCTTGAGGACAACTTAAATGGACAGTGATGGTAAAGGGGGGGGGAGCATGGAGGGAGGTCAGACGATGGGTCAGGAGGAGGTTTTGCTAGAACTGGGTGCAGGACTTTTGCATTGCCCGTACTCAGTTCCAGGTTGCAGTCCCAGAATGAGAAGAAGGTAAACTAGTACAGGAGAGCTTTTGGCTACAGGGTTCAGGAGTTCTGATCACCATTCCATAGTGAAGAAGAGTGCTTATGGTTACACAGAAGACAGGAGAGCAGTGACCATACCACTCCTTGAATCATATCACCTTGGAAGAACAAAAAACTTACAGAACCCCAGAACTAGATCAGAAGAAAAGCACAAAAATCTATAACTTGGGACAATAAACACCACCACCCCCCCAACTACCACCTTTCACTTTGGAACCAGAAGCCAACTTTAACATAAAATTAAAAGTCAAGATATAGGTTGGAAATATAAGAGAAAGAAAAGAATCTGACTACAGCAAGTTACTATGGTGACAGAGCAAAACAGACATACAGAAAAAAACAAAAGTCAAAACAACTACACCCAGAGCCTCAAAATAAAATGCTAATTGGTCCAAGTTTCTTCCCCTCCTCCCCAACCTCCTTTATCCCAAATAAAGAATTCCTGGAAGAACTCAAAAAATCTTTTTTTTTTTTTTTAAATTTTATTTTTATTTTTTATTTTATTTTATTAAAGCTTTTTTATTTACAAAACATATACATGGATAATTTTTCAACATTGCTCCTTGCAAAACTTTCTGTTTCAAATTTTTCCCTCCTCCCCACTCCTTCCCCTAGATGGCAAGTAGTCCAATACATGTTAAATATGTTCAAATATATGTTAAATCCAATATCTGTATACATATTTATATAGTTATCTTGTTGCACAAGAAAAATTGGATCTAGGGGACTAAAAAAAAACCTGAGAAGGAAAACAAAATGCAAACAAACATCAACAGAAAGCATGAAAATACTATGTTGTGGTCCACACTCATTTCCCACAGGCCTCTCTCTGGGTGGAGATGGCTCTCTTCATCACTGAATAATTGGAACTGGTTTGAATCATTTCACTGTTGAAGAGAGCCACGTCCATTAGAATTGATCATCATATAATCTTATTGTTGCCATGTATGATCTCCTGGTTCTGCTCATTTCACTTTGCATCAGTTCATGTCAGTCTCTCTAAGCATCTCTCAAATCATCCTGTTGATCATTTCTTACAGAACAATAATATTCCATAAGTTACAACTTATTCAGCCATTCCTTGACTGTTGAGCATCCACTCAGTTTCCAGTTTCTTGCCACTACAAAAAGGTCTGCCACAAACATTTTTGCACATATGGATCCCTTTCCCTCCTTTAAGATCTCTTTGGGATATAAGCCCAGTATTAACACTGCTGGGTCAAAGGGTATGTAATGTTTAATAACTTTTTGAGCATAGTTCCTGTCTGCTCTCCAGAATGGTTAGATCCATTTATAGTTTCACCAACAATGTGTCAATGTCCCAGTTTTCCCACATTCTCTCCAGTATTCGTCATTATCTTTTCCTGTCATCTTAGCCAATCTGAGAGAGATGTAGTGGTATCTCAGAGTTGTCTTAATTTGCATTTCTCTGATCGATAGTGATTTGGATTTGGAAATAGTTTCAATTTCTTCTGTCTAGAACTCAAAAATCAAAGAAGAAAGAGGAAAAATTGGGGGAAGAAATGAGATGCAAGAAAATCATGAAAAAACAGTCAATAGCTTGATAAAGAAGGCATAAGATAATACTGAAGAAAATAATATCTTAAAAAACAGAATAGACAAAATGGTGAAAGAGGTATATCTAGAGTTCCAAGTCAAGGAGAAAACTTTGCAAGGTGTCAGAAAGAAACAGTTTAAATACTGTGGAGCCACAATTAAGATAGCACAAAATATAGCAACTTCTACATTATGGGATCTTAGGGCTTGAAATACAACATTCCAAACGGCAGAGGAGTTGGGATTACAACCAAGAATTACCTACCTAGCAAAACTGAATATAATCTTTGGGAGGGATGGGGAAGGAGAAACATACATTTAATGAAATCAAGTATTCTCAATGAAAAGAGCTGAATAGAAAAAAATTGACTTTCAAATACAAGATTGAAGGAGAAGCATTAAAAAAAAGAAAAAAAATTGTAATGGTTCAGTGAGGTTATTCCTGTTTACATATACATGGGAAGTTGATACTTGTAACTCCTAAGAACTCTTATTAGGACAGTTAGAAGTAGTGTACATAGAGGGCATGGGTGGATGATTTTTTTATTATTATTAAAGTTTTATTTTCAAAGCATATGCATTTTCAGCATTGATCCTTGCATAGCCTTGTGTTCCAAATTCCCCCCACCCACCCACTCCCCTAGATGGCAAATAATCCAGTATATATTATACATGTTAAAATATATGTTAAATCCAATATATGTAAATATATTTGTACAATTATCTTGCTGCACTAGAAGGATCAGATCAAAAAGGAAAGAAAATGAATAAGAAAACAAAATGCAAATGAACAGCAAAAAAGCAAGAATGATATGTTGTGATCTACACTCAGTTCTCACAGTCCTCACTCTGGGTGTAGATGGCTCTCTTCTTCACAAGATCATTGGAAGTGGCATTAATCATCTCATTGTTAGAAAGAGTCATGTCCATCAGAATTGATTGTCCTATAATATTGATGTTGCCGTGTACAATAATTTCCTGGTTCTGCTCATTTCACTCAGCATCGGTTCACATAAGTCTCTTCATGCCTCTCTTGAAATCATCCTGCTGAGTGTTTCTTACAGAACAATAATATTATATAACATTCATATACCATAACTTATTCAGCCATTCTCCAACTGATGGGCATCCATGCAGTTTCCAGTTTCTGGCCACTACAAAGAGGGCTGCCACAAACATTTTTGCATATGTGGGTCCCTTTCCCTCCTTTAAAATCACTTTGGGATATAAGCCCAGTAGAAGCACTGCTAGATCAAATTTTTTGAGCATAGTTCCCAATTGCTCTCCAGAATGACTGGATCTCTTCACAATTCCACAAGCAATGTATTAGAGTCCCAGTTTTCCCATATCCCCTCCAACTTTCATTATTTTCATTTCCTGTCATCTTAGCCAACCTAAGAGGTGTGTAGTGGTGTGGGATGATATTTTTAAAAATAAAATTGTGTGTTGAGAAAGAAGGATGACTATGATGGGGTGATATATATTTTTTAATTAAGGAGTGAGAAAGAGGGATCTCTCAGGAGAAGCCATAAGAGAAAGGTTGAATAGGGTAAATGATCTCACATAAAAGGCATAAGAGAACGTTTAAAATAGGAAATGCGGAGAGATAGTAGATAATGCTTAAACCTTATTTTCACTGGAATTGGCTCAAAGAAGATAATGTACACAATCAGTTGGGTATAGAAATCTTTTATTGGGAAGTAATGGTGAGGCTAATAGAATGGAGAGTAGATTAAGGAAGGTGGTGATCAAAGACAAAACATTTGAAGGGTGATGGGGTGAAAGAAGAGAGGGGAGGATGAATGGGGGGAAATAGGATGAATTGAGGGAAAAATTTTATAGCAAATTTCTCAACCATGTAAAGAATTAAGATTTATAACAACACAAGTCCTTCCCCAATTGAGAAATGGTCAAAGGATATAAACAGCTAAGTTTTCAGATGAAGAAATCAGTTGTCTAGAATAAAATGAAAAAAAATGCTCTAAATCACTATTGATTAGAGAAATTAAAATTAAAATAACTCTGAAGTATCATCCCACACCTATCAGATTGACTAATATGACAAGAAAATATGGCAAAAGTTGGAGGGAATGTGACAAAATTAAGACACAAATGCACTGTTGTTAAGAGTTATAAACTGACTCAATCATTCTGGAGAGCAGTTTGTGCAACTATGCTCAAAAGGTTATAAAACCATATATACCTTTTGATCCATCAATATCATTACTAGGTCTATACCCTGAAGAGATCTGAAATAAAAGAAGAGAGTCTAGCATGTACAAAAACATTTATAGTAGCTTTTTGTAGTGGCCAAAAAAAAATTAGAAATTGAAGTGTGCCCTTCAGTTGGGAACTAGCTAAACAACTTGCAGTATGTGATTGTGATGGAATACTATGGTATTATGAGAAATGACAAGCAGGATGGTTTCGGAAAAATCTAGAGATACATGAACTGATGCAAAGTAAAATGAACAGAACTAGGAGAAAATTGTACAACAGAGTAATATTGTGAATGATTTAGCTACTCTAATTCAATCCAGTAATTCAAGACAATTCTGAAGGACTCATGATGAAAAATGCTATTCACCATCAAAGAAAGAACTGATAGAGTCTAAATGCAGGTCTAAACAAACTTTTTAAAAATTTTTTTCAGTTTTTTTTTAAATCTGTGTTTTCTTTTACAACATGGATAATATAGAAACATCTTTTGCATGATCGCACATGTATAACCTATATCAAATTGCTTACTTTCTCAATGAAAAGGGAGGAAGACAATTTGGAACTCAATAAATTTTAATAAATAATGTTAAAAGTCATGTAAAAACAAATTTTACATGTTACATGTAGTAATGATTTATAATATAGTTATTTTACATTTTGTATTATTATTGTACCATAACATAAAAACTTTAAACTGCACCAGAACTTTTGGGCCACCCATTATTTGCAGCTCTCAGTCTCTCTAATCATGCTAGATATTTCATTCCATTGTATCCCAAAGACATCTCCAACATAATCTCTCACATATGTCTCTTTTAACTTAGAAAGCTACAAAGTCATATCATCTTTCATTCAATTGAATTTCCCATCGTCAAGGCTTTCCCCACTTTAAGCCATCATCTGCATATTTGCCAAAATGATTTTCCTGCAAAAATCAAACTGAACATATTATCCTTCTTCAATAAACTACAGTGACTTCCTTTTATTTCTAGGATCAAATAAAAATTCTTGTTTAGATTAAAACTCTTTACAATATTGGTCTCTCACTCTACTGGGAATTACTCCCACTTATTCCTATTTAAACTTCTAGCTACATTAGCTTGCTTGACATTCCTCCCACACATTGTTCTATCTCCTACCTATGAACCTTAGAATTGGTTGTTCCCTATTTCTGGAATGGTCAACATTCTTGTTTCTACTTTTTAGTGTCCTTCAAGACAATTGAGGCCCCAGTCTTCCCTGTATCTCTTCCCCACCTATTAATGTATTTTGTAAGGAAATCTTTCTACTGTTGTGTTGTATTTTTATCTTAGCTTTTATTTCATAAGGCAGATTACAGATAAGAATAATAAGTTATGGTCTTCTTGATTATGAAAAGTAATAATTAGTTACCTTAATTAATTATATACTCCTAAGAGAGTATTAGAGATTTCTAGAAGTTCAGGGCCTGTGATATTTAATCATTTTGGTGAGAAATTAATAATAGTAGTGTATTGGCCTGCATTTTTAGAAATTAAAAATCAAGGCAGAAAAATAATTGATTAGTCATCACCAAAGTTTTAATATAAGCCATTAACTTTTATTTAAATCCTTGTAGTAATATGCATTTGGACACTATTAAATTTAAGGAAAGACCATCATTTTAGATTAAGTAATTGTCCTTAATAGCACTTGTTATAGAAAAACCAAATGAAATCATAAGTTTCTGCTATCATTTGTTTTAGCGTCTTTAGTTATAACTATACTTGTTATGGTAGAATGTGGAGTAATTACTAAATTACTAGTTGTTGTTTTTGTTTTTTTAGTTGTAAGTTCTCATCATAGGCCCTTCAGTTAATTAAAAATCATTTATCAAGTGCTTCCTCAGTGCTAAACACTGTGCTAGCAATGGAGATACAAAGATGGGGGGATTCCCACAGTGCATATTTTCAAGGAGTGTACATTTTAATGGAGAAAACAGCATGTAAATATCCAGCTACATTTGAGATGTAATGATAATCTGAAAGGGAAAGGCATTTATCACTGGATAGAGCAGGAAAGGTGACTTATCATAGGTGAATTTGAATTAAGTTTTGAAAGAATCTGGCATCATAATTTGTGCTTGGAGATACCAGTCCAAAAAACAGCCTATGCTCTTAAGGAACTTCCATTTTATTTTAAGAAACAGGGTATACACATGTAAGAAAGGTTAATTGGAGTCATGTTGTAAAAATCTTTAAATGCCAAAGAAAGGAGTTTATTTTGCTCTTGGAGATAAAAATGAACCCTTAGAGTTTTTTGAGGTATAGGAAATGATATGCTTTGTGTTTGAAATTGTTCTGAAGGATCTCAGAAGCATTTGAGTCCAGCCTTTTAAAAAGAGGCACCTCAGTTTCATTTTCCAGCAGATGTTCCTCTAGCCTTTGCTTAAAATTTTCTAAAATGGGAAAATAAATGAGGTAAAAGGTTTTCTTCCTTTTTTATAATCTGTAGATCATATGATTATTTCAACATCTTTCCATTTGATATGCTTATCTTGAGAGATACTAATCCTAAAGCAGATTATTTTAAACTAATTATATTGCAAACATGAAAAAACTGGAGAAGAATGACTTGTCTTCTGTCACTTAGACATTTGTAAATAGATTCAGATTGGTTGAAGTTTTTTAAATGCTTTAAACTGTTGTTTTATTATATAATGTGAAATTGAAGTAATCTTTTTATATGATAATTTTATCATAAATTTCTTACTTAGATATGTCACTAAAAGAATTTTTGTCATAGTTTAAGAGATAATTATTGGACAGCTAAGTGGCACACACAATACAGCACCAGTCCTGAAGTCAGAAGGACCTGAGTTCAGATCTGGTCTCAGACACTTAATACTTACTAGCTATGTGACCCTGAGCAAATCACTTAACCCCAGTTGCCTCAGCAAAAAAAAAAAAAAAAAAAAAAAGATAATTATGATTAGTTCTTTCACCCACTCTCCATTTTCTGTTAAAAATAACAATCTCATAATCACAGTTAATATCTAGAATCCTAGAATTATAATAAAGGAACCTATCATTAGTGTGGTGTATAACCTGCTGTAGAAATTTTTTTTTATATTGTTACATTGTAATTTTTGATTCCCTAGGATAAAAAATGGGAAACCTCACAAGAAATTCAGTCAAACTATAGGTGTGTTAATATATCCCTTCTTTTGCCATCTGACTTGTAGTCCATATAACTATTTCTTTTGAGATGCTTAATGCAAATCCTAAAACAGGTCTTTCTTAAAGCTCTTTAATAATGTTAACTGATGATGTATCTTGTTCTGTTTATGTTTCCCCTCCTTCAATGAATGACAGTTAAAGAAAAATTGACTGCGGATCCAGACAGTGAAATAGCTACGACCAGTTTAAGGGTTTCTCTCCTATGTCCAGTAAGTATTAACTGGCAATTGTTTTTTATTTGGATTAGTTAAAAAATAATTTTGCAAGTAGAACTAAAAAAACTGCACAGTGACTACAACAAAAAGTTGAAATTGGATGTTGGGTCATTGTAATGACCAGGCATGGCCCCAGGGAAAAGACAGGAATTCTGTTTTCTACCTTCTTTTCAGAAGTGGGAAAAGAACATTAATGATACTATCAGATTCTTCTGTTGAACTTCTCTTTTGCCTCTTTTTAAAAGTCTTACAAGGGCCAACTCACTGGGCAGAAGAAAAAAGGAAATAGATATTCAGAAACAATGGTTAAAAAGAAGTAACAATAAGATCTTTTTTTTATGTTTGAAAGAATCCATTAAAATTAAAGGTATATAAAATCCATAAACATTAAAGAATACTTTAAAAAATATTAGAAAAAAAAATTTTTGACTAGAGGAATCAGAGTAGATTTCATGGAAGTAGTGGCATACTAATAAGAAAAAAGATTTCAGCATACGTGGACAGAATAGCCCATACAACTGAATATGAAGGCAAGAGCTTCATATTAGATTTTATCTGAATTGTTAAGTGTAGTAGAGTTAAAGCAAGAAAAGTAGGCTTTATTCTAATTATAGAAGACCATAATTGCCAGGCTGAGAAGTTTATTTTTTTCTACTTTAGGTAGTAGGGAAATATTACAGAAGGTTTTTGAGTGGGGGAGTAACATGATCAAACTTATGCTCTTTGAAAATTTTATTAAAAAAGAAGGAAACTGTGCCCAAGGAGACCAGTTAGGATTATTACAGCATCTAGGAAAAAGTTAATGAGGACCTAAACTAGCATTAGTGGCAAGATGTGTGGAGTAATAACCAGAACTTGAATGTAGTGACATTACCAGAAAAATGAGATGATTTTCAAAGAGGATGGTGAGTTCAGTTTTTGATATATTGATTGACATATATTTGATATATTGATATAATTTATATCTTTTGATATATTGAGGTAGCTGCAAAATAACTAGGTAAAGCTTTCCAATAGACAATTTGGGAACATAGAATTGGAGCTGACGGAAGAGATTAGGACTGAATACCTAGCTCTGGGACTTTATCATATGAAGAAGGGTATGTGGTGAATGGATTAAATTAAATTAAAGCTTTGGAAATGAATGAAATTGCCAAGGGAGGATTTAGAAGAAAACAGCAGAGTTGAAAACAAAACCTTTGTCAGTAATCATACTGAAGATGGTCAGAAAGATAGTAGGAGAAAGTCATAGAGAAGTCAGTGAAGGAGACAGTGATGATAAGAAAAATAGAGTGGTAGTCAGAGAACTCAAGGATGATGAGGACTGAGAAAAAGACATTGAATTTTGTCATGTATAGTTCATTGGAGAACTTGGAACACTTTCAGTAGCTTTTCTGAATATAGAAGTCTTCTGTATAAAGACTTTTTATGGGTAGCTCACCCAGTAGATTACCATGAAAATAAACTTACTGGAGACTTAATAGTTATTATCAGAATTTTTTTCAGTCAACAGTGATTGTTTTTTAAAATCTAAAAAAGTGACCGTATTAAAATTAAAACATAACATTGTCGGTGGCTTACCAAATGATGAAATTTGAAGAAGTTGGTATTTAGTGAAAAGTCTTAAGCTTTTGTAATTTTGTACTTTAATACTATTTTTAGTAATAATAAATGCCATCTCAATTGTGTACATATGTATCAAAACTTCATAACAAATTCAATATTTTACCTTACATTATTCTCAAATTAATCCTAGCTTAATTGTTGGAGGATTGAGAATGAATACATCTATTTTCTGAGCTTGTTCAGGCCTGAAGTTTATTTTAGTCTCAGAAAAAAACTTTATGATTATGAGGGGGAAATAATGTGTTCCTTAAATAATGTAGTCTTTCATCTGTTGCTCTTATCGTTTAAAAAAGTTTCTCATCAATCAGCAAACATTTATTAAGTGCCCAGCACTATAGTAGACGGAGATATACAGTTCAAAGAATGACCCAAGGAATTTACATTACTTTGGCAGCAGTATATAGAATTGATTAGGCTGGTAATAGACTTGAGGCAAGGAGACCAGTTAGGAAAGGAGGCTATTAAAAGAATCTAAGCAAGATGTAATAAAAATTTGAACTAACTTTGTGGCTATATTGGAGAGAACGGAGCTAACGGAGAGAGATTTTTTTAGGGTACAAATGTCAAATTTTGTTATTTGGTGGTAATTATTCTGGAAAGGGATCAGTAGACATCAGACTGCCACAGAAAATCCATGACACAAAGAAAGTTAAAAACCACTGATAATGAAGAAGAAAGGAAGAAGCCATATAAGAGACTCTTGGAGAATACTTACAATAGTTAGGGGGGAATGGTGCAGCAAAAAAGCAATCTATAAACAACTTTTTTAAGGAGTTTGTTGAGAAAGGGAAAAAAAAGACATAGAATTAGAGCTTGAAGGAATGCTAGGATCTAGTTACTGTTTATTAAGGAAGAGGCAAAAATGTTGGACACATTTAAAGATAATAGGAAAGGAACTAGTTGATAAAATGATAAAAGGATGTTCAGGTGAAATGGCTTCATTCTTTTCAGTAAAGAAGGAGGTAGAGTTCTGAGCTGAAGGAAAGGATAAGGAGAGTACAATGTAAGAAATTTGAAAGAGGAAGAAAAGGTCTAGATTAGCTTCTTTGGGGAATTAAGAAAACAATGAAAGAGGTAATTAAAAAAATTACTTTTATCACAAAAAGGGCCCAGTTGATGTTACATAACATGAACTTGTAATGTAGCCCTTTAATGGTAAGCTTTTTCTTGGGGGAGAAGGGGGGGGAATCAAAAACGTTGGTCTGCATTTATGCATAGTTCATAAATTAGTAGTTACATAACAAATAAAAGTTCCCTTCTTTTTGTCTACAAACCAATGTAATTAAGAAAGCAATAGAAATATGTTTTCTCTTCTTCCTACCTTCTCTGTCAGGTGGTGAATAATATATTTCATTTTCAGTCTCTGAAATCATAGAGGGTCCTTGTATGGATTATTATATTTCCTAAAACTTTCAAAATTGTTTTTCTGTTTAATGTTGTTGTACCTAGTTCTGTTCATTTCATTCTTCGGCAGTTTTTAAGTCTTCAAAATTGTTCATTTTTGTAATATTAATTTTATAGTATAAATTGTTCTTCTTTTTGTCCTACTCACTTACTTTTGCATCAGTTCATGTAAGTCTTTTCATGTCTCTTTAAAATCATCCATTTCTTCCTTGTTAGATAGCACAATAATATTCTATCACATTCATATACCACAAGTTATTTAGTTATTCCTCAGTTAATGGTCTGGATAGCTGTTTAGTTTCCAGCATTTTTATCACCAAAAAGAATTGCTGTAAATATTTTTTGTACGTATAGAAATTTTTCCTATTTCTTTGATTGGGGAAGGAGTTGTTGCAATGATATACTAAGGCCAAAAAAATATGCAGTGTTTAATAAATTTTGTGCACACTTCCTTAATTTACTCAATCATAGGTCCACTAAGAATGAATTAGTGGGCCTCTTTTTCCACTGTCCTTCCATTATTTATCATTTTTCTTTTTATTTTATTTTCCAGTTTTATAGATAGGAAGTGAAATTTCAGAATTACTTTAATTTGAATTTTTTTACATTGTAGTGATTTGGACTATTTATATATGTGTGTGGCTTCAGAGAGCCAGAGTTTCTTCCTTTGAGAACTGCTCTTCATATCCTTAGACCATTTTTTAGGGAATGGCTCATAGTCTTACAAATTTGAATCAGTTCCTTATATATCTTGAAAATGAGAAACTTGCTGCAAAGATTTGTTTTCCCCAGTTTATTATTTTCCTTTTAATCTTGGCTTTATTGAACTTATATAAAAATCTGTTTATTTTATATAATGAAAATTATCCATTTTATCTAATATTAATCTGTCTATCCATTGTTTGGTCATGCACTATTTATCAATGCATCTAAAAGGTATCTTTTTCATACATCTCTTTATTTTCTGCTTTATCCTTCCTGTTTGTATCTCTACTGCTTTATATTTGCATCCATGTTCTGCAAAATAATAGATTGACTCTTTAGTATACAAAGGAGATGAAGACTTATTCTACACAGTATTTTTACAAGACTGGATATCTGTGTCCTGTTCTTATAACAAATTAGAAGTAAAAAAAAAAAAACTATTGGGCATATTGAGGTCCATTAATTGATGAATAGTTAAACAAATAATAAAGATGGTTTAAAAAAAAAATCCTACTCCATAGTTATTTAACCCACATGTGATTTGGCATAAAAATGTGAGAACCATGTCACTATATCTCATAGGAGAGTGTATGCTCTCTTATGCAAGAGGAATTGCTGTAGTCACTCTCAAGACAGACTTGACTTTCTTTTTTGAGCTCTTGTTACAATCACTGTACAGTGTACAGAGTCCTGTACAGATGGGTAGGTTTTAGAGATAGTTTAATAGGTGCAGCATCATTGGTTCCAGTGTCTCTAGAATTGACATTTAAATCTTTCCTTCTTCCCTATCACCTCAACCAATATGGATTTAAGTTTGTATATGTGTGTATATACATATTAACATCATCTAACTCCTGAGCCAAAAATATACTGTATTTAGCATCTATGAACCTTATTTGTTAGTGCCAAATTTATACAAGATGATGGCTGTGCTTTTTATTAACATAATAGAACTAAATTTTGCTTGTCATTTTCATTTGTCAAGTAAATAGAGCTTTGGTCTTAGATGTAGTCTGGATGGCTTCATAAAAGATTTGAAATATGGTTCTTTATATTAATTAATTTATCTAATAAAATGAACAGAATAATCCTCTATCTAAATATTTATGTAATTTGGTGAGTGATGACTTATTTAGAACCTTTTTTCTTAAAAGAGACTTGCAGACTTTTAAGGGCACTCTAATTTGACCTCACAATATCCTTCAGATAATATAGGGAGAAGCATTATGTATCACTACCATTTTACAGATGGAGAAATTCAATCTCAAAAGCACTTAGTGATTTGCCTAAAAATATCTAGCAAAGAATTGATATTGGCAAAATAATTTGGGGCTCTAAATTTTAATTTTAGTTCATATCCTTGGTAAAATAGAGAATCCTATACATCTTTGAAACTGATGAGACTTTTATAGGCCCAAAATCATACTAATCCTTTTTTCCTAAATGAATTCTTACCTTTTTTCCCCAAAATTGAGAGCTAAAACTTCCATTGAATTTAGAACATAGCTGAAATATGATATCAAAACTCAGTCAGATGCTGAAAATAATGTTTCATCTTCTCTTCCCAAAGCACTTCTTCCTTCTGACTTCCTTCTCTGTCAAAAGCTTTTTTTTTTTTAACTATTCCTGTTAATTAATTTTTCATACATATTCACTTGCTACTTCTATTGATTTTTGCCTTCATAGTATTTCTCAGTCATCCTTTCTTTTCTCACTGATGTTATTCTAGTAAAGCCCCTCATCATCACCCCTCCTGGATTACCAATTAGTTTTCCTACTTCCAATCTCTTTCCATCTCATATCCCTCTCCTTGAGTAGCTCACTTTGGCCCATTTCTTAGTCTGACATTTAAAGCTTTCTACAGCCTTTTTATTCTCTAATTCTGTATGCTTTCTATCATACTGCTTCATTTCACACATGCTTTTCTGCCTCTGCCATTGTTCATGATGTTCCTTGCGCCTTAAATATATGCCCCATTCCATTCTTTTCAAACCCAACATGTTTTTAAAATTCAGCCAGACTTTACACTTGATCCTCCTCTCCACCCCCATATCAGAAATTATCTTTCATTTCTCTCACTTCACATGGCATATTAATCTATTCTGGGTTGTATTCTTTGTAATTATTAATATTTTAGTGAAGCTGCAATTGCATCTGTGTGGGTACACTTGTAGAAGCAAGTTGCATTTCTTATACTTTCTCATGCTATGCCATTATCTATGTTTTCTTATAAATTCTTCATAAATGTTCTAATATGCTAGAAGTCTTCACATTATTTTTTTAATAGTATATCAAGTTCCAATATACCACTGGAGCAATTTGGTTTTTTAATGTCATTTTAACTGAATGATCATTTAAAACTTTCTTTTTTGGCTATTCATGTCCTCAGTAATATTGTTTATATCTGTTCTTGCTTGTAAGTAATCCTTAAAAGTAATTTTAAATTGGAATAATTATAAATTATTGTTGTATGTATTATTTAATACTGCATATCTGCATGTATCTTACAACTTATTAAATCCCATGGAGGCAGGAGCTGTGTTCTAATTAGTTTTATGTCTCCCCAAGTACCTAGTGTACATAATAGGGATTTGATAAATGCCTTTTGAATGACTTATAGAGCATTTTCTATGGAAGCAGGAGAAATTTGAAGCATTAAATGACTAGTTAATGAAATACAGTAGAACTTGGATGCCATGTGTAAGATGGAGAACAGGATATTTTATCTACATTCTCACCATATGGTGAAAATTAGAAGTAGAGCATCTGTAAAAGGTCAGCTTTCTCCTCAGGAAAGGGAAAAATAAAATTGCTCTGGGACAGGTGATAGAAGAGAAGCCTATTAGACTCACTTCTTGTTAAACTCAGTTATTTCAGCACCAAAACCAGATACAAATGTATCCTGTAGTTTCCAGAAGTACAAAGGTGTCTCTTGGCCTAGATCTCTAGTTTGTACCTGGCATTTTCTAGCAGAGACTATAGACATCTTGAAAGGTACAAACTTGTCCTTAGCACCATTTATTTGAAGATCAAAGTTTAGAAAGATGTGTTTCTTATATATTCTCTGAAATTTCCATTAACAAATGACATACTACAGCATGCTGCTATAAAAATCACATTTTTAAAATTTTTCACAGCCTCTCCAAAGCTGGGTATGTCTATATATGATAAAAATCTAAAACACTGAAAAGCACTTAGTGATTTGTCTAAAAATATCTAGCAAAGAATTGGTATTGGCAAAATAATTTGGGACTCTAAATTTTAGTTTTAGTTCATATCCTTGGTAAAATACAGAATCCTATACTTTTGAAACTGATATCTAAAAACACTAAATTTTACAGACTATGTATTTGTATCATTTTTCATAATGAAACATTTGCTTTTAGTCAAACCTACTTAAATGGAAATTAGAACATAGATGTAGTATTTCAGAAAATTTCATTTGAAATTTAAAGCATGAGGGGAAAATAACTTTTTGTTTTGTTTTCCCTTAAAGCTTGGTAAAATGCGCCTAACTATTCCCTGTCGGGCACTGACGTGTTCACATCTACAATGTTTTGATGCAACTCTGTATATTCAGATGAATGAGAAAAAGCCAACTTGGGTTTGTCCTGTATGTGATAAGAAGGCTCCATATGAACACCTCATTATTGATGGGTAAGGCACTTTGGAAATAAAGTATGTATTTATAATTTGAAAATGATCATTTAAAATATTTTTAAAGCTTTTACTTTTCTGGCTTGTCATCTTGCTTTGTAAGTACACATTTTACTATTTTTACTTTGTACTTAAAAATATTAAGCTATAATTTTGATTCATTAATAGTTTTAATCAAGGGCATATTTTATATCTTCTACCAATAAATGAAACTGTCTATCCTAAATATTTGAAACTAGAGGAAAGAAGCTCTCAGTTACCCCATTTCTGTAGGTTGTCCACTCACTAAAAAAACTTCCTTTTTCTCCCATACTTTTTATTCTCTTCTTTGGATACATTTCCTCATTTCTTCCACCCTTTCCTCCAATAACCTTCATCCTAAGTTAAATTTTTAATTCCTTCTTTGTGGTAAACTTTATGATAGTGCATACTTGATCTGTGATCTCTCTTTTTTTTTCCATATTCTTTTTCCCAGAATAGCTTGGTGGTACAGTAGATAGAGCACCAGTCCTGAAGTCAGGAGGGCTTGAGTTCAAATCTACCTCAGATACTTAATACTTCCCTAGCTGTGTGACCCAGGGCAAGTCACTTAACCCCAATTGCCTCAGCAAAACAAAACAAAACATATTCTTTTTCCTATTCTACCTGGCATTTTGAATCCTTTTTGTGAATTTGTGCCCACTTGCCTTCCTCCTATCTCCCAGCTAATTCCCCCCACTGATATATAGTAAAATATATACGAACTGTTGATGACAAAGATGATAATGTTCAAAGTACTGTAATAGAGAAATAAAATGAAACAAAACAAAATGACATATTGACCTTATCTGACAATGCCTGTCTTCTTTTTTTTTGCTGAGAAGAGAGGAGGAGGTATATTTCATTATGTCAAGATTAGATTAGTCATTGCATTGATTAGAATTTTAATACATTTGGCTTATAGTTTAAAAAAAATTTTTTTTAGTTCATTAAATATTTCCCAACAAAATTTAAAATATTTTTACATTCATTTTTTTTATTTTCAGTTCTAAATTCCCTGTCTGCCCTTCTTACCACCCCTTCAGAAAGCAAGTAGTATGAAATTGATTATATATGTGAAGTCATGTGAAACATAATTCCATATTAACCATGTTGCACAAGAAAACACAAAAAGAAACATAGGAAATTGGGAAAGCATGCTTCCATCAGTACCCAAGAGTTCATCAGTTCTCTCTTTGGAGATAAATAGCATTTTTCATCATGAGTCTTTTGGAATTGTCTTGGATCCTTGTCTTGATCAGACTAGCTAAGTCTTCTAAACATTTAATCATCATTACCGTTTTACTGTTACCATGTACAGTGACCTTTTGGTTTTGCTCAATTCAGTTTGCATTAGTTCATAAAAGTCTTCCCAGGTTTTTCTGAAGCCATCCTGTTTGTCATTTTTTATAGCACACTAGTATGCAGTCATAATTACTTATCACAGCTTGTTCAGCCATTCCCCAATTGATGGACATCTTCTCAATTTCCTATTCTTTGTCACCATAGAAAGAGCGGCTATAAATATTTTTATACAAATAGAGCCTTTTCCCTTTTCTTTGATCCCTATGGGATCCAGACCTATTCCCTTTTCTTTGATCTCTATGGGACCCAGACCTATTGGTGATGTTGCTGGGTCATAGAGTATGCAGTAAGATAGCCCTTTGGACATGATTCCAAATTGCTCTCCAGAATGGTTGTTCTAGTTAACAACTCCATCAGAAGTGCATTAGTGTCCCATTTTTTCACATCTCTTGCAGGATTTATCATTTTCTTTTTATGTCATGTAAGCCAGTCTGATGAGTTTTTTTTTTTTAATTTGCATTTCTTTTAATTCATAATAATTTTAAGCATTTTTTAATCACTATTGATAGTTTGGATTTTTTCTTCTGAAAACTGCCTGTTCCTTTCTGACCATTTATCTATTAGGGAGTGGCTTTTGGATTTTAAGAGCAAAAAAAAATGTAGAGTTCTAGTCTACTTCCCTGTCATTCATGTGTAATTTCAAATACTCTTACAATATACAAATTTTCCACTTTTACTTAAAATTTTCAAGACTGTAACAATTCTTATTTCTCTTTTATTTATGTTCAATTTTCATTAAAAGTTTGATACCCATAAATGAAATTTTCTCTTTATAGTTTATTTATGGAAATCCTAAAGTACTGTACTGATTGTGATGAAATACAGTTTAAGGAGGATGGATCTTGGGCTCCTATGAGATCAAAAAAGGAGGTTCAGGAAGTTTCTGCTTCTTACAATGGAGTTGATGGTGAGTATTTACAAATTTTATGTTGATGTAAGCATTTTAGTAAAAAAAAAAAAAACTGCATTTCAAAAGCTGAAGTTTATGATTATCTCAAGCATTTTATGGAAATTATTTAATGTTTAGAAGAAAAACTTCTTTTAGATTAATTTTATCTTTAGCTTTTTCCAGATTTTCTGATATAAAATTTCAAAGTAATGTAACTCATTGACAAAATTGTGCTTTAGAAATAATATGCTTTTAACAGACTTGATATGAAGTGATCAGTATTTTCATTTGTTTGGGGTATGGTTTTTGTTACATTTTCCCTAAGGAAGCCACCAGAACTTAGATTTTAAAATTTTACTCACATTTTTTAATCACCTGGAACATGTTGAATAATGTATAGTAATTTGTTATAAAACATAGTAGTTTCATCACAAAGGGACTTTATTGTCCCTTTAACACTTTAAAAAAATTGAATTATGGAAATTTTAGCAAGTCATTCATAATAAAATAGCATTCAAAACTAAAAGGAACAGATTACCTTTTCATTTTTCATATTTATGGTACTACCAGTGTAATGAATCCAAACTGTAATATGATTCATTAGATTTCTCAAAAAAAAAAAAGAGAAAGAAAGAAAATGTTTAAAAATGTATTTTCTTTTTCAATTAAACAATTTTGTTTCCTCCTTAGGATGCTTGGGTTCCCCCTTGGATCACCAGGTGTCTTCTCACCATCAATCTTCAAACAAAAATAAGAAAGTAGAAGTAATTGACCTCACTATAGACAGCTCATCAGATGATGAAGAGGAAGAACCATCTGCCAAGCGAACCTGCACTTCTGTATCTCCTGCATCACCATTAAATAACAAAGGGTAAGTGTTGGGTCAACCCAAGATTTAACAGTTACAATTAATCTGGTAAGTAATGACTAATAGAATTAAATTTCAAATTATCTCCCACGCACTCAAATTGGTATATCAGTTCTTGGAATTCTTTAAAACATTTATCTATCACATTTTGGGCTTATGATCAAGCTTCTAGAAAAAACCATCAGCATTTATAACTTTTATTTCCTTACCTCTCACTTTCTTCCTCGCATTTTAAAATCTGGCTTTTGACCTCACCACTAATGAAAATTTGTTCTTCAAAAACTGTCTTGTGATTACTATATTCCACAGCCTTTTTTCAAACCTCATCTTTCCTGACTTCTCTGGGTTTTTATGACAATGATTTCTTATTCTCCTTCCTCTCTGAATATCCTCATTCCTGTTTGATCCTTAATTAAGGATGATCTCCATTGCTTTGCATTGGAACCTTCCTTTCCATAACTACCTCAACCTTAACATCGCCAAAACTGAGGTCATTATCTTTTCTCCAAAATCTATTTCTCAGTTCCTTGAATTGTGGTCCCAGATGATCTGCTGTCTGCTGGATAGTCCCAGTGACTGTCCCATAGGCAGAAAATTCAACATGTCCAAATTGGAATATTGTCTTTATAAAAGGCTATACTATACAGATTTTCCATTTTTACTTAAAAGTTTTCAAAACAGCAGTAATTTTTCCTGCTCTTCATTTTTAATTATACTAAATTTTCATTAAAGGCTTGAATACCTATAAGTATAATTTCTTTATAGTTTATGTACATCCTAAAGTACTATACTGAGTGTGATGAAACATAGTTTGAGTTGGCTGGATCGTGGGTTCCTATGAGATGAAAAAAAAAAAAAAAGAGGTCCAAGGAGTTTTTAATTTAATTCTTGCTTGCAACTTTGAAGTCATCTTTAATTATCATTTCTCCTTCTCCTTGCCATATATAATAATTTGCTAAATCTTATTAATTCTAACAATGACAAATGAGATCAGCTATGTAAAGCATTATGCTACATTTTAAGATTTATATAGTGCTTTACATAGCTGATTTCATTTGACTTTAGGCCACCCTATACTATTATGTAGTATGCCAAAGGCATTACCCTTTTTTTTTTTTTTTTTTTTTTTTTTTTAGATAGGAAACTGAGACTCAGATATGATAAAATGACAATCATATAGTTAGTGTTACAAATGGGATTTAGACTACAATCCATGATGCCAAGTACAGCTTTATCATCGCTAATCCATGCTGCCTTTATAACATCTCTCTACCCAAAGGATTAAATGCAAACTCCTCAGTTTGCCATTTGAAGTTCTTTTTAATCTGTCTCTTCTTTACCTTTCCAGGCTTATTATGCATTACTTTGTTTTAAACATTGTACAACCCCAATCAGATTAGCTTTTTTTTTTTTTTTTTTTTTTTTTTACTGTTTGTCACACATAACAGTCCATTATCTCTTTGCCTTTTCAAAGGCTGTTGCCAGTTCTTGGAATATATTTCCTCCTTATCTTTACCCACTTAGACTCCCCCATTTCCTTCCAAGTTCACTTTAAGCACAATCATATATATAAATTATTTTGTCTGTATCCTAGACATGATGTCTCCTTTTGTAAAATCTAAGCTCTTTAAGGGCAGGAACTATTTCATTTTTAGTCTTTGTGTGTTCCCCATTGCCTAGCATACTGTAGATGTTTGATAAATGTTTGTTGATTGTTTGATCTGTATAATATCCCCCTTTTTACTAGTTAGCTATCATGCTAGTTCAAACTGTCATTGCTATCCATCTATATCGGTGATTTCCAAATTATTTTTAAGTGAAATTCACCATCAATAATAAATAAATAAATAAGTTTAAATGATGGTTGCTTATACTCTCTCAGTATGTTTTTATTTGCTCATTTATGTTATTTACATGTATTACTGTACAGTAATGATTATGTCCTTGTGTTCTACAACAAACTTCTCTCTCTGTTATCTACATTCATTGTTTATCTTCAGTTCTCCTTGTCTGTTGTCTGCTTCCCTTCTGATTACAAAGGTCCCTATCTCCCTCATCCTCAAAAGAGAACCCCTCATTTTAGTCAGCCAGCCCTATCATATGGTCCCATATCTTTTTTTTTTTTTTTTTTTTTTGTGGCTAAACGCTCTGAAAAATCAGCATCTTTTGCTTCCATTTCTTTTCCCCTCATCTCTTCTTAATTTCTACAGTCTAACTTCCAACTTTATCATTCAGCTGAAACAGTTAGCCAAAGTTCCCTATGTCTTTAATCCTCATCCTCCTTGACCTCTTTCCAGTATTTTATACCATTGCTCACTCTTGTCCTTGATAGTCTTTTCTCAGTAGGTTTTCATGATACTGCTCTTTCCTGATTCTCGCCTGACCACTCTTTTTTAGTCTTCTGTTAATTCTTCATCTAGACCTCACCTACTGACTATGGGTATTCCCTCAGACTCTCTACTGAGCTCTCTCCTCCTCTATTTTTCTTGGTGATCTCATGAGCTACCATGGATACAGTTATCATCTCTGAAGATGATCATCAGATCTTTCTGTCTATCCCTAAATCCTCTCTCTTTTTTTCCCCACTTAATAATATTTTATTTTCTAATTAATTATTTATTTTATTATATTATTATATAATACATATTATATAATTATCAATTTAGTTTCTAATTCTAAGGTATTCAGTATTCACTATTGTAAGATTTTTGAGTTTCAAATTTTTTTTCTCCCTTCCTTCCCCCTCCCCTCCCTAAGACAGCAAGCAATCTTGACATGTTTTATATATATATATATATAATCATTTCAAATATATTTCCATATTATTCATATTGTGAAAGAAAAAATCAAAGCAAAAGGGAAAATCCAGGAAAGAAAGAAAATAGTATGTTTCAATCTGCATTTAGTCTCCATAGTTCTTTTTCTGGGTGTGAATGTGGATGTAGATTTTCCATTTTTTTCCATCAATTCTATTGGAATTGTCCTGGATCACTCTATTGCTGAGAAGAACTAAATCTGTCATAATTGATCATTACACAATCTTGCTGTTATTCTTAACTACTGTTTTCCTAATTTCCTTATTAGTGTCGAGAGTATCACCATCTTCGCAGTTTCCCAGACTCATAATCTTAAGTATCACTTTCAATTCCTCATTCTCTTTTATTCATTCTGTTTCTAGATCTGTTCATTTTATCTTCATAATATCTTTACATATATTCTTCCTCCTCTCCTCTGATAATTGTCAGCATCCTTACATCTGCTCTACTATAATAGCCTGATGGTGGGTCTGCCTGCCTCAGGTCTCTCCCTGCTCCAATTTATCTTCCACTCAGTTGCCAAAGTGATCTTCATAAAGTATAAGTATGACCACATCATCCACTCCCCCTGCTCAGTAAATTCCAGTGGTTCCTTATCATCTCCAGGATCAAATTTATGTTTTGCATTCAAAGCCCTTTCTAGCCTTCCTCTCTCCCCACCTTTGAATGAAGTCTTCTTTTACTTTACACCCTTTCCCCCACATTTTATGTAATTCTCTCTGTCCTGTTTGTTGTTCCTTGAACAAGACATTTCAGGCATTTTCCTTAGCTGTCCTCCCATATCTGGAATTCTCTGGGAGAGAGGGAGAGCATTAACAACTAAGAAATTTAGAGCATTCTCTTAGAACACTTGAACTTCACTTTAAAGAAAATCTTCCTATTGCTTTCTTGCTTTCTTGATGTCCTTTAAGTCCTAGATAAAATCCATCCTTCTACAGGATATTGTTCCCTTTCTCAATTCTAGTGCCTTCCCTCCCAATTTATCCAATGTATAACTTGTTTCTATATAGGTATTTTGTATTTTGTCTTCTCTGTTAAACTGTGACTTCCTTGAGCAGGAACTGTCTTTTTCCTTTCCTTCTATCTCTATTACTTAGCACAGTGCATGACATATGGTAGGTGTTTAGTAAATGTTTATTAACTGACTCACTCAAAATGAAAAAGAAGAAAAAGAAGATGGACTCTCAGTTCACTAGTCACTTTGACTAGATGCAGAAGCTGCCCTCTAAAGAAGTACTTCACTGTTGAAGAGAAAGAATTTTTTCAGTGACACCAGTTTAACTGCTGTTTGGGTGCCTCAAATTTTGGACTTAAGAGTCTAAAAACTAAACTGTAAGGAAATTTGGGGGTTTATTCAGTAAAGAGAAAGGCAAAGTCTAGTGGGATAAGTAGATGCAGTTGTATTAAAAACAAGTCCAACAGTTAATGTGTATGATATAGCTCATACTCCTTCTCTGTGATTGATTTTATACTCCTTATGGACAATCCATATACCTCCCTGGGGTAAAGCCCAACTTGAGAGACCATTGGCTTACATCACTGCAATAATTTTTTAAATTGGCTTCCCATTTCTCCTCTCTCCTCTCCATTCTCCAAACAGCTAGCAAGATAATCTTCTGAAAATAGAAATCTTACTATCTTTCTTTCTCTGTTCAAGAAAAGAAACTTCCTGTTTGCTTCTATGAAATGTGAACTAACTAATTGGCATTTAAAGCCCTTTGGATTCTAGCTTTTTTTTTCTGGACTTTTTACATTTTTGTGAAATTTCTTGTGCATTCTACTTTTCAGCCAAACTGTCCTGCTTATTATTCCCCAAACTTAGTGTTCCATCTTCTCACACAGTGATTTTGTAGTCTTGTCACCCGATGCCTACAGTGTATTATAACTCACTTCTATCATTTAGAATCTTTAGTTTTCTTTAAAACGAAGTTCAAGTGTTCTACAAAGTTGTACTGAATTTCTTAATTGTTAATGCTCTCCCTCCCTCCTCAACTTATTTTACTTTATTCTTTATACCTCTAAATGACCCAACCAGTGACCTCAAAGAAGAGCCTCCATTCCTATAAGCCACCATTGGTAGACAAAACTCATTCCCTTTGAGTGAATGCCGTATTCTCCTCCTCTCCTAGCATAATCTCTTCTCCTGTAAGCTACTGCTGCTCTTTCCTGACTTAGCAAACAGTATTCTGCTTTCAAGAACCATTGACCCAGGTAGGGCCATCACTTCTGTATAGCAGTGTTTTGTTTATTTTTTCTCCAGTTGACTGTGGTTCTTCCTTCTTTCCTGGTGTTAGAGAAAGAACTATGTGATCCCAGTAGTCATCATCTAGGAATCCATTAGCAATAAAGCCCCTATCAAGTGAAAGGACATTATTTCATAGCAGTTGTCCATTATAAGCTCCCACTTTATCCTATTCAATACATCAAAACCTACTACGAAGTTTCCATACTCTCTTTTTTCCAGTCTCTAATAAAGAAATGGCCTTTTTACTTGACAGGGGCACACTTTCTTGATCCTCCTGTCTCTTCTAGCAGTTTGCTTTTTCAATCAGTCTTTCTAGTCTTCAGTCTCCTGTCCCCATTCCTCCTCCTCACCCCTACTGGCTACTTTCAAGCAATTACCACATTTCCCCCAGTCTGTAAGAAAAACAATAATAATAATAATAAACCTTAATTGACTCTCTCCCTTAAGCAATAGTCAAGTGTCTCTTCCACCTTTTATGGCTAAATTCTTAGAAAAAGCCATCTATACTTGTCTCCATTCCCATCTCTCCCCACCTATTTTACTCATTTCACAGCTTTAAGTCTAAGCTTCCAATCCTATTGCTTAACTAAAACTGCTCTCAAGGTTATCACTAGGGTTTCTGTTTCCAGATTCTCTTTTCTCCAGTTCATTCTTCACATAACCTCCTCTTCCATATTTACACATACACACTCCCTTTCTCTC
Organism: Sarcophilus harrisii; assembly: GCF_902635505.1. Classification (NCBI taxonomy): domain Eukaryota; kingdom Metazoa; phylum Chordata; class Mammalia; order Dasyuromorphia; family Dasyuridae; genus Sarcophilus; species Sarcophilus harrisii. The sequence continues at coordinate 517,105,243 of NC_045427.1, read as the reverse complement.
CTCTCTCCTTTCTGTCTCCATCCTTCCTTCCCTCCCTCCCCCTCTCTCCTTGTGTACATTCCAATCCAACTGGCCTATTTAGAAATAGAGATGAAGAAGGAATAGATTTAGCTTAGGACAATCTATATAAAGGCACAATTAAGAAGTAGAATATCAAGTTTGGGAAACTTGTCAAGGTGTTTATATTTAGGGGGATTTGAGAGTCAATAGATCCTTCACAGGCTATAATATTGCACTGAAGCTAACAAGATAAAATTTAGTTAAATTGAATTTAAAAACGAATTTCCTAAATATATGGTAGGGTTGATATGGTATGATAGGAGTTTAGGGGGAAAAAGACAGGATGTTTTAGAGGACTGAGTTCAACCTAATAACATTGTATCTTGTTGAGTAGAGGGGTGACTTTAGTCAGGAATATTTAGGTCCAACAAGTTCTGTCCCTGAGCCATTCTGACTTCTGAAATAAAAAAGCCTCTCAGTGTCCCAAGAGACTAATTATAAATGTCACAGCAGGTGTGAATCTTCATTGGCAGAATTCCTTACCAGAAGTCCCATGTCTAAAGTCATAGGTACAGTTTGTTTGTTTGTTTTTTTAAAGCTCACTATGAGTAGGCAGTATAATACAGTAGCCAGAAAAGCTCATACAATCATAGACTATTCAAAGATGTAGCTAGAACTAAGGAAGTCTCCCTGTACTCTGCCATGACCATGTCACACCCGAAGAATTATCTTCCTTTTGGGGAGTTGAATATTAGACTTGGTTTTTGTTTTGTTTTGTTTTTTGGACCGCCCTGGGGGCAGATATTGCACGGGGTAGGGGAGAGTAGATCCAGGCTTGATTTAAAGAGAAACTTTGTAACAATTAGAGCCATCTGAAGGTGGGTAAAAGGCATTTGAAATTAGTGGGTTCCCACTTATTTGAAGTTTTCAATCAAAGCTTGGGTTCCTCTTTGTCTAATTAATCTTGTGGAAGGAGTTCTTGTCTAAGTATGAGGTGGAATAGGTAGCCTCTGTGGTCCTTCCAAATTCTGTGATTGTCTGAGATAAATGTTTAATCACACTAGTAAGTTCCTTGAGGGCAAGGCTTGTTTACAGGATTACTGTACTAAAAGTTACTCCACTGTCCTAAAGAGTTAATGTTTCCCTAACTTTGTAATGTTTACAAACAAACTTAATTGGCCCTAACCCTAAATTTAATAAAACTTTTTAAAAATTGTAGCCTAGACATCTGGGGCCTCAATGATCATCAGGTTTTTTTTTTTTTTACAAGAGAAAATGAAAAGAAAGCTGTTTTAGTAGTTAATGCCCAAAAGGAACAATAATACCTGTGTAAAGATACACATATTGCTTCCTCATTTCCAGAGTTGTTTACCATAATTTCTTTTAATTAACTTTCAGTATTTGTGGTAATGTTTGCTTAGGTCTTAAATAGCTATAAATGTTGGCAATGCCTTTTCTTCTTACTCTGGTGTATATTCAACAAACATTACCACTACACAGAATTGCAATTTTTAACTGTCTTTTTAAGCTTGTAAATATAATCAAAGCAGCCAAAGTGTACAGGGTTTGTTGTTTTTATTTTAATTTTTTTTTAATCAAATCTATTTTCTTTTCTTCCCAGTACATCCCATTCATTGAGAAAGGATGAAAAACAAAACCCCTATTACAAATCTGTATGGCTAACACAGATTTCAGCATTGTGCTATGTACAGAATGTGTATCTGTCTATCATTCTCTGAATCTTTCACCTCTCGGTTGGGAGCTGGGGAGCATGTTTCATCACTAGTCTTATGAAATTATGGTTGATCTAAACTGCTAGTTTTCTTTTTAATTTTTCTTCCATAGCTCTCATTTATTTTTAGTTTTTTCCTCAAGTGTTTTCACTTTTTAATTCTTGCTTTGTTTCTTCCAACATTTCTACTTGAATTTATGCCCCAGCTGAGTTTTCTTTGAGGTTTTGCTTATAGATATTTTGGAATCATTCTTATAGTAGATTTATATCTTGAACATCTCTATCACCTTGATATCATTTTATGGTGAGGTTCTTTTTGTCTTTATTTGCTTATTCTTTCAGTCTACTTCCTAACTTTGGACTTTCTTAGTGCCAGGCCTTAAACATTTCTGGAGAAAATGTCTGCTGTTGTTTTCTTGGGGTATTGATGGATGTGTTATTACAGGATCTCAGGGACAGCTCTGTCTGGGGAATTATAAATTTTTGGTGCTTTCAAAGTGGTCTGATTCAAAGCAAAGTCTGATCATTATTTCTACGTCTCACCTTCCCCCACTCCCAGTCTGAGTTTGGGTCTAAGAACCAGGTTTGTGGGCTTTGCTGATTCAGTGACACAGTACTGTAGGCTTTCCTTTGTCCTGGGATTCCTGCCCTGATTATTCCCCTAAAGACTTCATAGTGAGCTAGAAACTGAAACTTTAACCTCACTCCATTCCTGGAATTGGAGCTTCACAGATCTTGATCCCATGACTAAGGGCCCTATACTTTCATTCTGGACTTAAGTCTCCTCATGAGTCTGCACCTATAGTTATAGCACCTTCCATACAAAATAAGAGTTGGGCGGAAAAGAAATTTAGTCCCTGTAGCTTTTCTTGAATGACCAGATTCATTGCCACACTTATTCCTCAGCCTAAGCCTAACCTCACCTCCTAAGTTCAAATCTTTGTGCCAGGCCCTGGTTATTATTAAGTTTGGATAACAATGGTTCTGTCTGTGTGAAGCTTACATTCTAGTAGGAGAATATCATATCTGTTGGATGTTCTTTTTTGTACTTAGAGAGTCACATCTATGTAGATTGCACTCTCCTCCTTTATTATGTTTAAATGTGTTAACAAATGTAAAGCATTTTATAACCCTTGAAACAAATTCTAGGTATTATCTGCTCCTTTAAACACTCTATTGTACATTCCTCTTGTTCTTTTACTGCCTCAAGAATGTCATAACCACTGAGGCTGTCTGTCCCATTTTCTTATAGAACCAGCATATCTGCTTTCTGAGGTCAGGCATGCTTTGGATTCAGTAACAACTACAATCCAAAATATGTATGATATGTTTTAATGCATTTTGTCACGAGAGTGGTATAAGCAAAGTGTGCTATGTGCTGTGAGATCCAGCCCAAAGGGAGAGGTGAGACAGACAAAATGTCAGAGTTTGGCAGCCTTTGATAGTGATGTGGTACAGAGAAGGTTTTCAGTACTTTTTGCTGGCTAACAGACAAAGAGACTTAGAGGGAATTACCAGGGGGGAAAAAATGTTTCATGATATGAGGTGTCACTAAATTGAAATCATTTCTTTGTTTTATATTAAAGATCAACAATTCTCAAAAGATTTCATATTTTACCATATTTGCAGTTATTACCACTGAAGTTTCTTTTATGATCAAAATGAATTGGTGCCCCTAAAAAAAGGCATTATTGTGGTCTAGGTAGGTTTGTACTATTTTCCAAGTCATATAGGATACAGATTATTTCACAATACCTCAGTGGTTATCACGGCAAAATTAATAGCAAAGACACAGAAAATATGAATTATATTCCATAGTAACTCACCAGTCCCTTAAAAAATGGAAGTTAAAGACTTCCTAAGCAATAGAATTATGCTAAATAGGATGGATATGTATATAATTTTGCTGCTCTGAATATTTTGTGTTTCTGCTTTTTTCATGAGTACTAACCTCTGCTAACAGTCCAACTTTATGGTTGTTACTGGGTCACATGACTTGTGAGAAGCTTATTTTATTGATTTGTATAAATAGAAAAGAAAACAACATTGAATTTCAACTTGCCTAAGGCTAGCATAGTTTAAACAAATACCTGCAAAGTTTTTATGGTTAAGATATTTCTATTTAAAACCATAGTGTAACCAAATACATATTCTAAAACCACAATGTTTGGAAAGAATGTATCAGGATTACCCTGATTTATTTCTTCAGTGTTAGCAGCTATAACTTTTTAAAATGTGTATACATATTTATGCATAGATATGTATTATGTTGTATGAAGTAAATTTCACTCTTAAAATTTTTCATAGGCAAATGTAAGTAATGTATTTGGATAAGATATTCATTATCTTGTTTATCATCGAACTCTGGGTATTTTTCCCTTTAAATGATTTATGCAGTTAGATTTCCAAACTTTTTTTTTTTTTTTAGGATTTTATTTTCTTTTATTTTTACCCCCCAAAGCACCATGTTTATTCTTTGAAAAAATAATTAACTACATGAACCACTTCCTGGGGTCAGAGATTGGATGACTCCACATTAGTGCCTGTGTAACTAATATCTAATATCAGATTTGAAACTATGATGTAGTAAAAATGTGTGCTAACTTTAGAGATCATGTAACTCCGTGTAACCATACTAAAACTTACCCAAATTACTATAATAGATTAGCAGTTAACAGAATTCAGTCTAATGTGTTAATTGTAGTATTCCCATGCATTATAAAAGAAAGAAAACTGCCAAGAATTAAAGGGAAGTACATTGAAATGAATATAATAAAATATCTTTTCTGTTTCCATTTTTTATAACTGACTCTTTTCCAGTTTGATATGTCTTACAGAAATTTCTAATATCTTTCTCTCACTAACCCAGATTATCATTTCAATTTTTCCCCCCTTTTAATCCCTTAAGTACTGTCAGAGCAGCTAGCTAATAGGAAGATGTTACTTGTGACAGACTGAGGAAGAGGTTTAATTAAAATTCCCATCAGACAAGTATATTTTTATAAAGAAGAGGAATGTTTTATACTTCATCTGCAATTCATAAAAATGTGGTAAAGTCTTATAACGAAGATCCTTTTCCTGGAAACAAAGAATAACTGGCTAGAGTTTAAGGTCTAACAATAGCTTGTACTACTGAAATTGTATTGCTTTGTTACCCCTCTTTCATCAAGTAAGACTATATGAGTGAGGCAGGACTTTAATTTCTCTGTTCAAAATACCTTTGGCTCTAACACTAATTGGGTTAAATTTCGTCTTTTTCATCTCAAATTGCTAACTAACATTTCTTCCCTATTTTAAATTCTTCTTAACCTGATGGTTGGGGAATAGGGTGAGGAAAACATCTTATAATTTAGCTATTTTAACTTCATCTTCCCATAATGTCTTCTGTTTTCAGTGCTTTCTTCAGGATCTTCCATCATCTTTCTTCAGTGTTTGCCGATTTCCTCACTCTTATGATGTTAACCATTCGTTTTGTTACTTTCACAGTCTTGGGTTTTTTGAGCTTGCTTGCTTCCTCCTTCCCTCCCTCCCTCCTTTCCTTCCCCCCTTTCTTCCTTTCTTCTTCTCTTTCTTCACTCCCTCCTTCTTTCCCTTCCTTCCTTCCTTCCTCCCTCCCTCCCTCCCTTCCTCCCTTCCTTCTTTCTTTCCTCCTTCCTTCCCTTCCTTCCTTCTTTCCTTTCTCCCTTTCTTCTTTTCTTCCTTCCCTCCTTCTTCCCCTTCTTTCTTTCCTCCCTTCTTTCCCTTCCTTCCTTCTTTCCTTTCTCCCTTCCTTCTTTCCTTCCTTCCTCCCTCCCTTCCTCCTTTCCTTCCTTCCTTTCTTTCCTCCTCCTTTCCTTCCCTCCCTCTCTCTTTCTTTCCCTCCCTCTCTCTTTCCCTCCTTCCTTCCTTCTTCCCTTCTTTCTTTCCTCCCTTCCTTCCCTTCCTTCCTTCTTTCCTTTCTCCCTTCCTTCTTTCCTTCCTTCCCTCCCTCCCTCCTTCCTTTCCTTCCTTCCTTCCTTTCCTCCTCCTTCCTTTCCTTCCCTTTCCTCCTTCTTTTCCTCCCTCCTTTCTTCCCTTTCTTCTTCCCTCCCTCCCATCCTTCCTTCTTTCCTTTCTCCCTTCCTCCCTTCTTTCCTTTCTCCCTTCTTTTCTTCTTTCCCTTCCTCCCTTCTTCTTTCCCTTCCTTCCTTTCTTCCTTCCTTCCTCCCTCCCTCTCTTCCTTCTTTCCTTTCTCCTTTCCTTCTTTTCTTGCTTCCTTCCTTCCTTCCTCCCTCCTTCCCTCCCTTTCTCCCTTCCTCTCTCTCTTCCTCCCTCCCTCTCCCTCTGTCTCTTAGAGACAACTAATTGGCGCAGTGGAAAGAGTGCTAGACTTGGAGTTATGAAGACCTGAGTTCAAATTTGGCCTCAGACATTTACCAGCTATGTGACCCTAAACAAGTCATTTTACCCTTTGTGCCTCTGTTTCCTCATCTGTGAAATGAGTTCTAGAGAAGGAAATGACAAATCACTCCAATATCTTTGTCAAGAAAACTCATATGGAGTCACAAAGAATCAGGTCCTACTAATTGACTAAACAACAACAAAACCTCTACTTTCTTAGCCACCACACCTCTTTGCTTTTGCCTCAAAATTTATCTTTAATCTTAATGTTTTTCACTAAATTAATGGAGACATCACACAATTGCCTACTCTTTAAGTGTAAGTTCTTTTTACTATCTGGTTAGTGATATGTGTGAATGTTTATCATTAGAGCTGAAGCAAGCACAAAGGATTCAAGGCCCTTGTCTTAGGTGCATAAAACTGAGGGGCAAAGAAAGACATGACTTAAGTGTATGTTTTCCTAAGAAATGGTATGCTGTTAGGATAGGGGATATTCCTGCCTCAGGCATATAAAGTGTGGTGCTTTTTATTACAATTATACCTGTTTCTTTCTTCCTATAACCTCTGAAGGTACTGTAGAGTTTCCTGAGTTGGAAATTAAAGCAAAAGAATTATATTTCTGTTTATCCATAATCAATGGGAAATCTAAATGACTTAAAAACTTTTTTTCTTTTTAGCATTTTAAGTCTGCCTCATCAAGCATCTCCAGTATCAAGAACCCCAAGTCTTCCTGCTGTAGACACAAGCTACATTAATACATCCCTCATACAAGACTACAGGCAT